>NC_061807.1:22682510-22995023 GCF_021462225.1 Girardinichthys multiradiatus
TTTTGAACATTACCAATTATTTTTAAACAAAATAAACAGGTGTCATCAGCAAAAGTAGCAAAGTGGAAATTAATATATACAAAATGCATTGTTCAAGCTTCTTTGTGACTTCCTGGATGAGTGGTTGATGCACTCTTGGAGTCATTTTTTTTAGACCAGCCACTCCTGGGAACCACTTTTAATATTATCTACGTGGATAATGGCTTTCACTGTGGTTTACTGTAGTCCCAAGGCTTTACAAATAGCATAGTAATACCCCAATGAAAGATATCTGTGACTATTTTCTCTCATCTGTCTTAAATGTTTTTATCAGGACATGATGTGTTGCTTTTAGCCTATTTCATGTTGTCAGACAGCTTCTATTTATTTTATTTTCTTTTTTAAATTCTACAGTTCTAGCAGTAATCTGACCTAGGTGTGGCCAATGAAATTTAACAAGAAATAAAGGTAATTCCAGGCAATTCATGATTTAATACAGAGGGCATTAACTTTCTTTTCCAGGACTGTAGCTGTTAAAATGTAAAGTAGTTATTGCAGACATTAAATTAACAATTCACAACAAAAGTTATTTAGATTTGTTTTTATTTATATCACCATAAAAAATTTAGCAGAATCCGTTTTTAATCAGAAGTACTTGGGATGAACGCTTTTTCAGATTTCTGCCAAGAAAGGTCATTGTTGTAACTAAAATGGACTCTTACAAAGCAAGCTCAACCAGCCAAGATGTTGCACTGAAACTCACAAAGGTTGATTATTACTCTGTGGTATTCTTTCACTTAATGGTTTTTGGATAAAAATAGACTTGGAACACAGCCTGACGCAAATGGCTCTTTTCATTCTCTGCACTCCTCTTTAGTTGTGAGACAGTGAGTGACAGTAGCGTGCCAGCAGTGCACGGGGATGTGACAGCTGACAAGGGCAGCAAATTATCCTGCTGAAGGTGTGGCTTTTATCAGCCTTCACTTTGGAACAAGTGGCTTTAATGATAAATAGTCAAGGCCACACTAGCATGTATGTGTATCACATCTAATTTAGTGTTTTAATATAGCTTAGCCTTAGATGATAGATTACACATGCTACCACCATTGTTAAATTCAATGTCCAGGTGTCTTTATTAACTGAAACAATCTGGGACTTTTCCTGTTGTCTATTTAGTGTATTCTTGTAGGATTTAGGTGTTCTTGTTTAAATGATCTCATCATAAACTCTGGGCCAAACTAAGCATTGTTGCAGGGATTAAATCTGGATTCAACATGGCAAACTTGTATTAGGTATATGTATACTGTGTGTATATTTTGTTATGGCTGAACAAAGGCTGGAGCTGGAAAGGAATCTGTTTGCTAGAGAGAAAAATAAAGTCTTATGGCAAATTTGCTTGCTTGCACTTTTGATAAATATAATTTAAAAATAAAATCATGTCACCTTAGCAATGTTTGTTCATCAAGATATTCTTTAATTTCATGCAACAATGTAACCAGTTTCAGCAGCTCTCTAAAACAGAGTATCCCAGCGTTAAATTTAATCCCAGATCTTAAACATTCAATCTTAGAACACCTCTTTAAATAATGATTCTTTATTAAAAGCTGTTTCCATTTTCATGTCTAATCTTTATTATTAAAAATTAAGTGTTTCAATTGAACTTAAACAACAAAAATAAACCTCATTTTACTCATTAAACAAAAGCTATAAACCAAAATTAGTTTTCTAGGTTAGCACCCTACCCTCTATTAGTTGTACACTTGTATTCATCTACCAGTCTGACATTTTTCTGAGAAAGATTTGCCCCAGTCCTCACTTTCAGGTGTGAGATGTTTTAGAGGAGTACAGCCCATTCCAGGTCACCTCACAAATGAGATCAAAATTTGGGCTTTGGTTTAGTCCAGGACACGGTTTCCTCCTTGGTTTCCACAGTTGCCTTTAGGTCATTTTCCTGTAGTGCTGTAGAAGTGTTTTGGGGAGAAACTGATCTTAAAAAACTTTCTAAAAATAATGAGTTGTGAGTGTGGAGTAATTATCCAAATAAAATTAGAAAAATAAACTTTTCTGTCCTAAAAGTCACAACAACAGTGCAGTTTCCTACAACTGTCTCGCTTTGCCCAGGATCTGTTTAAATTAAGTTTTAAATGGGTGCTGAAGACGTTGTCTTACGGACTGAGAGTAGAAAATAAACTGTCAAAAATGCACGCTACACCTGTTTTGGGAGAATCTTCAGCCTTGCATTCTATCAAACATGATCTTCTCTTGAGTTTTACATTCCATGCCAGTTAGTTACTTGCCACCCACTGGTGCAAAAGAGATATAACAGCAGTTTCGACTGGAATCCCAGGGACCAGCTTGATTTTCTCTTCAATGCTCATATATATACAGGGGTTGGACAATGAATGGATGCTTCTTTAACTTCCTGCTGCATCTCTATCACCCATGTTCTCTTACTCTCCTATAGACCATATATACAGGGGTTGGACAATGAAACTGAAACACCTGTCATAGTGTGGGAGGTTTCATGGCTAAATTGGACCAGCCTGGTAGCCAGTCTTCATTGATTGCACATTGCACCAGTAAGAGCAGAGTGTGAAGGTTCAATTAGCAGGGTAAGAGCACAGTTTTGCTCAAAATATTGAAATGCACACAACATTATGGGTGACATACCAGAGTTCAAAAGAGGACAAATTGTTGGTGCACGTCTTGCTGGCGCATCTGTGACCAAGACAGCAAGTCTTTGTGGTGTATCAAGAGCCACGGTATCCAGGGTAATGTCAGCATACCACCAAGAAGGATGAACCACATCCAACAGGATTAACTGTGGACGCAAGAGGAAGCTGTCTGAAAGGGATGTTCGGGTGCTAACCCGGATTGTATCCAAAAAACATAAAACCAAGGCTGCCCAAATCACGGCAGAATTAAATGTTCACCTCAACTCTCCTGTTTCCACCAGAACTGTCCGTCAGGAGCTCCACAGGGTCAATATACACGGCCGGGTTGCTATAGCCAAACCTTTGGTCACTCATGCCAATGCCAAACGTTGGTTTCAATGGTGCAAGGAGCGCAAATCTTGGGCTGTGGACAATGTGAAACATGTATTGTTCTCTGATGAGTCCACCTTTACGGTTTTCCTCACATCCAGGAGAGTTACGGTGTAGAGAAGCCCCAAAGAAGCGTACCACCCAGACTGTTGCATGCCCAGAGTGAAGCATGGGGGTGGATCAGTGATGGTTTGGGCTGCCATATCATGGCATTCCCTTGGCCCAATACTTGTGCTAGATGGGCGCGTCACTGCCAAGTACTACCGAACCATTCTTGAGGACATCCAATGGTTCAAACATTGTATCCTGAAGGCGGTGCTGTGTATCAGGATGACAATGCACCAATACACACAGCAAGACTGGTGAAAGATTGGTTTGATGAACATGAAAGTGAAGTTGAACATCTCCCATGGCCTGCACAGTCACCAGATCTAAATATTATTGAGCCACTTTGAGGTGTTTTGGAGGAGCGAGTCAGGAAACATTTTCCTCCACCAGTATCACATAGTGACCTGGCCACTATCCTGCAAGAAGAATGGCTTAAAATCCCTCTGACCACTGTGCAGGACTTGTATATGTCATTCCCAAGACGAATTGATGTTGTATTGGCCGCAAAAGGAGGCCCTACATCATACTAATAAATTATTGTGGTCTAAAACCAGGTGTTTCCGTTTCATTGTTCAACCCCTGTGTGTGTGTGTGTATATATATATATATATATATATATAGTTTTAAAGTACAACTAGACAATGCTTACCTACCGATCTAGGTGGGATCTAGGTTGCATCTAGTCTGACCCGGATCCATTTTGTATAAGCTTGCTCACAGCTTTTATAAAGATTTCCCACAGTTGGAATGTCACATTGTATAAAAGGTTAGAGCTAATTTAGAGCAAGTTTACTCTTGCATGTATGAAAGGATGATTACTGTTTACACCTCATCAGTCGGTAATGTTAGGAATGTAGAAAGGAGCAGATAACAGGGAGGCTGTTTGAATGGAGCAAGTTAATCAACATGACAACATGAATCACAGCAGTGCTCTTTTATTAAATATTCCATGTCTAATCTTTCTCTTTTTAATATGTGTCCTATTATTGCTATTCATAATGTAGAAAGAGTGTTCCTTATTGCTTTCATTTTACTATCTGGAAATCTTATTAAGTGAAAGACAAAAAAAAAAAAGGGAACTTTAAGACATTTTGTGGTACTTGGCAGAAGTCCCAGGCAAAGAGGTGTTGTTGCATTTTATAGCTTTCCATTGGATTTACCATTGTTAGTGATGTTTCAACCAGTAATAACTCCACCATGTCATTAATCACAACAGTAGGGGGGCTGTAGAGCCTTAGAAAACAGGACATGAAACTGTAATTTGTTTTTCTTTTTCAGCTGGCACTCTTTGAGGATTGAAACAGAACTGGTATATGCACAAGAGAAGGATTTTGCTTATGGAACCTCTAAAGTATTTTTTTATTGATACAATTTAATTGCAATCCATGCACCTAATGATTGCAGTAGCCTTCCTTGCAACCCTGAAGAAACGAAGAAGCAATTACCTCAGTTGCCTGTTTAATGTTGGCCTATCTTATCAAGAACATTAAACTAAGACTTTCTTTATTATATTCCTAATATTTATCATAGTCTAGGGCTAGTATTAATCTTGCTTTTTCTGGGACTGTTTAGACTTTCCAGTGTTGTTTAGTCTAATTATGTTACGCTTGTTCTTTAGCTATTTCTAAATATGTTTCACTCTATTTATTATCAAGTTTAATAGGTACAACATTTGTTATATTTTATGTTCTTGACTATATAAATTGCAGAACGTTTGACCAAATACCTATAATTTCTTGTATAATTTCGCTAAGAAATGTGGTTTCTTAGCGAAGGAGGTCTGAATGCTAAAAATGGCATTAAATTAATTCCATCTTGTGTTTTACAGTAACACCTTGTTTTACATCAACACCTTGATAACTATAAAATGGCCCGGTTCAGATTTGCACTGTGTGTTTAGGTTTTGAGATACAAATGTTATGCATTTTCAACATAACTTCAGTGTCATGTCTGCAGGCTAAAACATTCATTTAAATCTTCCTGTTAGTGATTTCACCAATCAAATGTAGATATAGTAAATCATACATTGTGTTTTAAATAATCTGTGTGCTGTAATTTGGCTTATTTCTTTTACCCATGTAAGCAATTTAGATTTTAAATATGAAGAGGAAGCTGCATTTGTTAACTAAGTGCAATCTATAGTAATAATTTCTCCCTGTGCTTAGAAAACAGGATAGCCTCCCCTGTCATACATTCGATCAACATTTATTTCTTGCTACTGTGTAGCCACAAATCTACTACAAAATATATTTAGATGTGGTTAGAAGCTCTCGGTGTTAGTTTAGCCAAACAAAGTGATCCTAACTACAGATAAATTAACTTTTGTAAGACACATGCCATCCACACTAGAAATATTCATATATTTTGAAATAGCTTTACCTCATGCCACCAGATAGCACTAGACAATTTTTGTCCTATTAGAAAATAGAAGATACATCCTGAAATAAAACAACTAGATGTTTTTATTTTCTTTTTCAACATCAGTATAATGCTAAACAACAATGCAAAACCATTGTGGTAATGCAAATGAAATGTTAAAAACTTTCCTTAAAATGTGTGCAATGTTCACTTGGTGGATACAAGTCAGTGCATAGTCAGCAAAATGTAAAAGTTAGGGTATTGGTTGTTTCATATCTTAGTTACCAGTATTCAGCACTATTTATTGCTAAGCCTAATTTTTATGTACTGTATTATAGTTTAGATTTAATTGGACTGCACATTGGGATCTTAATCTGACTATAGGATTGGAATGGCTTATATTGCTCAGTATTTAAATTTAAAGTAAAGTACCTTAAGATATTTAAGAATTTATGTTACACAAATTAACTGAATTCAGTAGTTGCACTTCTGTTTAAGAAACAACTGACAACAGACTCCACCTGAAATCAAATATAACAACTAATGCTTTGATGGTTTTAGACCTTTTGACACAGACGTGGTTCACTTATAATGGGTTCTTAGAATGTAGTTTAATTTGTTTGTTGTTGTAGCTTCATGTCCTCCCAGTTCCTGCATTTGTGCAGAATTCTCACATAATTTTGGCACCTCCCAATATAACACAAAGCCTGCATTACAAAACCATGGTGCTATGTATTATTCCAAGCTTTGGTGTGATACTTCACTCTTAGTGGAAATGCAACCACTGAGGATAGTTACTGCATAAAAGAGTCTGATTCATTTTCATTTGCCTTGTATTTTAGAGAACTGTTGGTTAATTAACTGAGCTTTTTGTTTCACAGGGCTCAACACATCTTAGTACCTTTGGAAGAGATTTTACTTATATTTTACACATTTCGCCCCATTTCTTTTCGTCGTTTTAATGGTCTAAAACTTTTTCTTATTCATATCTGTTTGGCTTCTTAGTGTTATCTTATTTAGTTCATTGATCCATGGACTAAACAAATAAATTATATTATCTAATTTAATACCTTGGTGCAATTAATGTCACCACACAATTAAATAGAAGTGAGTCAGTATTGAACATCTGATTGTTTTTAAATGTAGATTATTAGAATCGTGTTTAAACATTACCTCAGGAGTCCACTGAGCCAGAATATATATATCTTTTTCAACAAAAGGAGTTTCAAAGATCTTTTCAACTTTGTACCTCATATAATATGTTTCTATGCAAGTTACTATTCTTTGGTTAATTTTAGTTTTTAAAAAAGTATGTAGTGCACTGTCTTGTGTAAGTTGGAGGGTCATGGGAACACAGCCCTCTGCAGAAAAGTAAATCATGTCTGATTTTGATTACATCTATAATAGGCATTTATTTGAAACAGAGGGTACTTGGCTACATTTAGAATAGTTACAGCAACTCACAGGATCTGAGAAGGTATTTACTTGTATGTATTTGCCATTCAGTTTTATTTTTGTCAAGTGGTATTACAACAGTGAAGTTTGTTTGGTAAAATGTCAACTGATTCCATAAAAGCAGAGATCACATCAATACAGGTCCTTCTCAAAATATTAGCATATTGTGATAAAGTTCATTATTTTCCATAATGTCATGATGAAAATTTAACATTCATATATTTTAGATTCATTGCACACTAACTGAAATATTTCAGGTCTTTTATTGTCTTAATACGGATGATTTTGGCATACAGCTCATGAAAACCCAAAATTCCTATCTCACAAAATTAGCATATTTCATGCGACCAATAAAAGAAAAGTGTTTTTAATACAAAAAATGTCAACCTTCAAATAATCATGTACAGTTATGCACTCAATACTTGGTCGGGAATCCTTTTGCAGAAATGACTGCTTCAATGTGTCGTGGCATGGAGGCAATCAGCCTGTGGCACTGCTGAGGTCTTATGGAGGCCCAGGATGCTTCGATAGCGGCCTTTAGCTCATCCAGAGTGTTGGGTCTTGAGTCTCTCAACGTTCTCTTCACAATATCCCACAGATTCTCTATGGGGTTCAGGTCAGGAGAGTTGGCAGGCCAATTGAGCACAGTGATACCATGGTCAGTAAACCATTTACCAGTGGTTTTGGCACTGTGAGCAGGTGCCAGGTTGTGCTGAAAAATGAAATCTTCATCTCCATAAAGCTTTTCAGCCGATGGAAGCATGAAGTGCTCCAAAATCTCCTGATAGCTAGCTGCATTGACCCTGCCCTTGATGAAACACAGTGGACCAACACCAGCAGCTGACACGGCACCCCAGACCATCACTGACTGTGGGTACTTGACACTGGACTTCTGGCATTTTGGCATTTCCTTCTCCCCAGTCTTCCTCCAGACTCTGGCACCTTAATTTCCGAATGACATGCAGAATTTGCTTTCATCTGAAAAAAGTACTTTGGACCACTGAGCAACAGTCCAGTGCCGCTTCTCTGTAGCCCAGGTCAGGCGCTTCTGCCGCTGTTTATGGTTCAAAAGTGGCTTGACCTGGGGAATGCGGCACCTGTAGCCCATTTCCTGCACACGCCTGTGCACGGTGGCTCTGGATGTTTCTACTCCAGACTCAGTCCACTGCTTCCGCAGGTCCCCCAAGGTCTGGAATCGGCCCTTCTCCACAATCTTCCTCAGGGTCCGGTCACCTCTTCTCGTTGTGCAGCGTTTTCTGCCACACTTTTTCCGTCCCACAGACTTCCCACTGAGGTGCCTTGATACAGCACTCTGGGAACAGCCTATTCGTTCAGAAATTTCTTTCTGTGTCTTACCCTCTTGCTTGAGGGTGTCAATAGTGGCCTTCTGGACAGCAGTCAGGTCTGCAGTCTTACCCATGATTGGGGTTTTGAGTGATGAACCAGGCTGGGAGTTTTAAAGGCCTCAGGAATCTTTTGCAGGTGTTTAGAGTTAACTCATTGATTCAGATGATTAGGTTCATAGCTCGTTTAGAGACCCTTTTAATGATATGCTAATTTTGTGAGATAGGAATTTTGGGTTTTCATGAGCTGTATGCCACAATCATCCGTATTAAGACAATAAAAGACCTGAAATATTTCAGTTAGTGTGCAATGAATCTAAAATATATGAATGTTAAATTTTCATCATGACATAATGGAAAATAATGAACTTTATCACAATATGCTAATATTTTGAGAAGGACCTGTAGTTGAGTCAGAACATTTGAAACTTAATTTTGTGAAGTTTAATGAGAGAAAAAAAAAATAGTCTGAAAAGACTAAAAACCTTTTCATTAAAACAGTTTATTAATGTCACTTTTAAAGAGCTGTATAATGGTCTGAGGGAAAAACTAGAAGCAGACGCATTTAGGTACTGCTTCTGTAGCTAGTCTGCTGGAGCTGAAAACTCATCTGGAGATTGCAATAACAACAATTTCTGGGTTACAAAAAACCTAAATTAATCAGATATAAGGGCATCTTATATTATGTTTAAAAGGAATAAGAAAGCATTATAGTTCAGTTTAAAGCCAGGGGAGAGGCAAATATTTTTTTAAAACATGTCTCTGTTATACAGACTGTAAGGACTATCTGTATAACAGCTGAGCTGTGCCTATCTACACCCACACATAGACACACAGAGCAGTCACCAAGTCCTCCCATTGGAGGAAAAGTGTTGTAGCTCATTTTTATATAAACGTTCATTCACTCCAGAAAAGAGTTTGTCGACTTTTTTACATCTGTGAATAGTGAGCTGAGATTGATAAAGTTTTATAATATTTTTACTTTAACAGATCAGTGGGACAGCTTAATATGAGATGCTTTGACTGTTGTTGCGCTAATAAAACAGAAGCCTAGCTACTTAAATACTTCCATATCTACAATTACACACCCTCTTTAGAAATTACCACTTATATTGTTTTTCTCTCAGCATTATTTTCCTACTGCAGAACTGTGCTCTACATATTTAATCTGTGGACAGTGGCTCCAGCCTTCTTGTTTTCCCTCTGCCATTTTATTTCACCTTTGCCTTATTTCTTTTACTGTCCCAGCTAATGCATGTTTCACACTGCCATTTGCATCTAAAGGTTAATAATCACTGGCACTTTCCTTCTTAAGGATGGTCCACCGTAAATTACATGAACAGATGTCTGTGCAGAGAAACTTGATGTCCTGCTCTTTGTCTCAACATGTTGTCTTTACTGACAGCAACAGTGGGTTTAATATGGCAAAGACAGGGAGACAAGCGGGTCAATGTTATCTGCTAAAGCACATTGCCCTGAGCTTAGTGCAACTGTCCATTTAACCAAAGCATTGACCTTTCCTTGTAAAACTAGGATGAATAATCAGGGGTGCAGGGCTACTGCAGGAGAAAGGTTGTCATTTTAAATTTTAACTGGACTTGTGGCTGATGGTCCAGTATTCTGCTTTTGTTTATTTGGTAATAACACAAAAAAGAAAGATGCACTTACTTACATAATTATTTATGAAACACTTTAAGACAACCACAGCTGCAAAAAAGTGCTGTACGTGTAAAATCGAGGAAACATTAAAACATTAAGTAAAGAACAATAAGAACAAACAATTGAAACAACAAAAAACTCAATAAAACAATAAAAAAAACCTGTTAAAACATTAAACAAAAGTTTCAAGCTGTGCCAAAAGCCAAGGAATAAAAATGTGTTTTAAAAGTGGACAGCTAGGAGACATGTGTGATATGCAATAGAAGATCATTCCATAAACTGGGAGCGGCAAGAAGGAATAAAGCTCTATCCCCACTGAGGTTCCTTTTAGACCTCGACACCTGCAAGAGCAGCTGATCAGCTGACCTGAGGCGTGGTGGAGCAGTATTCTTGACCGACAGGAGACATTTCACGGAGGACTGGCTGCTGACTCCAGGGTAAAGAGCATTTCCGTAGTCAAGCCGGGATGTAATGAGAGCATAAATTGCTTTTCAAGGTTTTGGTTTGAAAGAATCACCTTTACCTTTACCTTTACCAACTGCTTAAGGTGATTAAAAAAAACTCGACTTGAACACTGCACACACAACACACAATTACTCAAATGGTTGAAGGTCATTCAAACACAGGTTACCATCACATCAATGTGGCCTGCCTACTCATATCCTGGATTGAATTTGGAATTCAGAAAGTTAATAAAGCAATTAGGACACTGTCTTGAGATATCCTTTTTGTGGAGCAAAACTACCCTGGCACATGTAGGCAACCATCAGTTCCATAAGGTACAGTACAGAGCAAAAGTTTGGACACATCTTCTCATTCAAAGAGTTTTCTTTATTTTCATGACTATGAATATTGTAGCTTCACACTGAAGGCATCAACACTATGAATTAACACATGTGGAATTATATACTGAACAAAAAAGTGTGAAACAACTGAAAATATGTCTTATATTCCAGGTTCTTCAAAGTAGCCACCTTTTGCTTTGATTACTGCTCCACACACTCTTGGCATTCTGTTGATGAGCTTCAAGAGGTAGTCACCTGAAATGGTTTTCACTTCACAGGTGTGCCCTGTCAGGTTTAATAAGTAGGATTTCAAGCCTTATAAATGGGGTTGGGACCATCAGTTGTGTTGTGCAGGAGGTGGATACAGTACACAGCTGATAGTCTCACTGAATAGACTGTGAATTCTAAGTAAAGGAAAATGAGTGGCCATCATTACTTTAAGAAATGAAGGTCAGTCAGTCCGAACAATTGGGAAAACTTTGAAAGTGTCCCCAAGTGGAGTCGCAAAAACCATCAAGCGCTACAAAGAAACTGGCTCACATGAGGACCGCCCCAGGAAAGGAAGACCAAGAGTCACCTCTGCTGCGGACGATAAGTTCATCCGAGTCACCAGCCTCAGAAATCGCAGGTTAACAGCAGCTCAGATTAGAGAACAGGTCAATGCCATACAGAGTTCTAGCAGCAGACACATCTCTAGAACAACTGTTAAGAGGAGACTGTGTGAATCAGGCCTTCATGGTAAAATAGCTGCTAGGAAACCACTGCTGAGGACAGGCAACAAGCAGAAGAGACTTGTTTGGGCTAAAGAATACAAGGAATGGACATTAGACTTGTGGAAATCTGTGCTTTGGTCTGATGAGTCCAAGTTTGAGATCTTTGGTTCCAACCACCGTGTCTTTGTGCGGCACAGAAGAGGTGAACGGATGGACTCTACATGCCTGGTTCCCACCGTGAAGCATGGAGGAGGAGGTGTGATGGTGTGGTGGTGCTTTGCTGGTGACACTGTTGGGGATTTATTCTAAATAGAAAGTACTTCTGGATCAGTGCTTCTTTGTTCTCTTTGTGTCTCTGCTCTGTTCTCTCAAACCCCCAGTCGGTCGTGGCAGATGGCCGCTCACACTGAGCCTGGTTCTGCTGGAGGTTTCTTCCTGTTAAAAAGGAGTTTTTCCTCTTTGCTGTCGCTACATGCATGCTCAGTATGAGGGATTGCTGCAAAGTCAACACCAGTGACTGTCCACTGTCTCTACATGCTCATCCAGGAGGAGGGAATGCTGCAAGTCACTGACTGGATGCAATCTGCTGGGTTTCCTTAGATAGAAAAACGTTTTATCCAATTTGAATAAAAAGCTAACTCTGACTGCACTGTTCAATTGTTAGGATTAATTGGAATGTATGTACCTGACTGTTGTGAAGTGCCTTGAGACATGTGTTGTGAATTGGCGCTATATAAATAAAACTGAATTGAATTGAAAATTGAAGGCATACTGCACCAGCATGGCTACCACAGCATCTTGCAGCGGCATGCTATTCCATCCGGTTTGCATTTAGTTGGACCATCATTTATTTTTCAACAGGACAATGACCCCAAACACACCTCCAGGCTGTGTAAGGGCTATTTGACCAAGAAGGAGAGTGATGGGGTGCTGCGCCAGATGACCTGGCCTCCACAGTCACCGGACCTGAACCCAATCGAGATGGTTTGGGGTGAGCTGGACCGCAGAGTGAAGGCAAAAGGGCCAACAAGTGCTAAGCATCTCTGGGAACTCCTTCAAGACTGTTGGAAAACCATTTCAGGTGACGACCTCTTGAAGCTCATCAACAGAATGCCAAGAGTGTGTGGAGCAGTAATCAAAGCAAAAGGTGGCTACTTTGAACAACCTAGAATATAAGACATATTTTCAGTTGTTTCACACGTTTTTGTTCAGTATATAATTCCACAAGCGTTAATTCATAGTTTTGATGCCTTCAGTGTGAAGCTACAATATTCATAATCATGGAAATAAAGAAACCTCTTTGAATGAGAAGGTGTGTCCAAACTTTTGGTCTGTACTGTATGCCTGAAATGTTGCAACAGGACCTGATTACTGGTCCAACCTGGCATTTAAAATCACTGTCCATTTTAAAACCCAAAGTTAGAGAATATCTGCTTAAAATATAATGCCAAGGGGAATGTTCACAGGAGCCACCAGAACCAAACATTATCACTGCTGTTTCTTACGATAAAAATGTAAGAAGTTCACGTCAATCCAGGTTTTGTTGTCTTTATAAGACACAGCAATAGTGGTTGAATTGAGGGGGCCGTCTGTTTTAAGAGACATATTTATCTCACGGTCAGCAAAGCAATGAAAAAAGATCCCATACTTTCTAAATATTAAGCACAAAGCCAACAGATAAAGGGGAAATAAGCAGGAGACCCAAGATTGAGCCCTGTGGAACTCTGAGATAGAGGAGCAGAGGATGATTTAGAATTGGCTACACATGGTTCTGTCTGCCAAATAAGAACAAAACCAGTATAATGCAGTACCACAAATCCCCACTTGGTGCTGTAGGCAAGATAAACTGTATTTAAGGCAGCACTTAGGTCAACCAGAACAAGAACGACATGATCGCCATAATCATTTGCCATTAGGATGTTATTTAAAGTCTTACTAAGGTAGATTCTGTGCTGTGCTGAGTTTTAAAGCCAGATTTAAAAGCCTCCAGGATATTACGGTCATCTAAAAAGATCTTAACCTGAAAAACTATGAATTTTTCTAAGACTTCAGAAATAAGAGGCAGCTTTGAGATTGCCCTGAAATTTGCCAACACTGTTTGGTCGAGGCCAAGTTTCTTAAGTAGAGGCTGCACCTCAGCATGCTTAAAACAAACATGGACAAAACCTGACAACAAACTGCTGTTTACAATAGAAAGTATCACCTGCCCTAAGTTAGGAAAAACCTTAAAAAAGTCAGGGGGGCAGGATCGCAGGAAGAGCCAGATGGCTAGATGTGGCCGACTACATTGTTTAATGTGGTCAGAGTTACTGGTTCAAATGTATGCAACACAACCAGACAAGGAATCAAGCAAGGGGAGTTACAAGTACAGGCTGAGTTGAGGGCTTCTGTGGTAAAAATGTTATCTATAAAAAACTGCAAAAATTTATTAAATATCTCAGAGGATGCTTTCAGGCAGACAGGCTGTGGGGTCTTAAGAACAGAGTCAATACAAGCATAAGACTGCAAATCCCTGAGAGAACCAAGAAATGAGTTAGCTCTGCTGACTGGTCAAACGTTTTGACAATATTGACTGATCTAAAGTAGGCTTGGGCATGTGATGAGTCCTGCTATGATAACCTTAACTTGAAACCGGCGTAATTTTACTTATCTTAGTGTCTACATACAATTTATATACAAAATTGTGTAACAAGACTTACGTTGTGGCGCTGTTGCAGCAGTAGACCATGCAACCCATGTATAGAGAGGCTTCAGCCCCTTGATGCAGCTGTCCCCTGGTTCAACCCCATGACACTGCAACCTGTCCTGCATGTCTTTCCCCTGTCTTCGCCCCATTTCCTGTCTGCCTACTTTTAATAAATCACAAAAAAAGACCATTAGTGCTGTAAAACAATCCTAAAAAAAAGAAAAGCAGCAATTAGTGTTACCCCTGCTTAAACGCTCTAAATACAGTTACAACAAATGTATCTATAATGGTAATTACTTTTGATTCAATGCATAGACTTAAGAAAGAAGTTGAATAAACACCTGCTAAATTGTTACAAATATAATCACATTATTAAACTTTTTGTCATGTTGCAACTTCATAACGAAGTGTATTTTATTAGTATTTTATGTGATGAGTTAAAAGAATTTGGTGTATTATTTTGAAATTTAAAAAAAAGTGACACATGATTTTCAATCCTTTTTTTAATTCAAAACTAAAAAGTGTAGAAGTCATTTGTGTTCAGCTTCCCAATGTCAGTATTTTTACAGCCACCTTATGCTGCAATAACATGTGCATGTTTGTTTTAGGGTATGTCTCTACCAGCATTG
Organism: Girardinichthys multiradiatus; assembly: GCF_021462225.1. NCBI lineage: Eukaryota > Metazoa > Chordata > Actinopteri > Cyprinodontiformes > Goodeidae > Girardinichthys > Girardinichthys multiradiatus. Next base: position 22,697,270 of record NC_061807.1, read on the forward strand.
CACACCTGCAGTTCCCATATTTCTTTGCCTATTGAAAATGGATGTACTGCATCTGTGAAAATGAAATTTTAAGTCGTTCTTCCCCATCAACTCTGACCAGCCTCCCTGTCCCTGCTAAAGAAAAGCATTTGTGGCTAGATGACACAATGTGGAAAGCTTAGGCAAAAAGCAGTTTCAGTTGTTCTCTTTAAATTGGAAAAAAATGGGTTAAATTGGCATTTTAGGAAATTTTGTACATAACACTTTTATGAACCAATTAAGTCACCTGGATATGGAAACGGCGCACATTTGTTTGCTACCCATCCAAGCTTGAATTATGAGACATCTGTTACAATTTTGAGTTTTAAAATAGGGCCACAATAAAATACACAAGAGACAGTTTTGCTGAACAAATGGTCCATTTTTCTAACATAAATAACACACAGGGCCGATTGAGTAACAATTACCATAAGGAGCTAGTGATGGCTTAAAGCAAAATCAACTCATCTGGAGAAAGAAACAGTCTCTATGGCGACTGGTCTTTGCAAATAGCACTCTGTAGCACCGACCTGAAGGTAAAACTCTAAACAATTTGTTCACAGAATGTTTGGAGTCTGCCGAGATGTTAGCTGCCCTTTTCCTGACCCAAGTCCTGGATGGAGGGGAAGATCAGCCCAGATGATCCTCTCTGCAGACCTAATCATTCGTTGCAGTACGGAACTGTCCTGATTTGTGGATGAGGCAAACCACACAGTGATGGACAAACACAGGACAGACTGAATAATGGTAGATTACTAGCAGGTCCTGTGGAAGGTTGTACTTCTTGAGTTGCCGTAGGAAGTACAGTCTCTGCAGAGCCTTCTTCTGAACATTGTATATGCGTGAGGACCACCTCAGGTCACGAGAAAGGGTTGTTCCTAGAAACTGGAAGTGATCCACAGAATCTTTCCATTTATTTTTTCTGCATAAAGGTTAAAGAGCTGAAAATGGTGTATTTTCATGTGTGGAGAAGCAACTGTTACTGTGTGCCCACAAATATCAGTCAGCCCATGGCACTCCATGGCTGATTGCCCATACCGCTTCGCCGAGGGTTGCTGAGGTTCACAGCTCATAATTGCCAACCCCCTCTTAGGCACCACCTCTATAAAAATGACAACCTCATTTATTTTGTGTTGGCAAAATACAGGCTGAACACTTACTGCTGCTTTGCATGCCTGAGCAAACCCCTACAGGTGCCTCCTAATTATATTAAACTATGAGCTTAAGCTGATGTGTAAACAATGAGACGACATCAGCTCTGCCCATCCAATGCACCGGTGTCGCTCTGATTGATGATAGTTTTGTTAAAATCCACTTGGTTTTTGCTGGAATTATACTTTCACTGAGTGTTGCTCTAAGCTCCAAAATGAATAAAACTTGTGGAATTATGGAAAGTGGGTTGTTTGATACTACTTAGAATCTATATTTAGTTGCTGTGTGGAACAAAATATTAGGATTTAAACACCAAAGGTTATTTCAGCTGTAAATAAAGGGTGGTCTAAAACCTGTGCTGTTTGGATGAGGTTTTTTGTCGATGCCTTGTCAACTTCCTTGATACTTGCTTTTGAGGAAAATCATAAAAGCCGCTATTTTCTAAATCACACAAAAGAAGCATAATCAGCTTTTTACAAGTAAAATAATGATTAACAGTTGTTGTCCTCTATTTATTGCATTTAATGTAACATCTGTTCATCAAGGAGGAGCAATTTGTTCAGAAAAATTGGGAAATCCCTTAAAATTGGTTTCTACGTGTCATGAAAAGCAGAATGGTGAAACAGTATGCGAGTGTGAGAGTGAAGCTGCTGCTGTTTGTTTATGAGAGAAAGGATTTACTCAAGAAAAGGAAACATGGGTTTTGAGTGTAGCTTGATGGCTTCAGGTTTAAATTATTTGGCAACACATCTATGCAGAGGTTTAAATGGTACAAGCTACCATTGGTACAGATTTCTTATGGTTCTGCCATTTTGTTCCACATAAATGTTATACTCGTACTCGTCGTCTTCCGCTTTATCCGGGACCGGGTTGCGGGTGCAGCAGACTCAGCAGAGACACCCAGACGTCCCTCTCCCCAGACAACTCCTCCAGCGGGAGCCCAAGGTGTTCCCAGGCCAGCCGAGAGACACAGTCCCTCCAGTGTGTCCTGGGCCTCCTCCCAGTGGAACACCACCCGAGGAAGGCATCCAGGAGGCATCCGGTATAGATGCCCGAGCCACCTCAACTGGCTCCTCTCGATGTGGAGGAGCAGCAGCTCTACTCCGAGCCCCTCCCGGATGGCCGAGCTCCTCACCCTATCTATAAAGGAGTGCCCGGCCACCCTACGGAGGAAGCTCCTTTCAGCCGCTTGTATCCAGGATCTCGTTCTTTCGGTCATGACCCAAAGTTCATGGCCATAGGTGATGGTAGGAACGTAGACCAACTGGTAAATTGAGAGCTTCGCTTTTCGGCTCAGCTCTCTCTTCAACACAATATAGATGTTATAATGTCAGATAATTATATTTTCTACAAGTCTCTTTGGGAGAGTGTGATCTCTTAAAAAAAAAAAAAAAAAAAAAAAAAAAAAACTCAACAAGCTAATAAAGAAGGCTGGCTCTGTTCTGGGGACTCCTGGAACAGCTGGAGATCATTGTGCAAAGAAGGATTTTTCATAACACGAATAACATAATGTAGAACCCTGAGCATCCTCCCAATGAGACTGTTGTCTGTGTCCCACAGCCATCAGCATCTACAACGGTTCTTGGAAGAAACCTGAATAATATGAGCTACAACAACATTTAATTTCCCTCTGGGATTAATAAAGTATTTTTTAATTGAATTTGAATTTAATTAAACACAATTTAATATCAGATATAACCTAAGATAATACAAAATTGAGGTTTTTTTTTATTACATGAAGCTATTTAAACCAGCCAGGCTCTATAGGAAAATATAATTACCCCCTTGCTTAACCATGAATTATTTGTTATTAACAATATTTGTTGGTTTAGTTTCACATGCCACTCCCAGATCTGGTTGCTGCCAGCCCTGTAGAATCAAGAAGTCGTTTAAATAGAACCTGTCCAACAACATGACGTAGACTAAAAGATCTTAAAAAACAACACATCATGCCCCAATTTAAATAAATTTCAGAACACACAAGAAATAGTTTTTAACTATCAAACTATCAGACTGGAAAGGCTTGGATGATGATCCAAGATGGTGCCGCAGATGGTCGCCTCGGCGTGTTGGTGCGCATTGTTTTGTTTTGTTTTTTGCTTTAAAACGGTCTTCTGTGATGGTACCCAGAGCTCTCTCACCAGAGAAGAACTCATGAACATCAGGGCTACTACACCAGATGAGTTATTTCCCACTTTTCTGCCTACTGCTCTGGAATATTTGGACATTCTGGTCAAAGGTTCCGCTCACCTTTGTTCACGCGGTGAAACGCCGGAAGAGAGGGAAACGGGCTGGGGTGCTGGTACTACTTCGCCAGCGTGGACTACGAACACCGTTACCTGCAATATTTCTCTCTAACGTTCGCTCACTTCCCAACAAAATTGAGGAACTACAACTGTTGTTGGGGAAAAACAGGGACTTTTATTCATCGGCAGTTTTGTGCTTCACGGAGACGTGGCTGTGTGGATTAATACCGGACTCTGCGCTGCAGCTGGCAGGATTCCAGCTCTACAGAGCGGACAGAGACACGGAACTCTCCGGCAAAGCGAAAGGTGGAGGAATCTGTTTTTACCTCAACAGTGGTTGGTGCAACGACGTGACAGTGATTCAGCAGCACTTTTCTCCAGACCTGGAATCCTTCATCATAAACTGTAAGCCTTTCTATTCCCCCCGTGAGTTCGCTTCGTTCATCCTGGTCGGTGTTTACATCCCACCGCAAGCTAACGTGCAGGTCGCACAGCGCATGCTCGCCGACCAGATACTGAGTGGAGTGTGGAGCGGACCAACCCGGACTCCTTAGTAATTGTCGTTGACGACTTTAACAAAGGTAATCTCACCCACAAACTCCCCAAATATAGACAGTTTATAAAATGTCCGACCAGAGAAGACAACATTCTGGATCACTGTTACACCACCATCAGAGACGCTTATCACGCCGTCCCACGTGCTGCACTGGGCCAATGCGACCTCATCATGGTCCACCTGATTCCTGCATACAGGCAGAAACTAAAGCTCTGCAAACCTGTTGTGAGGATGACAAGGAAGTGGAGCAGTGAGGCTGTGGAGAATCTCCAGGCGTGTTTAGGCTGTACAGACTGGGATGTGTTCAGGACTACTACCAACAGTCTGGACGAGTACACAGAGGCTGTGACTTCCTACATCAGCTTCTGTGAGGACAGCTGTGTACCATCATACACCAGGGTGAGTTAGAACAACGACAAACCCTGGTTCACAGCTAAACTCAGAAGGTTAAGACTGGATAAGGTAGAGGCCTTCAGGAGTGGGGACAAAGACATATACAGAGAGGCTAAGTACAAGTTTGGCAAGACAGTGAAAGAGGCCAAACGACTGTACTCTGAGAAGCTCCAAAACCAGTTCTCAGCCAATGACTCTGCGTCTGTCTGGAAAGGGCTCAAGCAAATCACCAACTACAAGCCGAAAGCCCCCCACTCCATCAACGACCGACATCTCGCAACCGACAGTCCTGCAACCATCCCCCACGACGCCCCCCAACAGCTGCAGCCACAATCCACCACCCCCACCTCCCCAAACTCAAGAGGGGCCTTGGCACCTCCAACCCCCACCCTGAAGTTCCCCCCCACCAGCCCCCTACCCACACCGAGGACGGTTCTTTCCATCCAGGAGAGGGACGTAAACAAACTCTTCAGGAGACAGAACCTCCGGAAAGCTGCTGGTCCAGATTCTGTCTCACCAGCCAGCCTGAAGCACTGTGCTGATCAGCTGTCTCCAGTCTTCACAGATATTTTTAACACTTCACTGGAGACATGTCATGTGCCAGCCTGCTTCAAGTCCTCCACCATCGTCCCTGTTCCCAAGAAGCCAAGGACCACAGGGCTTAATGACTTCAGACCCGTCGCCCTGACCTCTGTGGTGATGAAGTCCTTTGAGCGCCTTGTGCTCTCACACCTAAAAGACATCACTGACCCCCTCCTGGACCCCCTGCAGTTTGCCTACAGAGCCAACAGGTCTGTAGATGATGCAGTCAACCTAGCCCTTCACTTCATCCTCCGGCACCTGGACTCCACAGGAACCTACGCCAGGATCCTGTTTGTGGATTTCAGCTCTGCCTTCAACACCATCGTCCCAGTTCTGCTACAGGAGAAGCTCTCCCAGCTGAGTGTGCCCGACTCCACCTGCAGGTGGATCACTGACTTCCTGTCTGACAGGAAGCAGCGCGTGAGGCTGGGGAAGCACATCTCTGACTCCCTGACCATCGGCACCGGTTCCCCCCAAGGCTGTGTTCTCTCTCCTCTGCTCTTCTCCCTGTACACCAACAGCTGCACCTCCAGTCACCAGTCTGTCAAGCTTCTGAAGTTTGCGGACGACACCACCCTGATCTGACTCATCTCTGATGGTGACGAGTCCGCGTACAGATGGGAGGTGGACCATCTGTTGGACTGGTGCAGCCAGAACAACCTTGAGCTCAACGCTCTAAAGACAGTGGAGATGGTTGTGGACTTCAGGCAGAACCCAGCCCCACCTGCCCCCATCACCCTCTGTGACTCCACAATTGACACTGTGGAATCTTTCCGCTTCCTGGGAACCATCATCTCCCAGGATCTCAAGTGGGAGCCAAACATCAGCTCCCTCATCAAGAAAGCCCAGCAGAGGATGTTCTTCCTGCGGCAGCTGAAGAAATTCAACCTGCCAAAGACTATGATGGTGAAATTCTACACAGCCATCATTGAGTCCATCCTCACCTCCTCCATCACCATCTGGTACGCCGCTGCTACAGCCAAGGATAAGGGCAGGCTGCAGCGTGTCATTCGGTCTGCTGAGAAGGTGATTGGCTGCAGTCTACTGTCGCTCCAGGAACTGTACACCTCCAGGACCCTGAAGCGGGCAGGGAAGATTCTGGCTGATCCCTCCCACCCCGGTCACAGACTCTTTGAGACTCTCCCCTCTGGCAGGAGGCTGTGGTCCATCCGGACCAAAACCTCACGCCACAAGAACAGTTTTTTCCCATCTGCCACCAGCCTGGTTAACAAAGCCCGGAAACCACCCTGACATCTTATACTGCTCTATACTTACTCTCACTCACTTAAAACTGTGCACATATATTTATATTATATTGTAGATATGTTTATACTGTTTAATTTGTATTGTATTGCACCGACTACGCCAAAACAAATTCCTTGTATGTCCAAAAACGTACTTGGCAATAAAGCTTTTCTGATTCTGATTCTGTTATAAAGCCATTTCTAAGGCCTTGGACTCCAGTGAGCCACAGTGAGAGCAATTATCCACAAACTGAGAGAACAGAACAGTGGTGAACCTTCTCAGGAGTGGCCGGCGTGCAAAAATTGCACCAATAGCACAGAACCTAGAACATCAGAAGCACTGCAGGCCTCACCTAAAGACAGTGTTTTCAATAATTGTAAATAAACTGAGCAAAAGTGCTGTCTATGAGATAGTTCTAATGTGAACCCCACTACTTACCAGAAAGAACATAAAGGTCTGTCTTTTGGGTTCTGTGGACTGATGAGATGAAGAGAAACTTTGCAACACTAACACAACATTTCAGGACATGAAAATCATACCGACAGTCAAACATGGAGGGACTGATGGATAGACAGGCGGAGGAACAGATGGCTCAAGGATGAATAGACAAATCTATAGATTATTGGATGGACAAACAGGTGCATGAATGGATAAAAGAGGTCCAGCTTAAAGCCAGGTTGCTAAACAATTGTTAATGGAGAATGAGATACAGATATTTCTGCATACTTATCCAGACCGGAAAACTACTTAAATTGCATGCCTGCAACAACCAGTAGAGAGACATTTGAAGTAGTTTATAAGCCCAAGTGTAAGATAGTATCCAGAGCATGTAGCCATGAACAGAACACCATCACTGTAATACAGCACAGTGTTGCCTGTTCTAGAAACTAATCAATACCTGTTGCATTTCGTTACTTATTTTGCCTTAATTCTAAACTGAATTCTCCAAAAAACAGAAAAGATTTGACCAAACAAAAGCAGAATCCCACTGATCATCTTCCTCCTTGTAGTGTGGAACATACCAGCTCTGGGCTGCTGAATGTAATTAAAATGTGTTAGCTTTTCCATCCATGCACCATTTATAATAGTGCAATTGAGTAAGCGATGAGTTACGATTCCTTTCATGGAGCCAACATAATATCCTGCCGTGATGATTGCAGTTAGGGTGGATTTTACAACAGAGATGTATGCTGAAGCGTGGACTGGGAAGCAGAGCAATCAAAATAATCAAATTGAATGCAGACATATTGTTGCTCCAGCTGTAAAGTACTACTTGTTCTTCTCGTTGAATCATTTTTTTAAAAGCTGTTAAGTGTGTTTTTTACATACAATTCAAACGGTGCATTACTATACATTTCAATATCAGGGTTTTCACATTCTCCGTGACTTCTCCAAACTTCACCGTTGACGGCCCCGCTCTCCGTTGTCAAATTACGGAACAACTCCAATTTTCTTTTCCATTCCAGTCTGTCTTGCTCCGCCCAGGTCAACCTATGTACCTCTCACGGATGCTTTCTTCGGACTCCAAGGAACTTGAAGCGGGCACATGTTGCACTTGAATGACAGTAATGTAGTTAATTATATAATTATAATATAACTTTTACCTTAATGCATAATGTTTCAGATACGTTTTGAACAGCATGACGCCCCCCCCCCCCTCCAAACCCTGAATATGATAAAACTGGTCAAATGTAAAAACAAAATGAAACTCATCTCAGATGTCAGTTAATTTAAATACAAAATTTGTTAAAGTTTACATACTTTTTTAACATAATGTATTTTTTGTTGTTTTTTCTGTTTTGTTTAGCCTAGTTAAGACACTTCTGTTGTGCCTGGTTACAGAGAGGCTTAACGCAGTTGTAGCCCTGATTTTGGATATGTGCATATGTAGTGGTTTTGGATGCACTGACACCATAGGCCGTCCATTCTTTGTGAATGGACTTTACTTCACAATGATATCCAGGCTACAATTAACCCTGTAGCTTCCTCACCTGTTTCTATCAAGCTTTTCCTTCCACTAAACTTTCCACTAATATGCTTGGATACTGCACTCTGAACAGCCACCTTCTTTAGCCTTTTTTTGGCCTTTTTTTTGTCTTAGTCTCCTTGTAAATGGTGTCAATGAATGTCTGCTGGACATCTGCCAAGTCAGCCATCTTCCTTGTGGTGTAGGTCATAACTTAACATTTCTTTAGTAAATATCGCTTTTTTTATTGACCATATGTCATCAAATTTTCTGAAAACCTGTATTTTGGGTTTTCTACTGTTGTAAGCCATCCTCATGACTAACAGAAATACACACTTGAAATACACCACTCTGTGTGTAATGAAGCTAGAATTTTCACCTTTTGAGTTAAATTACAAAATTAAATGAACTTTTCAATGATATTCTCATTTATTAAGTTGTACCTGTAGAGTAACCACAGTTGATGTTGAGAAGGCTGACTCTTTGTGGAAGGCCAGCAGATGGTAGTATTTTCTCTCTTTTGTTCCCATAAACTAACCATGTAAATCAGCCACTTTTTTGTCATGGTCACTTTCTGAGTCTGGTTTTTTTTCTTTCTGCTTCATCTCGGTGGATTTAAAGTAATACAATCAAACTGTTACATGAAATATATTTTAATATTTTAAGCAGACATATACTCACATATACTCAACCTAGTTCTTTTTTCCCTCGATAGATAGACTGATAGAATGACAATTTGCTATTGAAATATACACTGGTATTATTTTTATATAATCATTGGTTGGCCGTTACTTAAACCTCTTTTATTAAGCGGATAAAAAACCTGTTTGTGCATTAAGAGGTGAGCTGTACATGATTAACATGTACATTTCAGAACAGTCCCTGCTTGTTCAAATACAGCTACCTTACTTGCATCTTTTTTCTCTTTGTCTACTTTCTCAGTCTTTCTGCAACAACAGAAGCGTACCATTTACCTGATTTATTAATATTGCTAAACACCACAGTAGTCAACAATTGTAATAAATTCCCGTGACAGTTTCATATTTTAGGAGGTGCAGCTGAAGTTAATGCACTTCTATAGAGAAGTTGTGGCTCTTCTTGCAGAGTGCCTCTTGTCGCTGCTCTCCCTTCATCGCTCTTTCGCTGATATCCACTCCCTCTCATCATCCCTCCCCTTTACATTACATAGAGGAAGGGTGTTCGCCTGAAAGAGCAGCAGAGAGTCACAAACTGTCACAGAGGAGCTGGATTTTCTGCTCTTCTGCTTGTACACAGCTGTCACTTGTCTCCTTTGAGGGGGAAGAAGGTAGTGTGCGTGGACTTTTAAGGTCATCTTTTCCAAGTTTTAACTGACGTCTTCATGTGTTTAAGATTCTTATCATCTGGCTCTTAACTGGTGGGTAGGGGGGGGCTCATCTTAACCTGACACAGACTGGATTTAGGGAGCAGAGGGAGAACGGAAGGGGGAGGGTGTCTGGACTTGCCCGGCCAGTGCTCGCAGCGCTGGAGTGGGTGCTGGGGAACTGGAGCGCAGGACCGGGTGGGAGTGCTGGTCCTGGCAACAGTTCAGAAGGGGAAGACGCTGGCTCAGGATCCGGGTTTGGGTCAGGGTATGGTGGCCTGGAGTGGGCGGAGGGTGGAGCGATGCTGAGTGCCATCTGGGAGACGGAAGGACTGCAGACGGTGGGCATTGTGGTGCTAGTGTTCGCCTCCATCAAGCTCCTGCACATCCTGGGGCTCATCAGCTTCTCAGAGGGTAAGACTCTGAGGATGAGAATAAGACGAAAGACATAGGGAGAAAGATAGAGATTAATGTAAAAACAGCCATTTGTACAATTTTCCACTTTGTTTTTGGATGCTTGTGTATTTCTTTGAGTAGCATTAGTTTTGAAAAACAATTCTCAGAAAAAGAGTTTGAGATCTAAATAATACTCAGTATCAAAGAGACAAATGAGCTTTTATTTCAAGATTGAAACAGAAAATGTCAAAAATCCTGTTTTTATTAGAATGCAATGTGATTTGAGGTGGGAGGTTATAGTGCAGAACCAAACTCTTGAGAAGAAATAGCTGAATTTACATTTAACGTTATATGTGGGCACTTTGAAAAGTGTGAACTTCTAAAAACCAGTTCTTTAGAGAACTTTTCAATAAATCTTTTAATCTTCTTCTAATTAGAACAATACATCAGATGCTGCAGGAGCTACACAGGGAATGTGAGGTGTAAAACTGCAGGGAAAAGGTGTTATGAGCTGAACTGTGAGACATGTTTTCATTGCGTTATTTCAAAAAGAAAGACAGATGCGTTTTCATTTCATGGAAACATTAAAGCTCCCGCAGAGTGTTTGCATGCTTCATTTAACAGGTACGAGTTGCTTTTCCGATATATAGACTTCTGTGGCGAACTAACACCTGCGATAAAGGCTGCCTCTCAGCTTCTGCTTTGCCTGTTGACTTGATCCGTTTTCACACACGTGTCCCAGAGTTTCATTACTTTCAGAAAGTCCCTGAAATCATGGAGCCTGGCAAGCAGACGGCTCAGGTATTGATGTCTGCATGCGTTTCCAATCATGTCACAGAGAGAAAGAAAATGGGCCGTGGAATAGAAAGAAAGCAAGAGTGAAAGACTGGGAATGGGATTTAAAATGAGGATGAATTTATATCTCATTGTGAGGTGAATCATATCACAGATCTGTTTGACAAAACTACACTAACTCTCATTCTTAAAGAAAAACATGATTGAAATGTAAGTATGTATGATAACAAATTATACCAGCAGGGCTTACTACTGGTTGGTTCAGAGGCTGGGAGATGCAAGTGTTTAAGTAACATAAAAATATAACCGTGTTTATAGATTTTTATATATTTTTATATATTTCTTCAAATCGTGTGCAAATTATTCACAGATCATCACAGTTTAATGCTTATTTTAAATGTTATTTCATTTTTATTTTAAGTATTTTCCTCATTAAGGAATTGTATTTGTTCTGGCTAAAAAAAATATTCCAGTCATTTTGTCTCATTTAAAAAAAGTTGTTAATAAAATAATAAAAACTAAGTTAGTATGTAAGACTTACAACATTAATTTCAACTTTTTGTTCAAACTCATCTAATCATTTAAAGGGAATTGAAGTTTGTTTTTATTATATGTACCTGATCAACTTAATAAATCAAAAATTAAGGAAAGGTGTAAAACATGTTAGTAAGACCAGCGATGTTGTATGGCTTAGAGATAGTGGCACTGAGGAAGAAACGGGAGGAAGAGCTGTAGATGTTGAGGTTCTCTTTGGGAGTGACGGGGAGAAATAGGATTAGGAATGAGTACATCATAGGGAAAGCTCATGTTAGATGTGTTGGAGATGAAGCCCGAGGGGCCGCACGGAGAAGAGGAATAGTGAGTACATCAGTGCAAGGATGCTGAAGCAGGAAATGCCAGGTAGGAGGCCTAGAGGAAGATCAAAGAGAAGATTTATGGATGAAGTGAAAGAGAACATGAAGGCAGTGGGTGTGAGAGAAGAAGATGCAGAAGATAGGGTTAGATGGAGACAGATGGCTCACTGCGGTGACCCTTGAAAGGGAAAAGTTGAAAGAAGAATATCCAAATTTTTTGAGATTATGCTTCTGCAATAAACTATTAATTTATTTGAAGGCTTTTTACACAACTTTATCAGGGTTGTCAGTAAGTGGGGAAGATTTATATCTAAACATCACATCATAAGAGGAATATTTTACCCTCCTTTCAATGTTTAAAGTACTTTATTTTGCATATTTAGGTGTTTTATATGCATGAGACATTGTCATAGCTCAACAGTAAATTGTGATTAAATGACATAAGTAATATAAATTAAATTTCATAATGATGTCCTAATCTGATCTCACATATTGGAGGGATATTCAATTGGTCAAATTGTTGTCGCAGACATAACACTCATCTCTGCTGTTGGCTTAGTCTATTTGGTTTTATGTTCGCCACACTGTAATGCAGCTGCTACAGGACAGGATGGACCATGCCAACATGGATGTCAAATATTAAAATAGAAGATGATAGGAGTTCAGTTTCTACTTGCTACATTTGCAATTTGGGTATTTATTACCACCAGTAATACATTTATCTCTGTCAATTCTGAGTATAGTGAGCTCAGAGACATTTTATATACGTTTATATGTATGTATGTATGTGTGTGTGTGTATGTATGTGTATATATATATATATATATACGTACACACACACACACACATATGTATATGTATATATATATATATATATATATATATATATACATATACATATGTGTGTGTGTGTATGTATGTGTATATATATATATATATATACGTACACACACACACACACATATGTATATGTATATATATATATATATATATATATATATATAGTATATATATATATATATATATATAGTATATATTAGAGATTTCTTCTGATTATGCTACATGGTCCCATGTGACTGTTTCAAGCATTTCCAGTAATTGGTAATGAGTCTTTCACATCTCTTTGGAAAAAATTTAGCCCAATTTTCTTTGCAGAATTGTTTTGAGTCACACTGATGGATATAAACAACCCGTTTAAAAGCACACCATGGCGTCTTAATGGAATTTAAGATTGAACAATGGCTGGGTGTTCAAAAACCTCTTGGGGTCATGTTGTTCCATTAGTTTTATACACAGGACACACAAGTGCCTATGCGCTTCACTTTTACATAAGTCCAACATTTCTGACAGCTCTTGTCAAAGCTTAAATTTTGAATACCTTTTTTGTTGTTTTTTATTGAATCCCTGAAGGACACAGTTACATTGAAAATGCATGCTCTGCTTGGCATTCACACTAACAGACTTTCACAGCTGGAAGCTGCCCAGTACGATCACGTCTCTCTGCTCTCGGCCACCTGAGCAGCTCCATAGGGGCGTCTGGGGGGACAAAGATAGTACTTGAAAAGTCTCTGTGGAGTAAATGTTTTGGGAGCTTCACAGCTGGGCTTCAGATTTGAAATGGCACCACCACAGTCACAGCAAGCTGAGAGCATGTCCCTCATGTGTTTTATGTGCTATTGCTCACATCTTTACTGTATAGCGTCAGTCAGAAGCTAAAAAAAACTGTATGCTTTGTAAAAATGGAGTCGCAGCAGATAAACACATTGAATTTTCTGCAGGGATTTTACTCTGATCTTTGCTGCAGAGACTGTGAAAGAACTCAGGCCTGGAAGTTTGTCATCAGCCTGTCCCTTTCACTGACACACTTTTTTATTTTCACAGAAACATGACGAGGTGTTTGCCTCAGATTCTGCACAATCAAAGCGCTCAACTGTAAATACAGGTAGCAAGAGACTGTGTTTCGGGTTTAGTTATGATTTGACGTGAGAATGTGCTCCTGCTGTTTCTTTCTCTTATCCATCCATTCATTCATCCATGAAGGGGATGAGAGGTGGAGATTGACTAGGCAACTTTCAATGGCATTGTGTCAGTTAATTGGTTTTAGCATGAGCACATGTTGCTAGACGGTTTATGAACACCATGATATTCACCAATCAGAGGTTTGTGGCCAATTTCTGAACTCCAGCATTTTTTTAAATATAAGACTTAAATATTAGCCCCTTTCATTTTTCCTTCAAGAAATATAACTAACAATATCCCTCTCTGAGCTGTTGGTAATTATTCACATAATGAGCAGGGTGAGCTCAATGCAAGGGAGCAGCCACTCTAAAACAGGGTTTTACTAATATTTTAAAACCAATATGGAATAATTTTGTTAACATTTTTAACTATGCTTAGCTTGTTTTATTAGCATGGTTAGCATTGCTTCTGAAAAGCTGCCAACATTACCAAATCCAGCATGGCTAATTACAAACACAGGTTGAAAGCTCAATACAGTTAAACATCTTCGTTTTACTCTGTTCAGCCTCCTTGTAATCTTGATTATTTACAAAATGGCAAAGGAACACAATGATCAGCACTCGCTGAAATGTAACTGTCTGCTGTAACAGCTGATATGCCTCGATAGAAACTCCTTTGCATTTAAACAGCTTCTTGCACTTTTTGGTGAGGTAGCTGTGTATCTTCTGCCAATCTGAAGTGTGTGTGTTTGATTCCAGCGTCCCCCTCGGACATGTCGACGTACCCTTGGGCCAGGCACTTAACTCTAAGTTTCCTTCCATGCTGCATATCACTGTATGAATGTGTAAGAACATCGCACCCTTTTCAGCTTGCAGAAAATGTCATGAACAGGCCAGAAGGATAATGAAAAAATGCTGTAAGCATGCCATTTCTTTCCAAAAAGGCCATTTTGCCTGACTCTCTTACCTTGCTACAATATACAGAGTAGCTATTTTCAAGGTTTTTGTAGTTGCATAAATTTTACTGATTGCAGTTTATAATTTGAGGCACTGGATTTCACTGTATCCCACATGCTGAGCCTTTAAAACGTAATTCACCCAGCACTTATTTAGTGTCTGAAGTTTACGTCTTAAACTTAATTCTCGGTGTACTAAACACCAAACATGTCTTTTACATTTTAATGATGCAAGACTGTGAGATGGCCTTTTTGCTGCTGTTTGCTGGTATTTACCATGATCCAAGTGGACCTGACGTGTATGTCACTGATAATCAGATCTCCCTGATAATAAGCCCAACAGGTGGTTTTGCTTTGCCTTAGACTCCGATGGTCACACTGTTCAAGTTGAGTTTAATATTGTTGAAAGTGAGCAGGGTGTGATAGATTTAAGACATTCACCACAATAAAATATCGGAGGCACATTTTCATTTTGTTAAGTGCAGCCAGTGCAGTTGCTGCATTTTTATGTGATTGTTTTGTGTCAAGCATTAATCAATGTAGTTGAGTAAGCTGAATTTATGTTTTTCATATATTAGTTGTTTGTATTCACCATACATCCATCAAAGTTAGCAGGGGATGTATATCGGGCAAAAAACCTTGCTCATTTAGAAACTTGCAAACAGGTAATTAAGTTTAAGATGTTTTTTTGCAAGCACCTCCCCTGCAACATGCTGTTGTTAACCCAAGAGCCAGTCCGTTCAAGAATTTGTCAACAGGCTTGATTACCCTTAGGCTATTTTCCATTATGCCTATTTAGAGGAGCGACTTGACCTTTGTTTGAACATCCTGACAGCAGGTCCCTCTGGAGTCTTTAGACACGTGAAGGACATAGGGAAAGAGAACAAATTGAAAGGAAGGGGAGGACGAGCATCATTTGGGCAATCAGTTTTGATGAAAACATCACATAATATGTTCTGATAGGGATGGCATTATAGATGCATCAGAACCAAGGATCTAATGTGGATGACTGCACAAGCCTGGGCTTGTCCTAAAAGATTTATTTAATGTCCCAGTGTCTACACAAGAAATATCTGATTTCTTAGAAAATAGGTAGCTTCCCTTCCTAAAGCCAGTCAGCTAACAAGTGTGTAGTTTTTGCAGATTCTACATATAAATCCTAACAATTGCAATTCTTTCTTCAAATTTGCCGTGACCTTGAAAAGCGTCAAAACTAGACTGTAAACACTAGAGTTAAGGAATTTTGACATGGAAATAGTGCAGGAACCCTAGGATTGCATAGGTTTGCTATATACCTATTAACTGAAGCTTAATTCATATCTTATGTTGCAGGTGTTGATAAAGAATAGTGTGGCCTTAAAAGTATTGTTCAAAGAGAAACAGATCAAACATTTGATCATTTTTTAACCATCTTAGAATGGGCCGGTTGTTTAGTTTCTATCAAGTCTCCACAACAAGAATCCTCATTTAGCATGCCCATGCCATTAATTACGTGGTGATATGAATAATCATACTGTCACTTAAATCCTGCAAGAGTATTCTCCATATTAAACCAATGGCATGGATTCTCGTACATAATACAATAATCATTTGCCTAACTTATTGCTGATTATCATTTGTGTTTTTGTCTGGATGGGCTGAGGCTTTACAGCCCACGCCATTTTACAATAACAACATGAAGAGAGAAATGTAATGAAAGCTAACATGAAAATAAGTGGAAGGATTCTTAATGTTTAATTTGTTAATCTTATCACACTAATCAGCAGAAATTGTCAAAAAAAAAAAAAAAAAATATATATATATATATATATATATATACACTGCTCAAAAAATAAAGGGAACACTTAAACAACACAATATAACTCCAAGTAAATCAAACTTCTGTGAAATCAAACTGTCCAGTTAGGAAGCAACACTGATTGACAATCAATTTCACAGCTGTTGTTCAAATTGAATAGACAACAGGGGGAAATCTTTGGCGATTAGCAACACACTCAATAAAGGAGTGGTTCTGCAGGTGGGGACTACAGACCACTTCTCAATACCTTTGCTTTCTGGCAGATGTTTTGGTCACTTTTGAATGTTGGTGGTGCTTTCACACTCATGGTAGCATGAGACAGACTCTACAACCCACACAAGTGGCTCAGGTAGTGCAGCTCATCCAGGATGGCACATCAATGCGAGCTGTGGCAAGAAGGTTTGCTGTGTCTGTCAGCGTAGTGTCCAGAACCTGGAGGCGCTACCAGGAGACAGGCCAGTACACCAGGAGACATGGAGGAGGCCGTAGGAGGGCAACAACCCAGCAGCAGGACCACTACCTCTGCCTTTGTGCAAGGAGGAACAGGAGGAGCATTGCCAGAGCCCTGCAAAATGACCTCCAGCAGGCCACAAATGTGCATGTGTCTGCACAAACGGTTAGAAACTGACTCCATGAGGATGGTATGAGGGCCCGACGTCCACAAATGGGGGTTGTGCTCACAGCCCAACACCGTGCAGGATGCTTGGCATTTGCCAGAGAACACTAGGATTGGCAAATTTGCCATTGGCGCCCTGTGCTCTTCACAGATGAAAGCAGGTTCACACTGAGCACATGTGACAGACGTGACAAAGTCTGGAGACACCGTGGAGAACGATCTGCTGCCTGACCATCCTTCAGCATGACCGGTTTGGCAGTGGGTCAGTAATGGTGTGGGGTGGCATTTCTTTGGAGGGCCGCATGGCCCTCAATGTGCTCGTCAGAGGTAGCCTGACTGCCATTAGGTACCGAGATGAGATCTTCAGACCCCTTGTGAGACCATATGCTGGTGCAGTTGGCCCTGGGTTCCTCCTAATCCAGGACAATGCTAGACCTCATGTGGCTGGAGTGTCAGCAGTTCCTGCAAGATGAAGACATTGAAGCTATGGACTGGCCCGCCCGTTCCCCAGACCTGAATCCGATTGAGCTCATCTGGGACATCCTATCTCGCTCCATCCCCCAACGTCACGTTGCACCACAAACTGTCTAGGAGTTGGCGGATGCTTTAGTCCAGGTCTGGGAGGAGATCCCTCAGGAGACCATCCGCCGTCTCATCAGGAGCATGCCCAGGCGTTGTAGGGAGGTCATACAGACACGTGGAGGCCACACACAATACTGAGCCTCATTTTGACTTGTTTTAAGGACATTACATCAAAGTTGGATCAGCCTGTAGTGTGTTTTTCCTCTTTAATTTTGTGTGTGACTCCAAATCCAGGCCTCCATTGGTTAATACATTTGATTTCCATTGATTATTTTTGTGTGATTTTGTTGTCAACACATTCAACTTTGTACAGAACAAAGTATTCAATGAGAATATTTCATTCATTCAGATCTAGGATGTGTTATTTGAGTGTTCACTTTATTTTTTTGAGCAGTGTATATATATAATATAGAAAATTGTCATTTTGCCACTTTTGGCAAATGGAAATGATCTGTGGTTGCAACGAAGCGATGGCCATATAACAGAAAGGACAATGGAAATTATATTGGCTGGTGTTGCAGAGCATGAATCATGTAGTCATCCCTTTTGTTTACCACAGTAGTGACAATTTAAAAGCCTCACTGTCAAATATGTTCTAGAGCATAATTCACCACCCAGGCATTTTAGTTGTGCTCTTGGAGATTTTTGAGTTGCGCTTTTTCCACATGGATGCAGTGTTGTGCCACTTTGGATGTAATTTATGTCTTTTGCTTGGAATTATACATGTTGCTCTGAAGGACATTTTTGGCATCTCAAGCGATTTTTGTGGAGTGTAAACACTGGTCTGTGCTGTCAAAGTAAAATCCATTTAGGCACTTGTTCTAAATGACTGGAAAGGTTTCTTCTCTGGAACAAAGATGACACACTTAGAAAGTAAATCACAAAGTATTCCTCTTTCTTTATAAATAATTTTTTGGAATGAAAGCACTAAATTCAAGTTGGATAAAACATCTTCCTGCAATGTAGTCTCTTACAGTCTTAGAAATCATTGTTTAAAGGGCAAAGAAACTTCCCCACTGTACCTGCTGAAAGGTTTTTCAGAGACAGACTATTATTGAAGCACTTCAAGGTGACAAATTGTTACAATTAAAATCGCAGACAGTTCTTTTCCCCAAGATAACAAGGAATACTTCCACTCCCTAATGGTGTGTCATTATGGCCAGCATAGGTCCACACTCTTCCTCAGAAGGAACCTTGAAGTCTAGTTTCTAGACCACTGTCAGACCAAAATGTCATACGAAAATTTCCTTACCCTATTTGCATGCACACAAGTATATGAATAATTGTCAAAGCCCTGAACACCAACAGTTCTAGTCTACACTTAGTGGGAGGGAAATTACTATAATATGATTGTATACAGAAGTTATAATATCTTATGAAGATGTAAGATCTTAATTTCCAGTTGGAAAAATCAACAGGAACTAACCCCTGAAGTGTTGCAGGTGAAACTACATATTTACACAAACTTTATTAAAATGTCTGATTGTCTGAATGAAACCAGACTAGACTTTCCCATTTTTAGGTCAGTTAGGATTACCAAACCTATTTGTTTTTGTTAAATGCCAAAATAATGGGAAAGAGATTTATTCTGTGAAATGTTGTTCTTCAGACTCAGAAGTTTACATACATTCCCTCAGCATTTGGTAGAATTTCCTTTTAAACTTGGTCAAACTTTTGGGTCTCCCTCCACAAGCTTCTCACAATAGTTTGCTGGAATCTTGGCCCATTCCTCCTGACAGAACTGGTTTAACTGACTCAGGTTTTTAGGAGGCCATGCTCACATTCATCATTTCAGGTCTGCCCACACGTTTTCTATGGCAATTGGATCAGGGTTTTGCGATGGGGAGTCAAAAATACTGACTTTGTCGTCCTTAAGCCACTTTCTAACTAATTTGTCAGTCTTATGTCATCTGTTTGGAAACGCCATTTGTGTCCAAGCTTTAACTTCTGGGGTGATGTCTTGAGATGTTTTCTCATTATTTCCACACAATATTCTTTCCTTATAATTTATTTTGGGTAGTGTAGCATTCTCTCTGCAGCAAAACATCCACACAAGATGATGCTGCAACTGTGCTCCACAACTGGGATGATGCTCTCAGTCTTACAAAATGTTGTAATCCTCATTTTGTCTTGAAAAATTTATTTGCTTGTCCGAGTTCTTTTGCAAACTATAATCTCGCTTTTGATGTGGCTTTTGGAGTACTGGCTTCTTCCTGAGGATTATAACGCTAGGCTTCAGACGTCACATTTGAAGGTTTTTTAATTTTGTTATGTGATTGACGCACACATATTGTACCACAACACGTTCAAATCTGGGACACAGAACCAGTAAATATCAGGTTCCAATTGGTTCCTACCAATGTTTCTGCATTCTAATTTATGAGATTTGCTTTCTGTCTCATCTCTTACTATTAGCGGGAAGGAAGAAAATTTGATGTTGTGTCCCAAGATAAATAAATGCATCTCTTAGCAACAAATATAGGCTGTAGCACAGACACTTGCATTAGTGATCTCCGTAATTTGCTCAATTGAGTTAGGTTTCAATACAAACCAGACAGAGACCCTTCTTTCCCATCCATTTGATTTGGCGGTCAGATGAATAGCCATTTTTATCCTCTGAGGTTTTTTTATTAAATAAAAGCAATGACATATCGCTTTACCTGACTGCACACTCTGAGGCTTATTTGTTTAGGGTTTTTTGTGCCCACCAGATAGGAACAAATAGGAAATCTGCACCCATCTCCTACTTGGATTGTCTGATTTATCTGATGGAAAATGAGGCATTCGTATTACACTGCACTCGCTGTGTTCAAATTATTTTTCTCATATAACCATGAATGAATGTGCTGCTCTAAAAAGCCAAAGTGCCGTGTCTGCTGTTGTCATCTTTGGTGTTCTGGATGTTTGGCTGTCATTTGTCTTGCAGCTATAGAAATATTTTGTTCAGCGATGGAGGAATTTATTACATTTCAGGACAGTCTGTCACTACAAAGGAGCCTGCTGTTTTATCTTCTGATTATAAGCAGATTGTAGGAATCCAGCTTTACCACAATGTTCCTCCTATATTCACTCTTTCAGATATTTGGCATAAGATTATAAGGCCTTTGTACTATAGACAGATACATGCACAGATACATTACAATGCTGTTTTAATGACCTATAGTTTTTTACATTACCATCAAAACTCTAAAAAGATACAAGGAATCAATGGTTTATATTCTGCACAGAAAACACCTTTATTTTCACATTATTTCCATCTATCTGGTTCACCTACAAGTGTTTTCATTTCTTTATGCTTTCATTCCTGAAGCAGAGGGATTATCGGTGAGGAAATGTTTGGTGTTGATGGGCGTGAACAATAAGGCAAAAAAGGCAAAATAACTAAATCCTTCCTTTTTTAGCGCTTGTCTTTGAGACAGTTTGTGCCTGTAGCGCTGGTGTAACATCAGACTTGCAGGTCACTTTGATATCACAAAGATAGCCGATCTTGTCAGTGCAGATTGCCATCAGCTGCCTCTGTGTTTCTGGGTGTAATTTCAGCTAATTGCAAGCTGCCAAGTGTCTGTCACAATCATCCCCCTTTTTAATTTGAAAAAAAAAAAAAAACATCCCTTGGAATAAATACTGAGCTTACAGAGCTCCTGTATGGAGGCTCGTGCTGATTCCATTGATTAATTGGACCAGATGGTTTTGCCTCTGCATTTGTGCACCTCGTCATTTCAAAGCATGGTCTTCTGTGGAAACTGTCGCTAATGCCAAGTCAACCTTTACAGAGATGGTGGAGTCTAAACTAAAACTCGAAAATCTATTAATGAGTGCTTCATTAACTTCAACTTTAAATATCATGGAATCAGATAATTTTATTATTTTCTGGTATTGTTCTGATTTAATGTGGAACATGTTTGACCAAACCAAGTAGTTACACTGAAGTCTATGACTCAATATTGATCCTATAATTTATGATTTTGATATCTGTTTAACTTTGCAAGTGCAGTGACGTTGGCAGGACGCAACTATCTGACTTTGATGGTGTGTAACTGGGTGAGTATAGGAGAAAGATTATGGTGCTAAGAGATCACCACCTGGGAGAGACTGACTTAATACCTGATGCTGCACGTGTGAGGACTGTTAATATGCTTAAATACTATTGACAGATCAAACTGTATTTAGGCTGTGATGAGCATAGAAAACTCTAAGAAAAAAGAGTTTGAAGTTATTTTTTGTATAACTTATTATTTACTTGTTTTATGAGTGCATAAAATAAATCCTCATCATTCATTTCCCCTGGCAAATTTAAGATTTCTTTTTATTCAACCAAGACATTTGTTTCTGAAAGGAAATGAGAGATTCATCTTTTCAAAGATAATAAATTATGTAAAAGAGGTATCAATCTTTAATATAGATGTTTTCGTTTACACCTTGATAAACAAATAGTAAATAATAATGTATACCCTTCTCAATAAAGTGAACTTTTTTTTTTTCCAGTCTACAATAATTAGTCCTTTCCAGCTACAGTCAGCGCCTTGCAGGCTCCAAACTGTAAATGAATTGCACATGCATGAAGTTTCCAATCATTGGTCCTTTCTTGGTCAGGGTGGATGTAAATGGTAAATAGACTGAACTTATATAGCTCTTTTCCAGTCATACAGACGGCTCAAAGCGCTTTACACTAGAGCCATATTCACCCAATCGCACTCACTAACGCAGATCGGTAGGCAACTTGAGGTTAAGTGCCTTGCCCAGGGGCACATCAACATATGGCAGGAGGAAGCTGGAATCGAACCCACAACCTTCTGATTGCGAGACGACTACTCTTTTTTTTCATTTAAGGTAGATTGTTGATATAAACTGTATTTTTTAGAAAATGTTATAATTAACAAAGTTTGTTTTACTGTGACTTTTTGTAGGTTCCTGAGTAGCTAGTAAAGCTGAAAACCAAACCAGTTTAAAGAAAAGCAAACTGACGTATTAAACAGAAAATAATTGTTAAAATGCTCTAAATTTGTTGCTATAGAAGTGTTGTCTTATTATACATTAGTGGGGATCATTTTGTTCAGCAGTTTTCAGTATTGGTGTTGTGTGATGTTGTTTTAATACTGGTGATTAAGACCCCCACACAGACCTCCCAAAACAGATCTTGCAGAAGGGATTAGGGATTGTCTTGGATAATGACTGCAGTTAGTGATGTGCCTAAAGGAGATGAAATCATCCCAAGAACACAAAATATTGAATCTAAACATATTTAAATCCTCAACCTATCCAGGTAAGCCCGCTCTGGACTGTAATTATAATCATCTACTATTATGTTGTCATAGTTCAGCCTTAAATGGACATAAACTCACCAGATTGCTGTGATGAACCTGATGCCCTCAGAACCTCAGCTAGTTGGTTATCTGTGTTTTACTGCCAGCACTCAGAACCAGCTTTATTAGGTGTGAGCTCAGGTGGAGAATTAGATTGGTTTGTCTGCATTAGTGGGACGTGGTGCTATCAGAAGCGTATCAAGGGCTCATAGCTTTTTGTGTGTAAATATCAGAAAACCTGTTCATTCTTCTAGTTTCTTGTGACAGGACTTTAATTAAAATTTGAAATTGTAATGGAGATGGGTATATTTACTGTTAAATTTCGTAAAACCTTAATTGATTTACACCAAAGCAGCATCAACTTGACAATGTTATGGCTTGTTTTCATGTAAAGCAAAAACATTACAATGATGGCACTGTTGATGTCTAGAAATAAAGTAGGGTTAGTACAGCAAAGTTTCTGATTTCACGCTGAACTAAACCTCGACATTAAATATTACTGCCCTGTCTTTGTTGGCCAAAGTTGGCCATGAACAGCAGCCATAATAAACGTCAGAGATCTTTATGTTCAGAGATTAAGAATAACTCCTTCATTCTTTGATGCTGGCAGAAGATAAGTCGGGATTCTAACTGCTCTTTCTCCAGCCCTGCTCATAAAAGTTCGAACACGATCAACATTTACAAGTTGTTTCATAATAGTGACTGAGCTAGCTCCAAAGAATTGCTATTTACTCATGTATTTATTACGTTTTGATTCTTAATCTTGTAATAACAAAAGGTGTGTGATATTGGATTGAGGATGTATTGTTTCTCAGCTGATGGCAAACAGTTCTTTAATTGTGAACTTTTTATACCAGAAATAGAATGGTGATTACAGAGCTCTGATCTTAATCACTTTTAGAAAATTTCTGGGCAGAGCTGTAAAGATGTGAGCCTGAACCTGAGTCCGTTACACCAGTTCTCTCAGGAGGAATGCACCAATATTTCTGCAAACTGCTGCAAGAAGCTTTTGGAAGGAAACCTAAAAAGTTTTACCGGAGATATACAGTTAAATACCAATGTTAGGAAACAACAGCAAATTATGTGAAGCTTTTCGTATGGAAAAATAAAAGTACAATTAAAAAAAAAAAAAAAGTCTCAAATTTTTCCAGCATTTAGCAAATAGAAATAATTTTGGTAATTCTAATTGACCTAAAACAGGTAAAGCGTTGTCTGATTTGATCTCAGACATTGAGAGGAAAATGGTTGTCTTTTTATACAGTATTTAGCTGCTTTTAACTGTGTATGAAAAAGAAGCTGCTACCATAAAATGTCCTCAGACAAAGCAACCTGCGTTTTTTTCGGAGTTGTGTAAAATCTTAACATTTTTATTATTCAGGATTTATTGCATGGTTGGATTATGTAAACCCTTTACATTTTATTCCATCTTTTAACCTCTTGTAAGTTGAAAAGCGTGCAGGGATTAAGAGTATAATTTAAACAAACTTATTTGTTTTCTTTATTCTGTTCAGTGCTGCCCGTAAATTTACTGTTGGTCTATTTTATTTGAATTTATTTCATCAGTTAGTTTCAGAAAAATGTGAAGTGTGTAAGTCTAATGTTAAGTAAGATATAGTTAGCCTTGCATAAAGCCATATATAAGCAATTAATTTTGAGTATGCAGTGGTAAGTTAAGACTTAATATTTCCATTTTTCTTCATCCAAGACTAAATACAAGGTAGGGAAATCTTTTTATGGCTTATACTTCTCTTTCTCCTGTATCAAAGACTGATACAGGAGAAATGCTTATTGTGCCTTTTATTAAAATAATGATTTAACATGTGCCTTGCTCCAGCCTGAAAGTTAAAAGACTTCCAGGTGTGATGACAGGTCTCTGTAGGTCACTCATTCATTCAGCGAATATAATTTGAGCCCCATGCTGAACCAGGGCTATTACACTTACTACTGAGCTCATACATACTTTACTGTATGTGTTGTGCTCGGTATATATACATATACCCTCATGCAATGAAAAACAAGCTTAAATCTCAAGCTTAAGCTGGACCTGCAAGCAGCACCATTAATCAAACTGTAGACATCCTCTCAAGAACTGATCCAAGATTTGATTTTTAAGGAGTTTTTGAGCAGTTTTAGTTTGTGCATGATGTAGATGTATTATTTAAAATGCCCTCCTTTTGCAGGGTTTGTGGCATTGATTTAAAGCTTGTGGGGTTTTACCCTCCAGCTTGACCTTACTTTAGACAGCTAATTTATGAATCTCGAGGGAGTAACTCAGCCGAGCCATGATTCTACGGGCTCACTGTGAGTGTTAATATTCAGACACCACTTTTTTAATGTTTTATGGCTGTTTTGTTGGTTCACTGGAGAAGGTGATGCTGCATGGTAGACCATTTAATGGCTGTAGTCCAGAGAGCTAGTTACGCAGTGTCCCGTGGTAATTTGATTTTGCTGAGAGATTTTTCTTTGTTTAAGACGCTCATGGGGCACTCAGTCTCATTCTCTTGTAGTGCTGTAGGGTGAAATGGCTAAGGCATTGCTGTTGCTTAGAGGTGGCTGTGAATTGCAATTCTGATGAGCTGCACATTCAGCTAAAGCCTCCAATTACAGTAGCTGCCCCTCAAAAAGATCCAACGATCTTTTTTTTTCTTTCAAGGAAGGCAAAAGTACAGCATGATGATATGTGTTTGCAGTAACCAACTAAATAATTGAAATATTTTTAGAGTTGCAGAATCAGCCTACCCATAACATGGATTCTTCAGGACAACACCACCTTTTTGTGGCATTTTGCAGCAAACTGGGAGGAGTATTAGGGTACAAAACCTCTACTTTAGCACATGCACACTCTGTCAGATCTGTTTAGTCTTTAATTAAGAAAATCAAACATTTGACGACCAATACTGTGTAAATTCTTTTATTACTGCCATGATCAACCACTGTGTCATTCAAGTTCAATTTTATTCCTCTCTCTACATATCTGCCCTTATAGAGATGCCCCGGTCACATTTATGTAGGTCTATTCAGACTTACCTACCTGCCCATAAAGATTTTAGATAATACAGATTTTTCTATAAGAACTAAAATTAATATTATTCAAAATAGTATTTCCCCAAATTTCCTGCTGAATTTTAAGATTTGTCTTTTTTATAATTAAAAAAATTAAAAAGATTTTGAAGTGGGGATTACCCGGTCTAAAATTTTGACCCAGATGTTAACCTGAGTCACTTAAGATTTGGCATTTCCCAAATTCCCAATACAATATTATATTAGAGTGAGGTTAAAAACAATGCCTAGTAAATGCTTGAAAATCTCAGTAGATTTAATGTGAAGTAAAATGAATACTTTTCAATAGTACTGCATAATGTACATTAGTATTGTGATAATGTCCCATTTAACTCACTCACCAATAACATTTAGTTTTGTTGACAGCAACAAATATTTGGTCCCATGCTGGACAGCTTTGATAAGAGTCTCAAACACATTGATAACTTGGTTAAGACAGCTACTATAATATTCTGACAACACATCACCTGAAATGTGCATAACCTTATAATTTATCAAGGATTCAGTGTGTCTGCCTCGTATAAACTCAGCAGAAAATAGTTTCACTTCTAACGACCTCATAAATCATCTGTACTATCACTGATTTCCTTTTTAACCCTCATTGATAAATGTAGAATATGAGCGTTCCCCCGCTGTTAGTAGTAGATGCACAAGTACAAGTTTTTTTTTCACACCTCCAAATACAGAAATGCACCATAAAAATTTTTTTTCCAACAGATGCATTCAAAATCAACAGCTTTGTCTATGCCTGTTACGAAATTGGAAAAAAACGTTTTTGATTTACCCTCATGTATTATTGTTTATATCATTCATTTGTTTATTAATATACAATATTGAATACCTTAGCAGCTTTTTCTTTTTTGATTATTAAGTGAAGGTTGTCACGAGATGGGCCACTGTGATGCTACTCTGCAGTTAAACAGGATTTCCCTGATATTTTCAAGCTTAGAATGCTTCTCCAGCATGTTCTAAAATGCACAAATTCCTTGTTATGCATTCAGCTTCCTGTTATCTGCAGATATCTGACCCCCAGTCAAAAAGTAGCAGTACCAGAAATTTTGTTTCCTTTTAAATAACTTCATATACATTTTTGTGCTTCGTTTGTCAGAATTGTTTTTACGTCAGTGACACTGAAAATGGTTAACTTTGAATTACCTTCCCTCCATCACAACGTCCATATCAAAGACCGGCCTGTTAGTAGTTTGATTTGGTGCTTTGACTAGCTGAAAAAAGATTGGGGTTTTGGAGATTTCAACTGGCCAGTTACCGGTCAGGGCAAGTTGCACTAAAATTGCCCAATTCATGCCACCAGCAGAGTTTTCATTTAATCTCTAGAAGTAAAGTCAGATTTTTGTTTGTTATAGTGAGTGGTTACCAGTAAGTTTATTTTAAGCAAATATAAAAAAACAAAACCGAAAAAACAAATGCCAATTCTGGTCACCAGCTGACTGATTGTTGCATCCCTAGTATTATTTATTTTAATGTTTTGGCTTTTTGTCAACATTCCAGATTTTACTTCCTTTAGGATGACTTTTTTTCTTCCAGCCTCATTGTTTGAAATCTCTCCTGAACTCCAACCCTGCCACATTGTCCTCGAGCTCTAAATTTGAACAGATGTCCCTTTGTAATAACACGATGCTTCAGCCAACCAGCTGTCAAGACTAATATATCTGTTATAAGATGAACATCTGTCTAGATCGGTCTCGGTGAAGGCACTCTGACGTTTCCTCTCCACTCGGGTTACGAAGGTGTGCTGGCAAGGAGGTAACAGGAACAGATGTGCATTTCAGCCACTAAACTTTACAGTTATTGTGCTATTATTTAAGGGGCAATCAACCAGCCTCCAGCTGTCTCTCATGGTAGAGAATAAGTTGTTCAACAGTTCTCTTCATCATAATGAAGACTGTGCCAGTTCTGGTTCTGCCTGTAGTCAGTTGACACTGTGCAGAAGCTGCTAAGTCTAGTTTGGATTGGACTGAGAAGTCAGTTCGGTCAAGCTTAGTTTATGGTCCACTGAATTATTGCCAATTATTGTATGCACTTTAACATCTACATGGCATAATGAAGAGGAATAATATAAAGTTCAGTTTGATTTATTTCATCTCTCTGTGTCATTTTTCTCCTGAGAAGTTTTACCCTTTTCCCCGAAACCTCCATAATGTTGGCCCAACTGCAGATTTATGAGACAATTTTCACAGCCAATTTTCTATGACGTCTCTTTATAGCTCAGGTTTGTAGAGGCTTATTAGCTGTCCTGGCGCCAAGTTGACTAGTTACAAATATGCTGTGACCTCCACCTCTGTCGTTATCAATCATTACATGATTGACAGATGGTTTGAAGCACCTTATCTGAGCACCCACAGCTGCCATTAGACTCACTAAATCTTAAAGAATAGCCCACAGTAGAAGGGAAAATAGGGTTGTTCACTGTTAGACAGAGTTGGTACTGACACTGACAAAGTGGCGCTGAGTAAGAGATTTGCACTTTTTCAGTTGGAATACTTGTGTGATTTTCAATTATTTATGTACTAATCTCTCTTGGTTCTAAGGACCAGAATTCAGCACAGTGAGCTTGGAGATTCTGAGTTATGTAACCCAATGAACTAGAGTTCATTCATGAAAACATAAAGTAGGCTAAATAATCTCAAAAACTTTTTCATTCCCCAATATAAAGAAATTCAAGAACAAATGAGGATCAAAATAATTGACATGTATCAAACTGGAATGGGTTAAATAGCCATTTCTTAGGCTTTACGACTAGTGACCCACAGAGCTATTGTCCATTTATAAGGAAAACATAGGCCAGTGGAGAACCTTCCCTGGAGTGAGTAAATCAAATTTACTCCACGAGCAAACTGACAGCTCATCCAGAGGGTCACTAAAGAACCAAGAACAACTGTTAAAGCACTTCAGGTTCCACTTTTACCAAATAATTGCTAAAGACTTTTGGGAAAATATGGACTGTGGACTGGTGAGACAAAAGTCAAGCTTTTTGGAAGGTGTGTGTCCCATTACATATGGTATGAAAACTTGAGCAGCATTTCAAGGAAAGAATATTATACCTACTGGGAAACATGGGGGTGGAAGTGTGAGGTTCTGGGGCTGCTTCAGGAGTTGAACGACTTGCTGTGATTTGCCTTATCAATCTTTCGCTTTGATTGTTAAGTTTAATGACTCATGTTTTAGCAGACTGACATTAAGCAATCAATACAGTTTGTCAACATGGCAGCTTAGCTGTGGTGTAAATGAGACGAATAACACACCACATCATCGTTTTTATTTTCTGAGGCTCTTTCCATGCTCCACAGGCAAAAAGCCATCCTCCTGCAATCAAAGCAAGTGCTCTTCCTCTCTATGATGATTTCTGTTTTTTTTTTTTTTCTTTTTCTCTCAGCCCAGTGTAGCCTTTAGTTATCTGGCTTTTGCCAATTCAGAGGAAACTTTCTTCCATTTATTTGCTGAAATGAAAAGAATGTCTGATGAATGTGTGAAATGTTATACGTGCTACATTTAAGAAAAACCTCACCCGTGAGTGCACAGCATTTGCTCCACAGCAGCAGGTGTAATGTGGTCTACTGGAATATTTGGCCTTTTAGTTGTCGGGTGCAGTAAAACTCCTTGATGCTAATGAGGCACTTAGACAGTGTGTCACACTTCAGGTGTATGAGAGTAGAACGCAGTGCCATGAGAACGCTGCAGTGCAATGACAGTGCCCAGACAGCGTCTGCCATCATAATAAGCCCATTAAGCCATTCCACAGGGTTTATTACTGCGCACTCTTATCCAGAGGCTCTCTGCCACATTGACTTCTGTTCTGGGGTCTCGATGGCACTAATTACTTCTGATCTCATATTTGTTGTAGTGAGGGGAAAATGTGTTTTGTTTGGTTCCTATTGAAGGGTAAATGAGAGACCTGATATAACGAGGTACAACAGATCACTAGAAGATTTTATCATTCAAAGCAGTGGAGTTTTGCAAAGTTGCGGTGCATTGATTTTAATACCCATTAAACATTTTCACATTTTGGCACATTACAGCCACAAACTTACATTATTTATTAGGTGTTCATATTTTATGAAGTGGAAGAAAAAAGGGTTTTTCTAATAAGAATTGGGAAAGTGTGGGGTTAAATTGTTCCGGGTTTTAGTTTCCACCACACACAGCATTTTACTTCTTGTCTCATTTGACCGAAGCATCTTCTTCCACATGTTTGCTGTGCCCCCTATATGATTTATGGGGAACAGTGAACCTTGTTTTTTTGGGCTTTTACAATCTAACCCTGTTTTAAACACTACCACCTTATTTCTGACCTGCCTCCTGTGCCACTCTGTTTTCATAATGTTGTTTGTTAACTAATGGCCTTCAGAGAACAGCTGGATTTATACTGAGATTACACATCATGTGGTTGGTCTCTGTTTACTAAGTAGGTGACGTTTTTGAGTTTGATTAATCTTTTTCTTTATTAATCGTTCAGATTTTTGTTTTTAAAAATATTAAACACCATGTTTAATTTTTTCACTTCACAGATATACACTAAGTTGTGTTGGTCTATGAAATCCCAATAAAAAGCATTGACTCGGTGGTGGTTATGTGACAAAATAAAAACAAATAATAATTAAATACCTTTGCAAAGCATTGCATATCTGCTTTCCTAGTTGCAGATTTAGACATATTCCTGTCAGGGTTACGCCAAGTTTGACCCTTTGTTCCTTCTCCCATTCAGACAGCGTTGAAGATGAGCTGGAACTCTCTGCAGTCCGTCATCGCCCCGAGGGCTTGGAGCAGCTTGAGGCACAGACACGGTTCTCCCGGAAGGAGCTACAGATCCTTTACCGTGGCTTCAAGAACGTAAGTGACACGCCAACTGTGGAGCCAGCTCATACATTATGTACAACATCGGTCTTTTGTCTCTCTTCTGACAACCCTCTCTCAACCATATCTAAAACATTTGCCTGTTTCAGATTTTTTTTAAATTGATTTATTCATTACAAGCTCCACTTGAGGCGTATTGCCTCTCAATCACCTAAAACAGCTCAATATCTTTTGCTGCATTCTTTGCATTTTGCACGGACTGTTATAAAATCCTAATTGCGTTTTCCAGAACTTTTAAAAATGTCTGCCAATTGTTAAGTGTTCTCGGCATAATTGGGTCTGATTGGCTGTGAAGGATTACTTATGAGCAATTACGGTCAGAGTTTCAGGATAGTGTTTAAAACACTGACAAATACTGGAATTACTTTTGATAATTTTTCAAGTCTGGATCAGTATTGAAAATACATAATTTTTTATTTCTTTACTAAGGAATAGGTAATAGGAATCTCAGCGAATCCCGTTATTATTCCTTTAGCTGTTCTGGATCCATAAGCAGGAAAAGATTAAATAATTTTACATAAATACGGCTGTATGATTCCCTTAAAATAACTACTGAACACTGATAAACACTTATTTTTCTTTTATTATTATCAGGTAAACTCATAACGGATAACTACAGAATATGTTTTTATTAGAAAATTATTTACTAGAATAAAAAAACTGATAATCAGTCCAGAATTACGGGGAATTGATAACTTGACTGTCTAATCATTAGCAAATATTTATATAAAGTAGAAGATGGTTAGACAGTGGAGTAGAGCTTCTGCATCCAAACCTGGAGCTGTGGTATCTCCTCCTGCAGAGCTGTCTCCATAAAACTTTGAAAAGTTAAAAATATTAATATTAATATTTTATACTACACTAAGTCAGGTTTACATAAAATAGTCTAGTGCTCTGATCATTAGCACTGCAATTAAATATTTGTCTTACAGAATGGTGGCGAATTAGTTTAAGTTATTGTTGGCAGTAATAATAAAGTGTCACAGATTTCCAGCGAAAAATATTCCGTTTTATTTTTACCTAGTAAAGTCTTTATATTCACTTTCAGCTGCCACAATCAGATAACAGTGGGAAATCCTAGAATGCCGAGCTGAGATCAGGCAGTGGTTAGTGTCAGTGTTGCCAGGTGTATGATAATTATCGTATTTGTACGATAATTTTGCTCTCTGAACGATGTACGATCAATATTCCTAAAAAATGCCAAATTTACTATAATTTGACGATTCCATGAATGTGTGGTTGTAATCAGTTGTCTTCAGCCTATCGCCAAAGTCTGTCAGAGTTTTTTTGTGAACCCTGAAGGCATCTGTGTCCGGATTCGGGAACAGATGCTGGAAATTCCAGCCAATCGTGCTTTTCTAAATGTGACCTACGAGTGACTTGATGCGTTGGCCTCAGAACAACGGCCATGATTGGCTGAATAGTCTACTGCGCCCACCCATGATTGAGGAAGAAGCAGAGCCTGGCACTGTGGGGCTGCAGATGTTGATAAATCCATTCCGTACTGACGCCACAAAGCTGCGAGTGCCTGTTAGACGCTATTCAACACATCAACAGACTTGTTATTTTGGTTATGACAAGTGTATGATAATTTCCCTCAAAATACAATAATTTTATGTCTCTAGTACGATAATCCTACATTTCTCACCTGGTAACACTGGTTAGTGTGGAAGTCCCCGTCCAGCCGCCCAGTTAGCTCAGCTTAGCTTAGCAGTCAAACCAGCCTGTAAGTGGAGCACCACTGCTGCGAAAACTCCAAAAAACATTTAAATGTAAGCTCATTCTTGATTAAGTGACTGCTGACAGACTGACAGAGCTCGAGGCTTTTGTAAACTGCCAGCGTTTAAAATGAGCACCGCTACGTTTAATGTCTGTCTGCTCGCTGCTAAATACCCCAGTTAAAAGCAAAGGGAGAGAAAATAGTTTTATTTCATGTTATTTTGCTGAATTACAACAACACAGTACAGCTCGAAAACACCACTTACAACCAGTTCACATACACTACACGAGAGCGCATGCGCGCTTACTTCCAAAACAGAACGGTTGCCAAGGAGATCGGTGCGTTCGATTTAATGGACTTGGAGATCTTACACAGGTGGTGCACAGACATAAAATACTGCGGCTTGCATTAGGACAGGACGAACAATAAATCACTTACCATCTACAGACTTAAATAAAAACCGCGAAAACAACCGAACTGTCAAATTTTAAATTTAAATGAAATCAAAACTTGACTACAATGCAGAGAACAATTACGTCTTTGTTCAAAAGAAAAGACGGAAACTGAAGATGAAAAGTTATGCATCAGAAAATGGTTTATCATTGTTTTATACTTGGCAGTTCTTTAACAATTGAAATATACATATATATATATATATATATATATATATATATATGTATATAGTCATACATATTCTACATTGTCAAGTGATTCTACTTTCTGCCTTATTCAGACAGTCTACAGTAAAGTACTAGCTCCGACCCTAAGTACTGGCAAGAATTTAAAACTACGTTCACCCCTGCAATACAGTATATTCACTCAGCTTGGTCGGGGCTTCTTTTGCATGAATTAGTGCATCACCGCGTCGTGGCATGGAGATGATCAGCCTGTGGTTCTGCTGAGGAGTTCTGGAGGCCCAAGTTGCATTAATAGCAGCTTTCAGCTCATCTGCATTACTGCCTCTGGTGTAACTCATTTTCCTCTTGACAATACTCCATGGATTATCTGTGGGGTATAGGTCAGTTGAGGATTGTGGCCAAGCCTCTCTAAGGCCAAACTATTAAGTTTCCAGGTAGATCGCTTCATCTCTTTGGACTTAATAAAACACAGTGGACCAACACCAGCAAATGATGTGGCTCCTGTTGAAACTTCAGGACTTCCAGCAACTTGGATTTTTTTTGTCTCTTCCTCCCAACTCTAGGATTTTGATTTCCCAAATAAAATTCAAAATAAAATGTTTTCTTAAGAGATTTTGGACTGAGCAACAGTTTAGTCTTTTTTCTTCTTGGTCCAGGCAAGATGCCTCTGATGTTGTTTTTGGTTAAGCAGTTACCTAACACAAGGAGTATGAACATGGAGCTCTTTATTCTGGATAAGCTTAGTTGGATTCCTTGTGAATCTCCCAGAAACTATTTTCTTGTGCATCTTTTCCTACCAGTTTTTTTTTTTTTTCACTTAACTTTCCATTAATTTTCTTGGATGCAGCACTCTGAGAAAAACCACCTTCTATTAGCCTTCTTTAGCGGCTAATCCTCCTTGTGCAGGGTGTCAATGACTCTCTGCTAAACAGCTTTCAAGTCAGCAGTCTTCCGTGTGATTGAGGAGGTCATTACATAACATTTCTGTAGTAACAGTTATTTTTTATTGATCTTATGTAATCTTCTGTCAACGTAATTTTCACTTTTTAATTAAATGTAATCCATAAGCAATCAAAATCAAATTAAATATGCACTAAAAATCACTTTTTGAATTTATTAACTAAAATACACTGCTCAAAACAATTAAAGGGACACTTTTTAATTAGAGGAAAATATTAAGTCAATTACGCTTCTGGAATATTGATCTGGTCACTTCAGTAGTAGAGGGGGTTGTTAATCAGTGTCAGCTGTTTGGTGTTAATGAAATTAACAACAGGTGTGTT
The DNA here is from genome assembly GCF_021462225.1 of Girardinichthys multiradiatus. Lineage (NCBI taxonomy): Eukaryota > Metazoa > Chordata > Actinopteri > Cyprinodontiformes > Goodeidae > Girardinichthys > Girardinichthys multiradiatus. The sequence goes on from NC_061807.1 coordinate 22,731,601, forward strand.
AAAGGAACAACAATGAGACAACCCCAAAAACAGGAATGGTTTTGCAAGTGGAGGCCATGGACATTTTTCCCTCCTGATTGTTTTGACTGCTACAGAGGTTTCAGAGGCAATCCAACTCCACCAGGATGACACATCAATGTCTGCCATTGCCCGAAGGTTTGCTGCATCTCCTGGCACAGTCTTAACGGCATGGAGGAGATTTCAGGAGACAGGCAGTTAGTCTAGGACAGCTGGACAGGGCCGTCAGAAGTCCTTAACTTATCCTCCCAGCAAGAAACAGACTTCATGAGGGTGGCCTGAGGGCCTCATGTCCTATAGTAGAACCTGTGCTCACTGCCTGGTATCATGGAGCTTGACTTGCATTTGCAAGAAAACACAAAGATTTTAGACAACACTAGTAAAATGATTAAATTACTTTTATTAAAAAGTAATTTTGTTTAAACAAGTACCAATATTACTCTAGATAAATTTACATTGTTTAGGGTATTTGTTTAAATAAGAGCATAATCATGTCCCACTGTTTAAAATCAAACAGAGCTCTTTTATTATATCATAGGTGTCAAACTCTTGTCCGACAACTTTTAGAAGCATCTTTGCTTCAACACATGCAAATCAATCAATGAAGTCATTAGCAGAAGTTCTAAAGAACTTGACTACATGCTGAGGATGCAATTTGGCCATTTGATTCAGGTGTGTTGGACCAGGTACACATATAGAAGTTGCACTACAGTTCCTTGAGGACTGCAAGGGAGCATACATTATGTGTTAATAATGCCAAAGTGGAAAGACATCAGCCGTGATCATAGGAATCAGGAAACAGTCATAAGGCAATTTCCAAACTTTTTTGAAATCCATCATTCTTAAACGAAGGACTGAAGAAAGCTCAGAGAAATGAAATGCAAAAGTAAAAAGCTTAGTCTCAGACTCTACAGGCATCTGTCAGCAAGTTAAAATTAATAATCAATAAAAGAAAGGCACAAAGTTGACCTGGGATGCAGTTGTATCTGGCTCACAAGATAATTTCATATATCTAATATATAGGTCCTTCTCAAAATATTAGCATATTGTGAAAAAGTTCATTATTTTCCACAATGTCATGATGAAAATTTAACATTCATATATTTTAGATTCATTGCACACTAACTGAAATATTTCAGGTCTTTTATTGTCTTAATATGGATGATTTTGGCATACAGCTCATGAAAACCCCAAATTCCTATCTCACAAAATTAGCATATCATTAAAAGGGTCTCTAAACGAGCTATGAACCTAATCATCTGAATCAACGAGTTAACTCTAAACACCTGCAAAAGATTCCTGAGGTCTTTAAAACTCCCAGCCTGGTTCATCACTCAAAACCCCAATCATGGGTAAGACTGCCGACCTGACTGCTGTGTCTTACCCTCAAGCAAGAGGGTAAGACACAGAAATAAATTTCTGAATGAATAGGCTGTTCCCAGACTGCTGTATCAAGGCACCTCAGTGGGAAGGAAAAAGTGTGGCAAAAAACGCTGCACAACGAGAAGAGGTGACCGGACCCTGAGGAAGATTGTGGAGAAGGGCCGATTCCAGACCTTGGGGGACCTGCGGAAGCAGTGGACTGAGTCTGGAGTAGAAACATCCAGAGCCACCGTGCACAGGCGTGTGCAGGAAATGGGCTACAGGTGCCGCATTCCCCAGGTCAAGCCACTTTTGAACCATAAACAGCGGCAGAAGCGCCTGACCTGGGCTACAGAGAAGCAGCATTGGACTGTTGCTCAGTGGTCCAAAGTACTTTTTTCAGATGAAAGCAAATTCTGCATGTCATTCAGAAATCAAGGTGTCAGAGTCTGGAGGAAGACTGGGGAGAAGGAAATGCCAAAATGCCAGAAGTCCAGTGTCAAGTACCCACAGTCAGTGATGGTCTGGGGTGCCGTGTCAGCTGCTGGTGTTGGTCCACTGTGTTTTATCAAGGGCAGGGTCAATGCAGCTAGCTATCAGGAGATTTTGGAGCACTTCATGCTTCCATCTGCTGAAAAGCTTTATGGAGATGAAGATTTCATTTTTCAGCACGACCTGGCACCTGCTCACAGTGCCAAAACCACTGGTTTACTGACCATGGTATCACTGTGCTCAATTGGCCTGCCAACTCTCCTGACCTGAACCCCATAGAGAATCTGTGGGATATTGTGAAGAGAATGTTGAGAGACTCAAGACCCAACATTCTGGATGAGCTAAAGGCCGCTATCGAAGCATCCTGGGCCTCCATAAGACCTCAGCAGTGCCACAGGCTGATTGCCTCCATGTCACGCCGCATTGAAGCAGTCATTTCTGCAAAAGGATTCCCGACCAAGTATTGAGTGCATAACTGTACATGATTATTTGAAGGTTGACGTTTTTTGTATTAAAAACACTTATCTTTTATTGGTCGGATGAAATATGCTAATTTTGTGAGATAGGAATTTTGGGTTTTCATGAGCTGTATGCCAAAATCATCCGTATTAAGACAATAAAAGACCTGAAATATTTCAGTTAGTGTGCAATGAATCTAAAATATATGAATGTTAAATTTTCATCATGACATTATGGAAAATAATTAACTTTATCACAATATGCTAATATTTTGAGAAGGACCTGTAAATGGGCTGCCAATCAGTTACTTTTACACCAATCACAACGCATAAGCCATAATGCACCACAACAGCTGCTCACGGCTTAAGACATAACTGCACACAAGCTTTCTTGTGGGACAGATGCAGCAAGGAAACTTACAGCACTTTTTATGTTGCCAAGACATTGCAAACCAAGTTGTCCCGACCGAGTTCCCATCTGCATAGTTTGCTGCTACACTGAGAACGCTGCGCAATAATTTACAGGCTGCTTCAATGTTTTTGAAGGGCAAAAAAGTATGACTGAGTAGGTTCTGCACAGTTTGAAACAATCCTCAAATGCTCAAAAACTGCGCATGTTTGGTAATACATATTTGTGCAAACAACAATGATAATGAACAAGAAGGAACACAGAAGCTAATCTACTAATGCATTCCTCTAAAGGACGGTAAACAGTGCTATAGTCTACTTTCTAAGTGTAATTACAGGTCCTTCTCAAAATATTAGCATATTGTGATAAAATTCATTATTTTCCATAATGTCATGATGAAAATTTAACATTAATATATTTTAGATTCATTGCACACTAACTGAAATATTTCAGGTCTTTTATTGTCTTAATACGGATGATTTTGGCATACAGCTCATGAAAACCCAAAATTCCTATCTCACAAAATTAGCATATCATTAAAAGGGTCTCTAAACGAGCTATGAACCTAATCATCTGAATCAACGAGTTAACTCTAAACACCTGCAAAAGATTCCTGAGGCCTTTAAAACTCCCAGCCTGGTTCATCACTCAAAACCCCAATCATGGGTAAGACTGCCGACCTGACTGCTGTCCAGAAGGCCACTATTGACACCCTCAAGCAAGAGGGTAAGACACAGAAAGAAATTTCTGAACGAATAGGCTGTTCCCAGAGTGCTGAATCAAGGCACCTCAGTGGGAAGTCTGTGGGAAGGAAAAAGTGTGGCAGAAAACGCTGCACAACGAGAAGAGGTGACCGGACCCTGAGGAAGATTGTGGAGAAGGGCCGATTCCAGACCTTGGGGGACCTGCGGAAGCAGTGGACTGAGTCTGGAGTAGAAACATCCAGAGCCACCGTGCACAGGCGTGTGCAGGAAATGGGCTACAGGTGCCGCATTCCCCAGACCTGGGCTACAGAGAAGCAGCACTGGACTGTTGCTCAGTGGTCCAAAGTACTTTTTTCGGATGAAAGCAAATTCTGCATGTCATTCGGAAATCAAGGTGCCAAAGTCTGGAGGAAGACTGGGGAGAAGGAAATGCCAAAATGCCAGAAGTCCAGTGTCAAGTACCCACAGTCAGTGATGGTCTGGGGTGCCGTGTCAGCTGCTGGTGTTGGTCCACTGTGTTTTATCAAGGGCAGGGTCAATGCAGCTAGCTATCAGGAGATTTTGGAGCACTTCATGCTTCCATCTGCTGAAAAGCTTTATGGAGATGAAGATTTCATTTTTCAGCACGACCTGGCACCTGCTCACAGTGCCAAAACCACTGGCAAATGGTTTACTGACCATGGTATCACTGTGCTCAATTGGCCTGCCAACTCTCCTGACCTGAACCCCATAGAGAATCTGTGGGATATTGTGAAGAGAACGTTGAGAGACTCAAGACCCAACAATCTGGATGAGCTAAAGGCCGCTATCGAAGCATCCTGGGCCTCCATAAGACCTCAGCAGTGCCACAGGCTGATTGCCTCCATGCCACGCCGCATTGAAGCAGTCATTTCTGCAAAAGGATTCCCGACCAAGTATTGAGTGCATAACTGTACATGATTATTTGAAGGTTGACGTTTTTTGTATTAAAAACACTTTTCTTTTATTGGTCGCATGAAATATGCTAATTTTGTGAGATAGGAATTTTGGGTTTTCATGAGCTGTATGCCAAAATCATCCGTATTAAGACAATAAAAGACCTGAAATATTTCAGTTAGTGTGCAATGAATCTAAAATATATGAATGTTAAATTTTCATCATTACATTATGGAAAATAATGAACTTTATCACAATATGCTAATATTTTGAGAAGGACCTGTATAGCAAAAGTCTAATTTGTAAAGAAACGACTAGGAATGGCACTGGGATTAATGCTACTGTTTTTTGTTTTTTAATCCCTCTCTCTCGTTGAACCGCTGGAGATGAATAGCACTTCTTTGTCTTGTTCCGGTGTCATTAGCAGAGTGAATGAGAGCTTTAAAGGGCAGCAGACTAATAGCAGTTGGCTGGCTTCCCACAATGAGATGTTTGGTCCCTTTGTCCTTGTTGTCCAGAGTCGCGAGGCAAATCGAATCCCTCCGATGCAGGTGTCAGACAGAGGTTGTTTATTTTGACAGGTGACTTTATGAAACAGCTGCTTGGAGCTCAGGTGGTTCAAGCAGAGTTTTGCTTTAGATCTGAAAATATGCCTAATCGGGAACCAAACAACTCCTCTGATTCTGACCCCATATATTAATCTATCTCACACTAGATGGAGGCAAGACCATATTGTCCTCACATTTGAGGTTCCACAGTACCCATTCTGAGGTCACCAATTCAAGTATCAGATTAAAATATCTTAACTTGTATCCTATTTTTCCCAATGTCTCTGCCCACATTTTGATTTCATTCCCTGCATGTCCTCATTGCCACTTCTCTTCCCTGAAAATTTTGTTCATATTTGTAAATTGTTCTCATCATTAAAAGACAAGCTTCCAAAACGAAAACAAATACATTTTGTGAGTCCCTTGCACCGTCTGACAATACCAGTAAGGTAAAAGCTAAACAGAAATAAATAAATACAGTTGTCTCTTGTTTTTTCCTCTGTTTCTGGTTGGATTTAAAATTGCACAATTAAATACATATAAATATTTAAAACAAGGGTATAAGATTATTGTTATTCTGATGTGGCCAATCATTATGATGTAGCTATTTCTGTTAACCTCAAATTGAATTGCACGAGCACTGAATCATAACTGGATGACCAAGGAGCAGCACACTCAACCTCCCCCCCTTGTGTCGTCATGTGTATAAAAATATAAAATGTAATATAAAAAGGTAATTGCTCCCTGCCATCAAGCATTTATAATAACTAATAATGAGTCTTTTATATCTCTGTGGAGGAATCTTGGCATTCCTGATGGAGAGAAGAAATCTTGCCTCCCCGAGGTACAGCAAGTTGCTCTGGTCCTGAAGAACCAAAGCAGCCCCAGACCATTACACTTCCACCACCATGTTGGACTAGCATATTGTTAGCCTCATAGCATAGTTGCCCAAGTCATATTTTGTTTAGTTTTTGTGTTTGTTTTTCTGAAATGCTGTTAGTTTTATGCCAGATGTAATAATCCAAAGACAATTTCCCTAAATGTTTTGAAGATATTTAAGATGCTTTCTTGGCAAATATTAGATAGGCCTTTGCATTATAGTTTTAACCTTAGAACTCTTCCATGGAAGCCATTTTTACCCATCATTTTTCTTAGTTTTAAATCATGAACTCTGACCCCAACTGAGCCAAGTGAGGTGTGCGGTGCTGAAGAGCCTGAAGAGCTGAAAGAGCTGAAGAGCTAAGAACCTGAAGTGGACCACTTCAGGTTCTTAGGAACCACCATCTCTGAGGACCTGAGATGGTCTTCACACATAGACACTGTTCGAAAGAAGGCCCAGCAGAGACTGTACTTCCTGAGGCAACTCAAGAAGTACAACCTTCCACAGGAGCTGCTGGTCATCTTCTACACTGCCATCATTCAGTCTGTCCTGTCTTCATCCATCTCAGTGTGGTTTGGCTCATCCACAAAACAGGACAGGTCCAGACTGCAACGAATAATCAGGAATGCAGAGAGAATAATCAGAGCTGACCTTCCCTCCATCCAGGACTTATACAGGTCTAGGGTCAAGAAAAGAGCTGCTAAAATCTCTGCAGACCCCACACACCCTGCACATAAACTGTTCAGAGTTTTACCTTCTGGCCGCCGCTACAGAGCACTGTTCACTAAAACCAGCTGCCACAGAGATAGTTTCTTCCCCCAGGCTGTTTCTCTGTTGAACATTCAATAAAGTACAAAACAACAGCATACAGATGTTGCAAATGCACCTTTTTATTATTATATATGTGTATATTGTAAATTGTAAATATGTATATTCTGTAATACAAAAACAAAACCAAAGAGCAAAGTGTACCGGAGTCAAATTTCTTGTTTGTATGTACGAACTTGGCAATAAAGCTGATTCTGATTCTGATTTAAATTGTGTTCTGGGATATTTTGTGACCACATGGATGAGTTGCTGATGCACTCTTGGAGTCATTGTGCTGGAAAGGTTCACCACTGTTTCATGTTTTCTCCATTTGTGGATCACACCTCTCACGCTGGTTTGCTTGAATACCAAAGCCTTAGAAATGCTTTTGTAACACGTTCCAGACTGATGGATGTTAGTGACTATGTTTCTCACATGCTTTTTGAGATGTTTCAGTTTACTTCATGTTGTCAGAGAGTTTCTTTCAAGTGCTGTCTTGATTCTACAGATTCTGCAGTAATCAGTCCTGGGTGTAGCTAGTGAAATCTAACCTAAAGAAATGTGGTTAATCACAGTTAACCTAGGATTTAAAAGCAGGCAACTATGTTTCACATAGGACCTGGTTGGTTTCAATAGATTTACATACCCTAACAAATGAAATCATCATTTGAAAACCTCGTTTTGCATTGAGTCCAGTTGTCTTTCATTGATATTAAAATTTGTTTGACTGTAAACATTTAAGTATGATTAAAACTCAAAAACACAAGATATCTGTAGGGGTCTTTATAGTGTAAATGATCAGTATAAATTAATGATTTGGTCTACTGTAAATGTATTCTGTTGTTTTCCACAGACTGGTCCAGCCAACATCTTTCAGAGGTTTTATTTTTTTAATCATTTTACCGACTGACAGAAAATATTGAGGCTATTTTGTGTTTCCCTTATTTCTGTCTCAGCTAAAAATGCCTCTTTCTAATAGTGAGTTAGGTGTGGTTTATAGACAAAGGAGAGTCTCGGGGAATTGTGCAGACAACCTCCTCTCATCCTCCTTTCTTCAATTTGCTGTTCTTTTTTCCTAACATGGATAATCAGAGTTGGTCTTTAATAGTAAGAATTCTTATCTTATGTATTTTCTTATGTATTTTTTTTTGTTTTCTTTTACTCAGTCTTCTATTTCTCACAATCACTTCAGCCAAACTGAGCAACAACATTGCTTTATGGTAAATCTCAAAAGGGTTGAGTCATCTGTAATTTATGTTTTGCCTTATCCTTTCAAGCAACCTTACCTTCTTGTCAGCTTTTAAAGTAGTCTTGATCGGTAGTTTTTTACATTTTCTGAAGATCCTTCTAAAATTTTCTTTGGACTTTGGCTACTTTTTAGTGATTTCCAGTACCTCTAGTGCTCCAGTTAAAAGCTCCCCTCACTTCAACACACATTTCAGAATATTCTCTTTATGCTGCTATTTCTTTTTTGTCAGTCTAAAATATTAACTGAATTCTTCTCGTTAGGGGAGGTACATTTCACCTTTCTCCTTGGTTCTTTGGGGATTCGGCTTATAGACAGATGTCCCCTGTGTTTGCTGGAATGCAGTCTTATCCTCATCCAAACTTAAGGATTCTTAAGTGTTCTATTTTGGTCTCTGCCATTCGAATTCCCAGTGTTTTTCTGCCAGCATTCTGGCTTGTGTATTGAATTTGATCTTTAGCAAATTGTAGTCTGACAGCAGAGCAGCAGCTTTTTCTTCTTATAACTCTGACTCTCACATTGTTGTTCAGTGTTCTCTATTGGTGAAATATGAACACAATAATTTCCACCATGGTAGTCCAAAAGGAATGAGAGGTTTTCCTAATTTACCATCTGGTTGGGTGAGAATAGATTTACATTTTCCAGTTTGTACAGATCCTTACAGTCGATCAGTGGAATCCAAAATCTTACAATGTTTTTTCTTTCCGTTTTTCAACCACTTTTTGTTTTTGTGGTCTTCATGAATCTCTAGTTTATAGATATAATTCTCCAGCTTAATCTCCAGTTTCCATATGGTTGTGATGTGTATGCTGCAGGTCACTGACTCAATGCAATCTGCTGGGTTTCCTTTGATTAAAAAAAACTTTTTAACAAATTTGGATAAAACAAACTGAATCTACCTGCATTGTTTCATATGTTGGACCACTTGTTTGCTGAGTATTGGATTATCTGCACATTGTTGGACGTCACTGTGCCCCTCCAATGGCATCGGCCATTTTGTACCCAGGACAGCCCGCTCCTACATATCCCATCGAGCATTGCGACTGATATGACTGGGCGTCCCCAGTCTGACGTCTCAGGAGGCTATATAGGAGGCGCTCATGTTTGAAAAGACGCCTTCTGCTAGAAATCATCTGGTGATTGAAGCGCGTCACTTTAAGAGAAGAACTCTGTGAAGAGTTTCATTAATTCTCTCTCGTTGGACAACGAACTATTCATAACTGAAGTCTGTGGACTAAGAAGGCCACAGGTTTCACTTTTGCCGATCGAACACGTGAGTTAACACGTAACTGGAGACACGGAGTTTCGGAGAGACGAACCGCTACCGTGTTTCATTTTCAAGTCGACTTTAATGGTCAGATCATATTTTTCCTTTTTGTCAAGAAGATCGAAGGACAAAGACTGACTGCTCCCCTGAAGTTAATTGTGGACGCACATTAACTTAATCCCACTTTTCCTCGCTCGAATTCCCTCACTCGGAAGAAGACGACACAAGTAAAACCCATCTTTTATTTCTTTATTAGAAGGCCTGGGCAGGGTCAGAGGTTGTAGAAGCGATCAGAATCGCTGGTTAGGATCTCATGTGTTCTGAATAATATGTGCATGTAACCTTGCTTGTTGAAACTTTGATGTGTTATGTAATATCGGGATCCGCCGCGGTCCTAGAGCTGTTTGTGTTTACTATCTGAACGCGGGTGCGTTGCAAAACTGGACTGTTAAAACGACCTCATGGTAAAATTCTCCATTTTACCTTTGTCTTCAACCTCACTGAGCTAGCTTGCCGCCAAAAGTTATCAATCCTTTGTGGTCAGGAGTAAAGGGGGAAGTTTTATGATGAGAAGATCATAAAAGACACTCTAAGCTGCACTCCAACCCCCCACCAGTCATCACCACACCCCCCTTTCATATCCTCTCCCTTCATCTGTTTTGCCATAAACTGCTGGTTGACTCAATACATACCCACTACCGTTTGTTGATTTTGCTTATTTAGATGTGTTACCCCTGTGTTTGTAGAATTTTGCATGTTGAGTAGGTGAAAATTAATAAATATTCACATAGATAGAGAGAGAGCGTTTGGTGTTTCATTGTGTGCAAAAAGTGATGTGTCAGTCAAAATAAGGTTCAAGTTCCACACGTTTCGGCAGAAACGGTCGATTAAACAGTGACATCTCCGGCAATAGCTATTAACTATTACGGAGTATTCAACGGTTGTAATTGTCAGAGGCGTTGAGCCACAATTACACCACCAGAAATATCTCTGGTCTCGATTTGTAAATGAGGATTTATGGTTAAGAAATTGATTTTGTCAGATTATGATTTGTAATTATAATTATTGATCAAGATTATTCAATCAATAATCACACTCCCAACACATAGTTAGGATTAATTGGAATGTATATACTTGACTTTAAATCTGTATGAATCAATTGAATCGACTGTAAAAGGCCTTGAGACGATGCGTTGTGAATTGGCGCTTTATAAATAAAACTGAATTGAATTTAATGCTTCACAGTAACCTGACTGACAACCCATTGATACATTTTTTGCTTCTAATTTTACCTTCAATCTAGATACTAATCCAAGGTGTTTCTACAAATATCTGTTTTATCATTTCCAGAGAAAACATTATAAGTAAAATCATTTGTCAGTTTATTTTCTTTTTGAGCCATCAAGACTAGAACAATGGATTTCATTTTAAAACATTAAAATTACAAATGATTCAGTGCTTTTGCCTTGTTGTTCTATCCGCAATCTGTGCCGTCTCCTAATTTCCAGCTACCACCTCCATTCTGTTTATTTCTTCATACAAATAAAACAAACTGAAAAAAAAACACAGCTTCTGCTATGAAAAATAACAAATATATGCAGAGCAGTGGCCTTGTTCTTTTCATTTCAGTTTATTTCTTAAATGTTCGGTGTTCAGCAGACATGCAACAAGAGATCAAACCCCAGCCTGGAAAACCTAACTTCATCGTTGCTTTGCTCCAAGCAAGGTCATCAGCAATATCTTTGGTTCTTTAAAATGGCACAAAAGTGTTCTACTTGGAGGTGTTACGTAAATGTCTTTTCAGTGAATGCCATTCAGTGGGTGACTTCAAAAGGCTGTAGATAAGATCTCTGTTGAGGCGTGGAGGGTTTACAGTTGAATATCACAGGTCTGAGGTTGGATTTATGGTCTGCACAAGGAGTTACAGAAAGAAGAAAATAGATTTGAAAAAAAAGTAATCAAAACTTGCTCTTTTACTGTAAAACTGTTCAATGGAAGTTTTTGATTCAGTGCATATATGTCTGTAATTGGCACATTTAAGCAAAGTGTCAAACCAGAGAAGTCTTTGTTATAAATGGGAAATGACCTGTTATTTCAACCTGTCTTTCAGGAATGTCCAAGTGGAGTGGTCAATGAAGACACCTTTAAAGACATATACGCACAGTTTTTTCCACAAGGAGGTATGCAGTGTGAAGCAACTGCTTCTCATTTTCTGACCTGGTTTAATAAATGCATTTGTCTCATCAAGTCAAATGTATTTAAATTTAACCTTCCACTAAGGTAAATGCTTTGAAATTGGGAGAAAGACATAAAAGTATTATTATTATTATTATTTTTTTACATGTGCTGTCTTCGGTTTCTCGCTAACGGTTTTCATCATTATGCAAACGTTCCCACTCAAAGAAAAATAGAGGGAGCATTAGGATGCTTTGATTCATCCATTCAGAGAGAAGAAAGGCAGACCAGTAAACAGATAAGCTCCCCCAAACAGGAACAATGAGAAGACTTTCAGCTCCGAGTGTTTTTCTGTTCTCCCATCAAGGGCCCCTTTTCTTTGAAGCTGTACAGAAAACTACAAAATAAAGTAATAATAAAAACTATGAACTATTTTCTTGTTTGCAGTAGGCGTTTAGGTGTTAGATGGGCTGAAATGATAACAAATGATTTTTGATTCTGTTTGTTCTCTTTGTAGATGCTTCGACGTATGCTCATTTCCTGTTCAACGCGTTTGACACAGATCACAATGGCTCTGTGAGCTTCGAGGTGAGCCCGATGTTAAGGTCATTTTTGGTCTGTTTAAAATGTCAGAAAACCTGTTTAACAAAAGTTTGTTATAATACACTGGGGTCTTCAAATTAATTAGCATCTCTGTTACAGATAAATTCAACTTTTATTGTAGAAGCATAGACTCATAATATCCTAAAATCTTTTTACAAAATCCCGCTGCCACACTTATTGTCACCACTCCTGTTTTTGCAGCTCCATAAATACCATCTTCTATTTTGACCAGTCCTTTTGTATAATCCTTTTCAGTGACAGTCCTCACCGGAATGGTGCACTGGGGCCTCTCCCAGCCCCAGTACAGCAGCAACCTTCATCATAAAACCTACAGACTTGTCTCTGTTTTGCTTAAAGCTACCAGGACAGGTTCATGATATTACATACTGCACGACAAAAACAATTGTCAACATACCTTGAATACTTGTCTTTTTATTTTTTGCATGTGACCTCCAGCTGTATCGGAAGCTGCCGTAAAAATTCAGTTAACATCAACTAGCAAAAGGCCTTTTAACCCTGCTGAGTTTCTCTATTGATGCGATATTTTACATCCAAGATATAAACTCTCACAGAAATGATTCCAGTTTGTGAAAATATAATTTCTTCATTTACTTGATAGGTGTGGCTAAATAAGAAACTCAAACAGGGGAAAAAGGTGAAAAGAAGCACAACCTAAACTGAATGTCCCCCCAACATGGGGGCAACCTGATTGACAGCATCTATGCAACAGACGCCTGATCTCTCTATTTCTTAGCAGCAAGCTATGGGCGCTTTCTCAACACACACAAGCACCAACTCCCTATTGACGGCACATGCATGAAAACATTAGAAAACTTGTTCGAGGTGCAATCTGATGCCACCCTGGGCAACTGCCCATATAGCCCATATCAGAAAGCACCACTGAGCCCTCTATATCAGGGATGTCAAACTCATTTTTGGACCTCCACGTCATATGATGAATTTGTTAATCTGTTAGCCCTACCCATCAAGGTCAGTGGGTGGGGATTACACTGTTGTAGACAAGGTTATTGGTCGGCAGTTAAAGTGCTGTGCAGGTTTTTTAGATGTTAGGGTCAATGTGATGTGCAACAGTAGCAGTTTAAATTATTTGATAATGGACTGTAGAAAAGGAAATCTGAAATATTTTTACTAATACCAAAATAATTATACATTACTTTAAACATCAAATGGATTCAAGTTTTATTCAGCAGGTTTCACCTTTAGTCATTTGTGTATTTAATAAATTCTGCATATGTTTTCAGTCACAGTTTTGATGCATTCAGTGAGATTCACATAAAGAAAACCATTAAATGAGAAAGGCATTCTAAAACTTTTGACCAGTAGTGTATGTAAATATTGATGCATTTTTCATTTGTTTAACATATTTATTACATTTACATTAAAACTATCACATATGTGAATATGTATTTATAATTATGTATTTGTTTGATTGTGACACGTTTAACAATCCATACCAGAATAGTTTTCTGGGCCACTCTATTTATCAGGGGAAAAGCAGGTTACTAGGGTAGAAATTTACCCCCTAAAAAACCTTGTTGGAGACAGATTGACAGATTAATTACTTTTGTACGAAATAATCAAAAACACTTCTCTTATATATATATATATATATATATATATATATATATATATATATATTCTGGTCAAAAACCTTCACCTAACTAACCAGCACTATTCTACACCAAGGGGATTAAATGACTACCTAACAATAATAATAAAAGAAAATATATGCCATTGAGCGTCTATGAAGATCAAACCAGCAGTTTTATGGGCAAAATGTGCAATTTGGGTTAACTTGGAAAGAGAAGCCTTTCTTGTGTGCTGATGTCTTGATTGCGGCGATCAGCTGGTAGACGGTGGGCTGCACCCTTAGCCACCAGCAGCTGATTGCCCCAAATCTTGAACAAAGGGTCATAAAACTCTGAGGCGGGAACTCAGTGGAAAAACTCCAGTAATAAAACTGGAACAAAGGAGTGGTCAGGCGAGGCCCAGACTGCAGCTGCTTTGAGGGGAAAAACTTTAACTCCTGGCTGATTTGGGATCAGCTGGACAAAAACATGAATACACACCTTGCACAGCAGCAAGCTATTCCAGGAATGGCCATGTGGAGAAAAAAAATAACTTGCCTGCGAGTTTCTATCGCTCCAGATATGTGCTTCCGTTTCTTCGTCCCGTGAGACACACTGAAAAATGGCAACGAAAGTTTATTTTCCGCGGGTTTTATAATCCTGGGTGACGTCAGTGCTGCGACGTCGATTGAACTGCGCATGTCGAACTGCGCAGCCCAGCCGGTCTATCCCCCCAAAATAGATGACTCAACACATCACAGATCCTCCACCACACCGTGCAGGAGGTGATTTTCCATATATCCAACTTTTTCTTAAACAGATGTCTTGAGTATTTGTTACGAGAAAACTCAACGCTGGTCTCATCTGACTAAAGTCCACATTTACAGGAATGGTTTCCAAACTTTTAGTTGTATGTAGACAGCATCTAATAGTTATTAGGCAAGGCAAGTTTATTTGTATAGCAATTTTTTTACACAGGGCAATCCAAAGTGCTTTGTAGGACATTAAAGGAAAAGGCAGAAGGAAGGTAACAAAGCATAAGCATTAAAGAAATAGATGTTATATACAGATATTAAAGGCATATAAGAAACAATGGGGACCTCAAGATGCCACTCTTTGAATTAGTTCTCTAACAGTGTTTTTTTCTTTTTTACTTTCATATATCTTTATCACAGAGTAAGCACAACAAACCTGGTTACTTTTCCAGACCTGTTTGCTATAATTCCAGTTGTTTTCAAATTTGTAATTATTGTTGTGAGACTTGCAGCTTTATCCTGACCATATACCTGAATAGTAGGTTTTCTATTTTTAAGAGTGACTAGGAGAAAGGGGCCTCTGTGCCATCTAATATTTTTACCCAAAGGAAATAGGTCATACATTACTAATTAAATGTTCCTAACTCTGATCAACCTGCAAAAATAAAATATAAGCAATTGCTTCAGTTGAGTTTTGTAGAACTGCCAGTAAGTGTTACACTGAGTATTTGAAGAAAAACAATTATTTCTTCACATGGGTTTCCACATAGTATTTTTCTAGATGCATGTTTTTTTTTGTAAAACAAGAATATACTTGTGCAATAAAAGATGAATTTATTTTAAAGCTTTTTACACATCTTGCACAGGGGAGCCAATTAGTGTGTAGTTTATGGGTTGCTAAAGGTACAGAATACTTAAGGATTATGGAAGCCTGTGTATGGTAAAGATTTAAAAAGAAAAATCCAAACTGGATCCATTTAGTTATTATAAAGTCCATAAGTAGATGAAAGCTGAATTTCTCCAAAGAATTATGTCAAACATGTGTCCCCTATCATTCTATCATTCTTTTATTCAGCCCAACTGAGTTTATCTGATATACTGGCATCACTTTATTAATATTTATGAGGGACAGATATTTGCTTATTAGGACAGAGAAGCTGTCATCACTTCAAACTAAAGCCCCCTCCTGCTTTATTCATGGTCCTTTCTCCAGGAAAACATGGTGATTCCCTGTGGGGTCCCACACAGACTATAGGCTTTCTGATCATTTGAATAATGAGGTATTTTTGATTTATAGCGCCTCCACTTTTGCTGTTTCATCATTCATCTCTAATTAATAACCGACGTGGATTGTGTGCGCTTGCAGAAATGTGGAGGCATGAAGGCTGGTTTTGTTTACCTCCTGGGATTTTGAGTCTGAGATGTAGTGTGTTTTTTTTAGTGTGATATTTTGTACGTGTGTAAGCAGTTCTTGTTTCTGTTGCAGGATTTTGTTATGGGGCTTTCAATCCTGCTGCGAGGCACAGTCCAGGAAAAGCTCATTTGGGCTTTCAACCTTTATGACATCAATAAAGATGGATACATCACTAAGGAGGTACATTATGTCTTAATTATTTCTGTCAATAATGGAAGATCACAGGACTGAAATATCACAACATCCATGGATTTAAATAATCTAGGGGGATTTCAACAGTGTTTCCAATCTCAGTATGAGTAATCAAGGATCCTCCCTTGACTTTTCAACAATAATTAATCATGTCCCAATTCATCTTTTTTCTCACTATGCTTCAGCCAGTGTAATAGCATTTAGAAAAACACAGATTCAACATAACTTTGGGTGCTTGGTCAAGCTTTTCACAGGTTTTATTTGCCTCAGTGGCTACATTTTTGCTCACTGTTTATTATTCTGGCAGATATGCTAACTCTCATAGTTTGTAGCTCAAATTAGTTTCAAAACATAGTTAGCCATAAAAAAAAAAAGGAAATCATTGCGTTCCTCTGGAAGCCAAAGCCGTCCCGGAAATCCTTAAAAACAGAAATATAGAGACTAACTGGACGTTGTAACAGGTCCGGAAGGAGGAGTGTTACTTTGTGCATAAGGTTGACAACACAAGGACCTTCGACTGTTGTGGTGGGTCAAATTCAGACAAACATATTTACAGTTAACTTGAAATACGATTTCTAATCGCTGCTGCCAGTAATAGCAGCATTGCAACTGGCAGATAACACACTGAGTCAGTCATGTTATACACTAAAACTTTATATTCATCATGATTTGTGTATTTACTTTTTATCTTGGAAGGATTTCGGAGTAATTTCTCTGGCTTTGTTACTCTAGTGAACAACAGTGGAAGCCATTATTCACCAACAAAGAAAACATAGAACCATGATGGTTGACAGGTCACCTAGGAGTGACCTGTCAACCAGAATTACTCCAAGAGTTCATCAATGACTCTTTCAGGAGGTCACAAAACAACCCAGAACAACCTCTAAAGCACTCGAGGCTTCACTTCCTTTAGTTAATGTCAATGTACAGGATTGAACAACAAGAAAGAGAATAGGCAACAACAGCATTTTGGAAAGAGAACATGATACCAACAGTCTAATATGGTGGTGGCTGTATGATGAAAATTAAGAAAATCCTGTAGCAAAATGTCCGGACATCAGTGACATCATGATCTCTGTGATTGTGCACTAGGACAATGATCCAAAACACACCGGCAAGTCTACCAACCTGATGGTTTTGGAGTGACCTACTCAAAATCCACACTTAAATCCTACTGCGAATTTGTGGTATGACTATAAACAGGCTACTTATACTCGAAAAATCTCAAGAGCGGGTGAATTAAAACAACTCTGCATAGATAATTGTTCTGCTTGACACCTTCACACAAAAAAGCATTTGTAATAAACCTGTATCAGTAGGTTACTCTGCAGAGATGTCGTTACTGTGCAAATAGAACAACTAAGGTGAGCAAATACAATAAATAAAGTTTTATGTACAGGGCTTCATCTCATTAAGCCCTGAGCTGGACAGCTCTCCTCCTCCTCCTGCAATAATTTCCTGTCTTTCTGGTGCAAGCCAGCACTTCCTCCTCTGATAAAAAACAAAGCTACTTCTTCACAAACATTTTTTCAGAGAAGCCATTTCTACAAGGGTCTTTTTGTTGTGCATTTGCGATTAATTTGTGGTGGCTTATTTTGGCTTTTCTGCAAACATTTTATTTATACAGAGAAACTGGTCCTCGATCGGTAAAACCGATTGAATTGAAGTTGCTACATGTGTCCAAACACATAATAAACAAAGATCCTAAATCAGTGCAAATAATTCGGGCTCCTCACTGCACCAACCCCTGCTGGACATGACATCAGTCAATCAAGACCAAGTATTTTGACTGATAGTAGTCAAAACTTTAGAAACCGAAAGAATCCAAAGCAAAATTTATTTATGAGTATGTCCTTTAAAATTCGCAACTCATAGTAGTGGTATGATGCTTAACTTTTGTTGCTTTGATACCAGAACGTTTGAAATCAGTACATTGAACCCAGAAACTAGCCCAGTCTCTGGTCTTGCTGGAATTCTGTTATATGTCCTTCAGTGCAGTCTGCAACAGAGACTGAATAGTTAACTGAGTTCTTTCAACCCAACTTTATTTATGCAACCTTGTAGGAGAAACAGATGTCAAGTGCTTTGCAAGAGAAAAATTAATATTCTAAAAAATAATTATAAAGAATAATTGACAGCCATCACTCCAAGGATCGCCATTAATTTTGAAGTTTTTGGGCACAGACCAAAGTATCTGGCAGATGATTGCTTAATTCTGGCGCTAGATAAAAAGTTACTGTCAGTGACTATAATTCACACAGGGAAATAAATGAGCATGAATGAAACTATGTTGCTGTTGATTCAGTGTTGATAGATTTCACTCCTATATAATGATTCCAATATTAGAACTGTGTCTGAAATATTCATATATTCACACAGGGAGTACTTCAGAAACATCAGTGTTGATACTTTTTATATGTGTGTGCATGCATGCACATATATATGTGTTTATATATATATATGTGTGTATATATATGTGTGTGTGTGTGTGTGTGTGTGTGTGTGTGTGTATATGTCTGTCTGTCTGAATGAAACTCTTTGAATGAGAAGGTGTGTCCAAACCTTTGGTCTGTACTGTGTGTGTATATATATATTTATATATAAAATTCCCCACAGTGATGATCACTTCAAGCTAATAGCACATGTGGTGAAAGGGAAGTCATAAAACTGATATACGATTTGTCCTCCATTTAGCAGAGACACTGAGAAAAAAACATGTCCCTGCTGTAGCAAATTTTTAAGGTGAAACGTGCAGAGAAAATAGTTTGACAGCAGACGTACACTGACAAAAGACTTTCTTACCTGACAAGCTTTATGCTCACAAACAACACCTACAGTCTTCTCAATGGTCTGGGTTGAGGATCTTTGGGAAAAGTAAAAGTGTTCAGATGAGACCACCTACTGGCCACGTCTTCATTCCAATTATTCCTGTTAATCAAGAAAACTGTCAATTTTCATTTTAAACAATTGCCAGTTGAGGTATGTGGCTCCACCCGATGCCTCATTACTCCATATATGATGGTGTACTTTCTCCTTTATGATCCCCTGGCGTCATAGGCTCTCTTTGTGTCAGAAAACCGGGTTTTAAAATTATGTTTGCTTTGAAAAACAATGGAAGGCTCTGAAACATTATCCACAGTGAGTGGCTGACAAGTTGACTTTGGATTTAATTCCTAATTTTATTTAAAGGTTTTTGTTTTTGTTTTTTTTAATATTTCAGGGTTTTTTGTGTTTGTGCATGTGTGACAGGAAATGCTGGACATCATGAAGGCCATCTATGACATGATGGGTAAATGCACATACCCCGTCCTGAAAGAGGAGACGCCTCGTCAGCATGTAGAAGTATTCTTCCAAGCAAGTGTCTATTTTTTTGTATTTATTGTTGCTGAAAAACACCTCTTGGTGTGTTTGTTTTGTTCATCTTTTCCATTCTCTCCTTTGAACAGAAGATGGATAAGAATAAAGATGGCGTGGTAACCATAGACGAGTTCATTGACTGTTGCCAAAATGTAAGCTGGATTCCCCACTCTCCTACTTTTCACTATTGTTGGCTTAAACTCACTTTTATTCATTACAGTCTCTCTTTTTTTCTTTTTTTAAAAATAAATCCTCAGGATGAAAACATCATGCGATCGATGCATCTCTTTGAAAATGTTCTCTAACTTTTGGCCGCCTGCCCAAGCTTTGGAGAAGAACATCATCTTTAGCATGGCCCAGTTACTAACTTGGACTCATACTGTGTACAGTGTGCTATGCAGACTTTTCACCATAGATACAATATTATTAGTTATTAACTGTTGGGCCACAATTAGGAATAGGCAGCATATTGGGAACACTCTGGAATTTCTTTTCTTTTTTTCAGATACTAAAATAGGTTTACAAATAATATTTAAAAAGGAGGTAAATCACAATTTAACAAAAAATTCTACCTTTTCAGCCTTGTTTTAATTTACAGCCCAGTAAAATTACTGCAACTCAACTTTAGAAATATGTCCTCTAAGTTCCAGAGTGTTCTTATCTGACATAGAGAAGAAGTGGGGTCTGTGATTTTAATCTTTTAGAGAGAAAAACAAACATGTTAGACATTAGACAAGAAGTCTATGAGAAAAAGGTTCGATTCTGCTCATGTTTACTTGCCAACTAGACAACACAAGGATTTTACTGATGTCAAAATTAGACCTTAACTTAAGCACATGGGTACAGATGTGGACAAATTTGTTGGCACCCCTGGTAAAGATGTATACTAATAAATATATATATATATATATATAATCTCACTCTGAACAATGTTACAAAACACCTTTAACATGACGTTTTTTCCAAGAATACTATAAAACATTCACACTCTTTAGATCCTATTCCTCCTGATGGTTTTTTGGCATCTAACTACTTTTTCTGCTATTTCAACCATTTAAATATCAAAACGTCCAGTTGTGTTTGGACTTGAAGGCTATGAAATGTGCTGTTTAACTTTTCTACCTTTTTATAATATTAAACTATTCTTAAACAATTAAATCCGAATGTGATGAATAAGCCGAGCTTTCAAATCATTCAAACATATTGGCTATTTGAATTCTCAGTTTTTGAATGAGTCTGTAACCTACAGCTGCACCTGAGGCTCCGTTAAACATGCAGTTTTGACTAAACTAGACAGTCCCAGTTTCTGAAGACATGATTTCTCAGTAGGGTATAGCTACTCCCACGATGGAACAATTTTATTGTTAGCAAACATAGCTTGATCTCCCTATTCCTCAGTAATATGCAGGGGATGCCTACTGAACACACAGAGGCACAAACTCCTGACTGCACCTGCATCAATGCATCATAAATCTATTCAGTGCACAACTGAAAGATAAATACGTTATAGTTTTTTAGTGGTACTCGAGCGACCCTTTTCTAATGGCGACCTGGGCAAATGCCCATATTGGCCCTGTCAAAAATTGCCACTGCTTCCTACTGCCACACCTTGTAATAATACATCACAAAATGTAAATCTCAAATCCTTGAATTCCAAACGGTTCATGAGGCAATGAACTCTAACAAGATTCCTAGGGCCTTTTTGGAACAAGAAACAGGCCCACAGCATCACAGATCCTACACTGTACTTAACAGTAGGCAAGGTGTGTTTTTTTTTTTTTTTTCTCAGATATTCATCCTGAAATGCATGCCAGCCCACCTAGGATGCTAAAAGGCCCATCTTAGTCTCAACTGACCAAAATGCACACTTCCTGTTAAGTTCCTGTAGAGTTTAGCCCACATGTTTACATTTGTAATGGTTAGACAAAAAAGGCTTTTTTTTTTAACATCACTCCGAATCGTCTGGTTGGCATGGAGATCTGGTGACTTGATTATTGCTCTGACTGTAGATATGAGCAAGTTTGGGTGAGTAGCTTTTTCTTACTGTTGAAGGCCTTATGAAGCTCAACAAACATCTGCCTTACTTGAATGGTATGTTCCCTTGCCTTTCCTAGTTTGAAGAGCATCTAATAGAAATGGGCCTGTTTGTTACACTATATTTATACCCCATAAAAGTCCTAATTTACTAGTTAAAAATTCCCAGAAACTCTGTTTAACTGTTTAAGATGCTCCAGTTATGTTGTATTTTTCAGGAATTATTTTGCGATATTGTATAAATGTCCTTCTATAAATGTACTTAAATTAGGGTTTGGATTTTTTCAGTTTCCAATTGAAAAAAAAAAAAAAATATTTGGAGGTCATTTGGATAGCTTTCCTGGAGGTTCCAACATATTTATCCATGTCTGTAGCGTGATTTTAATGTTATATTACAGTAACTTTATAAAAATAAGGGGCTAAAAGCTGCTTTGATGTATTTTTATTTGACATCATGTATGTACATTTCCTGTAAAGCATCAATATGTTTTTATTTGATTTTTACTTTCCATCTTTTTTTTTTGGCACTGTAGAGGAGTTCTCGGCAGGGTTGTTTCGAGGTCATGGTCATTGAATAAAAGATTGTCAGCTGTACAGTATTAAATGAAAATTTGCTGTTGGAAGAATTGCTGGTCCTCAGACTTGTTCTTGTAATTTACTGCTTATTAGTAAGATCCACCAGGGTTTGGTTGGTGATCTGAGATTTGATTCATTATTTCTAGTTGTCAGCAAAGTTTTTTCCTCCCTCATTTACTGCGGGCTAATGTCTTGCTGGCGACACTGAATCAATCTGATTGGTTCCTGAGAGAAAGGATTTGCACCAAATGGAGGAAAAAGCCAAGCATGCTGGGTAACAATTTGATGGTTGGAAACTGCTTATTTGGACATTATGTAATTGTTGGTTTTCATCTGATGATTTTTTTCTGTTGTTCCTCTCTCCTTCACAGCAACATGGATATTAGAAATGCAGGTACTCTTAAGAACTTGTTTCTTTTTAAAATTTTAACAGTACATGCTTTAAAGTCACTTTATAAGTGTGAAGAACACTCAAAAACACACCGATGTAATTAATGTTTGATTTTGTGTCCAGAATTGAACTTTTATTTTCTCAGTTCCTGCAAAGATTTTGTCCAAAAAAGAAACAAAATTGCATATTTTTTCTTTACATTTAAAAATGTATTTTCTTCTGCATCTTTGCAGTGATTATCTTGCACACTATCTCTTTGGATGCTTCAGGTTTCCTGGCTTTTCTGGGTCGTCCATGAGACTCCCTGTGTGACCAGAGCATTTGGCTATAAAAAAGATCACACAATGGAAGTATATGAAATGCCTTGAAAAAAACGACAAATTTGAATTTGTTTTTTCACCTACTGTTGTTTGCCATGCGTTTTTTTTTTTTTTTTTTTGGTATTCAGTTGCTCTTTTCTCAATGGGAAAGCAAGAAACCTTCAAGCATGGACTAAATAGTATGTTATTAAAATAATTTATGTTTTTAACATATATGAGTAATAAATATTTGACGTTCAGGTCAAAAAGCAGCTAAAAGCTGCTCCAAACTAAACAAAGGTCAGCCCATGCCCCCTTGTGGTAGCCACAGGTTATC
Source organism: Girardinichthys multiradiatus (assembly GCF_021462225.1). Lineage (NCBI taxonomy): Eukaryota > Metazoa > Chordata > Actinopteri > Cyprinodontiformes > Goodeidae > Girardinichthys > Girardinichthys multiradiatus. The sequence continues at coordinate 22,754,429 of NC_061807.1, forward strand.
ACACAAGGAAATGAAGACACGGTGGCAGGACATTTACTGACAACACAATAAGAAAATTAATAGCACTTTGTATCAAAATTTATAAATAAATAAATACATTTCTCTGTACTTTGTCCCGTTCTCAAAATGATCAGGTAACTACTTCAGAATACTCATACCACAGGTACAGTTGTTAATCAGCAGACTGGTGGCTATAAAAAACCTCGTGTGTTGGCTATGGTTCCCTCCAAACAAAAGCTTACATCTGTCATCTGTCTTTTTATCAGAATGGTTTCCTGTAGGGAAACTGCTGTAAAGAAATTTGAACACTGGAAGTGCGGAATTGCCCAGCAAACACCAAAGGAGTGCGCTATAGACCCTGAATAAAGAATAGGAACAAAACATGCCACAAAGCAAAAGTGGCCCACAAATCACATGACTGCGTTGAACCAGTGATCTGTGGCTCAGTAGGAAGAGTAGTCGTCTTGCAATCAGAAGGTTGTGGGTTCGATTCCAGCTTCCTCCTGCTGTATGTCGATGTGCCCCTGGGCAAGGCACTTAACCTCAAGTTGCCTACCGATCTGCGTATCGGTGTATGAATGTGTGAGCGTTAGTGAGTGCGATTGGGTGAATGTGGCTCTAGTGTAAAGTGCTTTGAGCGGTCTGTATGACTGGAAAGGCGCTATATAAATTCAGTCCATTTACCATTTATCAAAAATTCCCCCAAAAGCAGGTGAGAAGCCAACAAAGTCAGATCGATCTGAAGTCATAATGAGATGAGAACCTCTGAACTTGGTTCAAAAGTTCATATCCAGCAGGTCAGAAGGAAGTTATGAAGTTCAAGGGTCAACAGTGTATATGGTAACTTCATGTAAATCTAAGACTTGTCAAATGTTCTTCAGTACAGGTGCCTCAGAAATTCTGAATAACATCAAAAAGTGAAACTCATAGATTTATTAGTGATATATTTAAAGGGTTTACAGCTACTGAAAATCCAAAAATACTAACAAAGTATGATATTGACTCCTTTTGCAGGAATTACTGCATCAGTGCAGCATGTCACTCTGCTGAGATGTCATGGAAGCTCAGGTTGTTTTGACAATTGCCTTCAGCTTATCTGCATTGTTGGGTCTGGTGTCCCTCGTCTTCTTCTTGACAATACCCCTTAGATTCTCTGAGGTTTAGCTCAGATCAGTTTTCTGGCCAATCCAGCTCAGTAACACCATAGGCATCTAAACAAGGTACTTTTTGCAAGTTGGGTTGGTGCCACGTGTTGTCAGAAAGGAAATTTGTATCTCTACAAAGCTCATCGGCAGAGGAGAGCATGAAGTGCTCTAAAATTACCCCATAGATGGCTGCACTCTGGACTTAATAGAATACCGTTGATCAGCAATAGTGGATGGCATGGCCTTTCCAAAACATCACTGATTGTGAAAACTTTAAACTGGACCTCAAGCAACTTGAAATCAGCGCCTCACCTGAATATAGCACTGAACGGCCAGTCTTGACATTTTATGGCTAACCGTCCTTGTGGAGGGTGTCAATGACAGCCTGTTAGACAACTGTCAAGTCAGCAGTCTTCCCCGTGATAAGTGTTGCTTTCAAAACTTTTAATCTGATCTACTATTTCAATGTTCAAAGAAGCTAAATGTTGGGTTTTCATCAGCTGTAAAACAAAATAAACAGAAGTAAACCGCAGCAACATATCAGTGTGTGTAATGAATCCAAATGAGTATCACTGCTTGAATGGAGAAACATAATTTTGGTTTTTGATGATATTCTCACTTCTGGCGATGCACCTCCAGGTCTGAACAGAGAATGTGGCTTTAAAGAAACAAACAAGCGAGACTGTTTCAGTCAAAAGTTTAATTACCAAAAACAAATCATATATAGTCAGAAAATGAAACACCAAGGACCACTTAATCATCCATCATTCCAGCTCAGACCAAATCATTGCTTTCAACTTGAAATGGTAATGGACAGAAATCACCTGAGAAGTTTGCATACAAACTAAAGTGACACGACTGCTGGTCATCAACCTAAGGCATTGGAAATATTTTGTAAATATACTGGCTGCATAAACACAGGACAGGACAATATTTGGAATGAATAACATGAATTACACAGGCAACGTAATGCAGTGAGTTGATACAGTACTGAAAGCTGTTTCTAATTAGATTTAATGGATTTATACACTGACAGTAAATGGATAAAGTTGACACTTTGGCCAAGTTGGATTTCCATTTATTGACTGAGTTGGACTGTTTTTAATTTGATTTTAAATTAACTTTCTATTAAAATGTGCAAAACCTGACAGTAAAATAAATCACTAACAGGAACTAATTAAAAAAACTACTTCTTTTGAAGTCCTCCAGCCATCCAATCCTTTGTCTTCCCTTTCAGCAGCTAAGACTGGAGGCAAGAAGAAGAAAAATGTCTCTTCTTGCCTTCGTTTGCTGCTGAGCGACAGCTGCGTTCGCTTCACTGTGAGCTCAGAACACCAAAACAAAGCTCTTTCTGCATCGCTGCAGGTTGTGTAGATGGAAGCTCAGCCATAAATGGACAAAGAATGCGACTTTCAGTGGAGGCATGTGTGAATCAAACACTTTGAGTCACTCCTGGTGTAAAAACAGGACAGATTTTCAGCCCCTGCAGCCAGGAGCTTATTTCACCATCATTTTTCTTACATTTTGAATTTCCGTGGGATTATTATAAAGCGCTTTCCAGTCAGATAATAAAGTAAACAAGTTAAACATCTAAAAGCCTCTGAATGGCATTTAAATATTGAGTATTTATTGTTTGAAAAGAAACCTTAAATACTTTGTCTTCTTGGAAGATTAACACACAATGTTTACAGTACAGCCCACAAATAACCTTTTGTCTTTTCCAGATTTTAGAAATTTATTAAGTGTAATGAAATTAGAACGTTGGATTGCTCAGGCCAAACTGGATTTTAGGACCTTCCTGTAAGCATCTAAAACCAAAAGGCTTTATTTACTGCAAGTAACAAGGGGTTATTTGTAGATCATACTGCGTGTATAACAAACCATCCCAGAGGCAGCTTTGGACTCTGGACTTCTCTTAAAGACTGTCTGTGGTCATGTTTTATTCAGATCTCCAAGAAACTTAATATGGATCATCTTAAAACGTCCTGAGACCAGGTGTGACAGGTTAGGTGAGCAGCTGTCTGATCTCTCTGTGAACGTAGCACAGGAAGTCCATGTAGGAGGTGCCGCCGTGCAGGCCTTTGTCCTCCACCAGGAACTGACGGAATAACATCTCTGGTTTGTCCCGCTGCCTCACGACCTGCAGCTGTGCAGAGATGAGAAAAATACAACAACACACTGATCCACTTAGTTTTACTGGTGCTTCTTTAAGAACCTTGGGAACCACATGGTGTGTTTTTTTTCACAGTGCAAAGTATTCATACCATTTAAACCTTTCCACACGTTGTCGCCTTACAAACACAAACTGTCTCTTATTTTATTAGGATTTTGTCTAATGGACCAACACAAAGTAGTGCATGATAAATTATACATGATTGTTTTACTAATTGTGAAAAGTGTGCCATTTATTTGTATACAGCGTATCTTACTCTACCTCAAAATAAAATCCAGTTAAGCCCATTACCTTCACCTAAAGGAGTCCACCTGTGTAATTTAGGCTCACAATAATCCAGCCTTTCTGAAGGCCTCAGAGGTTTGTTAGAGCAAAAAGCATCATGAAGAAACACTATTAGGTGAGGTGGAAACAAGCAGTGCACATCACTATTCCCACAGTGAAATCTGGTGGTGGCTGCATCATGCTGTGGGAATGGTTTTCCTTCAGCAGGGACATTAAAGCTAGTCAGTGTAGATGGAGGAAGGCAGAGATGTAAGGAAAGTTGTCGCTGGAACCGCAGCAAAAGATTATTCTTAAATGTTGACTACAAGGCTGAATACAAATGCAAGCCACACTTTTCAGATTTTTATTAGTAAAAAGCCATGTATCCATTTCCATCCTCTACAATTAGTGCTGCTCTATCACATAACATTTCAATAAAATGCATTGTGGTCATAACATGACAATGTGACAAAGTTCAATCGGTAAGGCTACTTTTGCTAGGCACAACACCAACTGTAAAAACATTTCTGCTGCAATAGCTTGGATCGCTGACGATGCTTGGGTTATTATATTAATATTGCCTCTTCTAAACATGTATTTGCTGACTGCATTTAGGCTGTTTTATTTCCGCTTGTTTGGATTTTCATTGGTAACGATCAGATTTTGTCCTGTGGAAAGGAAACATCCTTAGTTCAAACCTTCAGCAGACCTTCTCTGTAGTTTGTTTCAGATTCGTCAATAAATTCAAAGTGCATATTATACCATAACATTTGAATAGATAAATAGCTTGGTTCAGTGATGTCGAATAAAGTGCTTTCTAAAAACACATCGCATGTAATGCTCATTTTATGAAGGATTTTATTATTTTCTAGCCATCTGAAACCTACCAAGACATGGCTGTCCAGACAAGAGGGACAATTATTAGTTTTGTTCTCCACAAATATAGATTTTATGGAAGAGCAGCAAGAAGAAAGCTGTTCTTTCAGGACAAAACTGAAAGAAAACCTGTTAGAGGCTGCAGATTCTCTGAAAAACACAAACTGTGCATCATTTTCTTTCCACTTCACAAATATGAGCTACTTAGTGTAGGTCTGTCACATATAATCCTAATAATTGGTTCATCGTGAAGAGATGCATCTCCTTTGTTTCTTCTAATAAACTGTTAGAGGTGTGTGGAGAGAGAAGGGAACTGACTGTTAAAGCAGTGCGTCACTGTTTTAGTTCTTACCTTCATGGAGTTTGGCCTCTTCTCGAGCAGCTCGTCGATGATGGATCGGACCTTCTTTGACAGCGGGTTGTCCAGCTCTGGCAGGGTGAACTAAACCCGAACAGAAGGTTCAACTCTGAGTCTGTAATATTGGTTCTAACGTTTTACATAAACAGAAAAGTCAAACTTGTGCAATGCAAACAATTCGTTAAACAAAAACCATGTTTTCTTTGTTTTGCCACAAACTGAACGGTCTGATGGAAATCAAACTAAGTTCTGAGCTCGCTTCATTTCTCCATTAGTGATCCAAGCCATATGGACACATCCAGCTGTTCAATCCATGTTAAATTTATCCAGGGAGACGAGCAAACCGTTTCATCTTGTGTGTGATTAGATGATTTCTCACCATGTGTCCTTGCTGCAGATGGGCGAGGGAAGGCGCATTGAAGAGGCTCTGGATCAGATCCGGTGGGCTCGCTTGGCCCAGCCACAGGAAGATGGACTGCCCGTTCTCCAGCAGAAACAAGCCAGAGTCTGTGAGACGTTCCTCAGAGCACCGGACCGGAGCAGGCACCGCCTCACTGCTAACGTCTACGTCGTGCTGTGGACAAGATCAGTTCACTGATCACGTTTTTTTAAGCACGATAAGTCGAATCTCGCAACATATTTGATCAAAGAACTGGTGACCATGCGGAGTTTGTCTTCTCACGCCTACCAGTGGGATGAGGCGTGGGTAGAGCTGGAGCTGAGTGTCCTCCACCCCCATTCCCATCACCGAGAGCCGTTGGTGGGCCCTGTCGTCTGTGGAGAGCTCAGTGCTGCCCACTAGAGGAGCAGTTTTCATCAGGCTGTTCATGTAGACCGGGAACACTTTCATGGAATCAGGCAAAATCAGCTACATACAGAAAAATACTGTTAAAACCGGAGCTTTTTATGCTTAAATGAAGTCCCACAGATTTTTTGATTTTTTTTATTTCTCTGACCTGGCTGGCAGCTGAGGGGGTGGCACAATTCTTTCTGTAGCAGGCCAACATGTGGGCCGTCTGGTTGACCAGGATATCGCTCACGTTCTTCACAGGCTGGTTCAGTATGGCACGGTAAGCTGAGGGGACAGCAGAAAAGGTTAAGGAAAAAGTGAAACGTTTAAACAAAATAAAAAAAGATGACAGAAAGCAAGTAGGTTAGTTCCTGCTATTAAGTGAACTACTGTAAATATTCAGCTAGCAGATCTTAAGACCTCATTGAACTAAAACTAATACTAGGACTAAAAGGACTGAACGTTTGACCACTTCTGCATCCATGTCCTCCAGAACAAACTTCAGAACAAATGTTTAGTAATCCTTCACCTTTACTCCCTTTTCAGTGATTAGAAGGAACCCGTTTGTCATTAAGTTACAAATATTTACTGTAAATTTGTTCTAATTGCCATTTAAAAGAAAAAAAAAAAAGCACAGGCTGCTAAAGCGAAAACTATAAGGAATAAAACTGATTAAATAAATGTTCAACAATACTTGAAGGAGAATTAGAAACCTGTATGTCAAATACAACAAAATGTTTTGTCCATTACACAATAAACTGCTTAAGCAATATCTGATGTGTTCTGGTTCTGTGATTCAGACCCAAATAGTTGTGTTCAGATTCCTATCTGGTGAGCTAAAGTATCCCAGCACCAGGTTCTCCTTTGCCTGATCAGCCCATGTGGGTTTGACTAGGATTCAGCCTCCACAGGCTTCACATTTGGTCTGAATTCAGCCGCTTACCTAGAGGACACTTCAAGTTCTGCTTTAAGCGTAAAAACCAGAAGCTGACCTGATTTGGCAAAGAAATTGATGAGCGAATCTGTCTCGCAGCACTTGTACAGCTCAGACAGCTGCGAGGTGCAGTTCAGGCTGAGGTTGTGGATGCGAAGGCGTCGCTGCCCGCCGATGGTGGTGTACAGCAAGGCACACTGGGAAACGGAGAACAATTTAAAGTTTCCAACAGGACTCATCACAAAGTATGAAGTATATGTTGTTTTTGGGGCACGTACCTGTATAAGAGCCCCCGTCTCCTCGCTGAGTGTATCGTCATGCTTGAACTCCACGGTCACAGCCTTGTCACAGTCCACAGCTGCCATCTCTACGTCTGTGGTGTTGTTCATGTAAACGGCACCAAAGACGTCTGTCGCCCTGAAGCCTGGAGGATCAGACCCGCACCACTATGTAAAGTTCTGGTGGCTAATACGAACAGAACAAAATGGTTTGCCCTTTTTTTTTTTTTTTTTTTTACCTGTACTGGTACGAACTCTCATTACAGCATCAAATCCAAGACTCTTCTGTAAATCCTTCCTCAGGTCTCTGAGGAAATGCTCTCCATCTGTCTCAACCTGCCAGCAGATGGCACTATTGTCACTATTTGGTCTTATTTGGTTAAACAGGGTGAGGAAAATAAATAGCGCAGGCCATCAATCTAATGCCTTAGAAGAATTTAGACTTCCCTTTGTGCCTTAATAAAACCCTGCATAAAAGACTTGTTTGACTTGTAGAGATTTATATCACCTTTTAAGACAAGCATACATAAATCACAATATTGCGTTAGTGTACACAAGTCTAAAACACGTTTTAAATGAGTTACGGTTTTTATCTTGGTATTTAAAGTAGAAATTAGATCAAGCTATCAACTAAAAAACAAGCTATAAATGTATATTTTATGGATCACGGTATAGCTTAAGTCAGAGTTGACGCAGACATTTTCACCAGTTATTTAAGAAAATATTCCTGATATTGGAGTGTTTATTTGCTGTTTGACTCTATTAAAATACATTTTTTAATAACCTTTTTACTTTCTGTTTCAATCTAAATACAAATCTCTGCTTCTTAATGTGCATAACAATCTTGCACTTTTAAATAAAAGTAGCTCCTGCTACTTGTAATAATTAGATACTCCACTAGAGGACATTAGACAAATGTATCGCAAATGATTTGTGTGGCATTAAAGAATTAAGTTTTACAGAGTAAAAAGTTTACAGCCTATTTCCTCAATAAGTGGGTTACTTATCTGGGACTTTTTTGTAGGTTTGAGTTGCTTGTAACTCTGAATTGTGTAGATAGTTTGGGGTACCATTAATACATAGTTCCAGAATCAGTTTCAATGATTCGATTTATTTATACATTCAATTTAAATAATCCACCAAACTATGTTGGGTTCAGTTTAATTACAGATAATCTACTTTGAGTCTGGTTATAATAGAATGCAGCCAATTGCAGGTTTTCTGTCTCAGGAAGCCGCCCGTTTCCATCCAGTCTTTAACTTTGCAGCAATCAGTCCTCAGCGAGCACAAACTACCACATAAAGTGGACACAGCTAACTGTTATTTGGCTGAAAATTACATTTCTGCTCTGTTACATCATGGATTCTAGCTGTAATCATAAAAACATTCAGCAGGAAACAATTCTTCTAACAGTTTCCAAAGCTTACGGTTGCGCTTTGAGAGGTCATTGAGCAACATTAAGAAGTATTTGAGCTGTAATCTTTACCTGGAAGTTGTTGTACTTGTGGATGGAGCCTCCGGTGTGTGAAGGCACGTCGGCCATGGTGGCCAAGTCTAGGTACTGGCTGGGGAAAAGGAAGAGATCGACGCAGCATCCCTGAGCAACGCAGTCTTTAGACAGCTGCTCGTAAACTCCTTTCTGAGGCTGAAACAGGGTCTATGTACAAAAAAGGGTAACATCTGTTAACGAGCACCGTCAGATTATAAACAGAGCTCAAGAAGGAACAACTAGAAGCAGAATCTCATCACCGTGGCCTTCACTATTAAGAGCTCAAGACGTTTAAAGAAAGTTAATCAAAAAAAGGCAGCTGACCTTCTCCTTGTCGGTGCTGACCAGCTTTTTGTCATCTCTGTTCTTGAGTTTCCCCGGAGCCTCAGCAGTGGGCATGGACGAGTGGAAGATAAAAAGCTTCCCGCTGCATTCTGCTGCCTGGACGGATGACAACAGATTACATGCTTAGAGATTCCACATAAATCTGACAGGGACGGCTTGTTTTACCTCGAGTTTATTACAACACTAGTTTTGTCTGCTTTGCAACAAAAAAAAACCCTGAATCGGGCAAACAAACAGTGTGGTTCTGCAATGTTGTGTTTCATCTCTACTGCTTCAGACTGAACCCTGATCTTACATCACAGAAACAGTCTGTTAGCTTTAAGTAAACACAACTCAGTTAAAATGAACTGCTGCATGCCTCAGTTGACTTCAGCGTCAGGGTATGGTAGCACATTATAAAGTGTGGTATGCATTTATATATTCAGCCCGTTATTCTAACACCTCTGAGTTATTTCTAGTGCAGAGTAAGAGTAAATAATGCTCATCTGCCTGTAATTTCATCCAAAACAGGGTTAGGTTATAAAACGACATCATAAGGATTAAACATTATAAATGATAACGTACAACATGGCTGTCAACCTAAACTTACAGGCCGGTCAAAGAGAGCCTTTATCAGAAGAAGCCATGAGGCACATTGTAATTCTGGAGGAGCTGCGGAGATCATCAGCTCGGGTAAGGGAATCTGATGACAGAATATTTAGTTGAGCACTTCACAAATGTCTCCTTTATGGAAGATTTACTAGAAGAAAGCTATAATAAGTACTGTTTGCCATAAGCCAGGTAGGGGACCTTTAAACAGACAAGACCACTCATTTCTACTCTGGTCAGACTAAAACTGAATACTTTGGCCTGTGAGAACTCTACACACAAATGGAAACACGTTCCAGTGTTCCTACAAACCCAAAGCACTGAATGATGACAGGAAGGACCACCATGTCCCCCTACATGCTGACAGATGTCATACTGTGACTAACCTTAAACGCCTCCACTCCAGCCTGGATGACAGGGGCAAAGACCGTTTCGCTCTCGCTGGTGTCTGCAAACATGTCGGGGATCTGATCCAGGAGGCTGAGGAGGAGAGAGGACAGATTAAAAGCTGGTCAGACCACAGAAATAGCAGTAAACAAGTTGGCTCTCTTGCTTCCTCTCATTATTTCAGATATAAGATGCATCTTACTTGTAGATAACGGCCCTTGAGTCCTGGTAATTAACGAGGAAGCCGTCGAGCAGCGGGACGAACATCTCGGCTGTATCAGACACCACCATCATCTGCGGCTGGGCCAGAGCACTCTTCACGTTGTAGAAGTGAAGCACCTTGTTATAAGTAACAAAGCCCACTTTTATTGCAGAGGCTTCTGCTCCGTCCTCCCTGGAATCAGGAAAAAAAAGAACATAGAAGACTTTAAGGAGGGAATTAGGCTTCCTTCTGGGTGGCATCAACCAGAATCAGGCGAGGAGAAGGAAATATTTAATTAAAACCATTTGTTTTGTTAACTAATGTCAGAAGGATTAGTTCTAGATATAGTAATTTTTTTTTGCCATAAATTAAATGAATGTGGACATCTTGGTTCACTTGCAGTATAAAGCACAGCTACAGTTCTAATTAGAATAGCAATAATTTGTTGTGTTGAATGTCATTTGTTGGACCACTTGTTTGCTGAATATTCGGCCATTTTGTATCCAGGACAGTCCGTTCCTACAGATCCCGTCGGCCCCTGCGGCTGATAAGACAGGGGCGTCGCAGCCCTGAGGCCACCGTCGACTATATAACAGAGGATGAGACGACCCACCATTTGCCTTCAGCTGGAGACCGTGACACGGTTACCAACATCTGAAGCATCACCTGGAGAAGAGTCCCGAGTGGATTTCATTTATTCTCCTTCGTTGGCCAACGAAAAATTCATAAAAGAGGTTTCTGGAATAAGAAGGCCAGAAATTTCACTTTGCCGATCGAAGACGTGAGCTTAACACGTAACCAAAAAAACCCACGGAGTTTCAAGGAGACGAATCGCCACCTTGTTTTGGTTCTAGTCGACTGCTGATGGTCAGTTCATATTTTCCCTTTTTGCCAAGGAGGACAAAGGACGAAGATTGACCGCTTTTCCTGAAGTTAACTGTGGACGCACGTTAACTTCCAACTTTATCCTTCCTCTCTCTCATCTCTGCTCAGAAGGAAGACTTCAACAAAGTAAAACACTTCCTTTTATTATTATTTTTTTTTATTTCTTTATTAGGAATAGCTTGGGCAGGGTAGAGGAAATTGTAGTGCGATTAGAGTCACCTTTTAGAGTCTAATGTGTTCTGTATTGTATATGCATGCCATTGTTTTGAAGCTTGCTGGTACTTTCGGTGGCCGCCGTGTCTCGCAAGTGTGTCTTTACCGTGCGAACACCTGTGCGTAGGTGCGCTGTGTAACTGGACTGTTATAATAACCTCATGGTGAAATTCACCATTTTCTTTGTTTTCAACCTTACTGCTTACTAGCTTGCCGCCAAAAGTTTTATAACTCTTTGTCTGCTCACCTCGCCCAGCGTTGGGGGATGTTTTATGACTGAGTATAACTGAGTTACAGTTTGGGCTACGCCCCCAACCTCCACTCACCACCACATCCCTTTGTCATATTATAATTATTGCCATAACTGCTGGTTCGATCCCATACTGCTGTTTTGCTTTATTTTGTTTAGTTAGATATTTTACCCCTTTTGTGTAGAACTTTGCACGTTTGAGTAGGTGAGGATTATTAAATCGGAAGAGCGAGTGTATCAGGGCTGTGATTTAATAAATATTCACATAGTTGGTAACTGAAGGCGTTTTGTGTTTATTTTGTGTAAGAGTGATTTGTCAGTCAAGATAAGGTAAAGGTTCCCCACGTTTCGGTAGAAACAGTCGATTAAACAGTGACATCTCTGGTAATAGTTATTAATTATTACTGAGTATTTAACGGTTGTAATTATCAGAGGCGTTGAGCCACAATTACAACACCAGAAGACATCTCTGGTCTCGATTCATAAATGAGGATTTTGGTTAAGAAATTCATTTTCTCAAATTATGATTTTTAATTATAATTATTGATTATGATTAATTAATCAATAATCATAATTCTAACACATTCGACATGCAACTTTATTGGTTTTTAGGGACAAGAATCAGTTGCAAAAGTTTTGAGTTTTTGGTGGATTTTCTCTGATCCACACAGGGACAAAATATGGATACAGCCCTGAATGTAAACAGAGACCAATATTGGTTTAATGTCTCTAAGCAAGTTCCAGAGACAACGACATACTTTTAAAACCATCGAACTTCTGGCTTATTTCTAGTTGAAAATGTGACGACTCTAATAAACTGGAACATTGGTGTCCTTCTCCACAGTGAAGTGATTTTTACATTATAGATGGAGAGGGTCCAAAACAGAGGGTCCAAAACTATCACCTTCAAGCTTGTCTGAAATATGAAGCCGGCCAGATGGAGCAACCAAGACACCATCTTGAAAAAATTCATAGGTGAATGCAGACAAAACAAAAATTTATTTAAATTGCTGTTTGGCGTCACTAGAGGCAGGATTCAACTATGGGTTCCGGATTAGCCTTTTCTCCAGAACCTTTGCATTTCTGGGGGTCCTAAACCGGGACGTTCCCTGATCCTGAGCTAAATGAGCTCTAATTCTGTCATGAGAAGAAAGCAAACATCCAGCTACAAATTAACTAGATGCTTGTTGTCTACAAAAAGTGTGTGGTTTATCTGCAGAATGCAAATATATTATTTTCATTTCTGACCGTATGAATCAAGAGAAAATCCACAATAAATTCAGACTTGTGCGCTGACTGAATTCTTATTTTTATAATTCACTGCCATTGTGTGATGTTTAATCAGTCCAGACTGGATAAACAGTGATCCAATAAATCCCTTCAAGCTAAAACCTAATAGGACTCATACCCATGAGCATATGGAAGCATCTGGAACTGAACTATAAATTACAAATGAGGATTTCTACTAAATCTGACTGAAGAGCTCTGATTTAAAGGTTTCAGCTGCATGAGGCGAAACCGAACATTAGACAAGAACCTGGCTTATATTTGGGTGCAGCTTCACTGTCAAGCATTGTTTCGTTTAAAAAAGAGGCCATCCAAGTCAAACATTTGAGTATAAACACTCCTGCAGGACTGGAACATGATCCAAGACGGGTTTGTTAATGTTTGACTTCTTCTGAGTGTATATTTGTGATTCATCCACACAGAAACGAAGAACCTCTTTATCTCACCATTAGTGTTAGCTTATCTGCCTATCGGTCAGCCTGCAGATAAGAATGAATTAAAATACACAAAACCCTTTAATATGTACCAGAACACTGAGGATGCCATTTGCACATAGCTTTATTAAGATTATTCAGACACACTGAGGTACGCGTTCTGACTGAGGAACTGCATCTTTTTTTTTTACCTTTTCAAAGACTATTCAACAATGGCCTCAGTTAGAACAGGCCATAACTAAGAGCTGATGTGGTTGCTTTTCATTTAAAATGTGTCTTAAATTAATTCAACAAACATTTTGGCAACAATGGTCAACACCATGAATCATTCTTATCTAGAGCAAGTTTCTGTAGTCATCTAAGATATAAACTCATGACAGCATAAAGCGCAGATATTGCTGCTGGCACTAAAGGAGCATTTAAGGAGTAACCTGGAGAAGAGCACACTGTTCTTGGAAATGAAGCAAAACATTTCTATCCCCTCAATAGAAGGTGGATGTAGGACGTTTCACTGCTACCAACAAATTACTATCTGTGAAGCTTTCATTTGACTCGGAGAACAAACTTGTTTAGTTGACGTCTATCAGAGAAGAAGTGACCCCCCCCTCCCTGATAAGTCATGTTAAATGTGAACTGCAGCACAGCTTTATTAAACTGAGGATAAACACACTGGGTGTACCTGGGCAGCTTTTCCAGCAGAGTCTTGAGCTCATCGCATATCAGTTTGACCAGGCCGCTTTTGATGTTGGAATAGGACACATCGATCATGAAGATATAGGCAGGAGGATTGGGGGGCTTGTTGTTCTGTGAGGGAAAAAGAAAACTGTTAATGTGAGAGGATAAAATATTGACCGATATTAACGACAAAATGGACAACATATTTAAAAATAAGTCCCTCTCGCTGTGTCCACACAGTAACAATTGTTTAAAGTTAATTAAAAACGGGTGCATGTATGAAACGAAATATTTATTCAAGCTGACTTCATTTTTTACGTTGATGTCTATTTCAGAGTTAGTGAATATCACGTTCTTCCCACATTCATTTGATTTGTCCAAGAGGTCACAAACCTTCCTTCCACCACTATCAGAAACTGGCTGGTTTGGTGTTAAGTGTGTGGTTTCGTGTTAGTTTTTCACGGCGACTGTGGCTCAGTAGGAAGAATAGTCGTCTTGCAATCAGAAGATTGTGGGTTCGATTCCAGCTTCCTCCTGCCATAGGTCGATGTGTCCCTGGGCAAGGCACTTAACCTCAAGTTGCCTACTGATCTGCGTATCGGTGTATGAATGTGTGAGCGTTAGTGAGTGCAATTGGGTGAATGTGGCTCTAGTGTAAAGCGCTTTGAGCGGTCTGTATGACTGGAAAAAGCGCTATATAAGTTCAGTCCATTTACCATTTACAACATACGTGTGCCTTCTTCAACCCTGGTCCTCTGGGCCCATACCTACCCTAACCTGTTTATGGTGATTCACGTCTGCTACTATAACCTCACTCTGATTGCTCTGGATTTTATTCAGCAGTGTCAAAGAACGGAGCTGAATATGTATGGATGCCAAAAGTTTCAATTTTTATTTGTAAAGAAAAACGTTCACTATATTGACATTTTCCTTTAGTTCTGTGGTAGTTGTGTTTGAAAGGTTTAGCTCGTTGATTTCTCTGTTTCATTTGCTGTAAAAATAGATAGTGACTCAGTGTTGCCAACTAACTTGAAGCCTCTAATGTTTACATTAGTAGAGGGCCTCATGGGGACGCAGCTAATTTACATCACCGTCTCCCGATTGCCCACTGTTTTCAGCGAGCTGGAGACTATCTTTACAGCCGTCTGTTATAGTCAAACTAATCTGTAAAATAAATAAGATAATCTCTGGAAGATCTTGTGCACAGTATTAAATTTCTTCTGGTCTGATCCAACTGGGGTGTTTACAAATCAGTGCCTAAACTCAGCCACAAACACAAAAACCACCGATAAAATTAGGTGTTCGTCTGTATTTATCTGATCATTTTAATTCACTCTGCACCGTGTGTGCCAAGTAACAGCAGACAGATCATCTGTGGTTGTCGTGTACCTTGCAATAATCAAGCGTGGCATCAAACTCATAGGATCCGAGGGAAAGCTCAGGCCTCTCGTAGAAGTCCACCCTACGGCCCATGTGGTCCAGGTGTTGAAAGTAAAAGACCGGCACTTGATGAGAAAAAGGAAACAATGACTCCAAAATATTCATTCTCCTATTTATATTTTATTTTACACGCCGTTATTAGAATATTCTTCACACCATACCTTCATTGATACAGTTGCAGAAACTGCACTGGTAGCGACGGCCGCCATCGATGAACTGCATGTAGGGGCACATGTAGGCCTTACATCGATTGCAGCGTATTGGGCCCGTCTCACCGTGGTTCACAACATACAGAGGAGTCTGAACAGAAAGTAACACCACAAGAAAAAGATGTCCAACAACCAAAACCACATCAACGTCAAGGTTTCATGACACCAACAAAATACCCAGTGTACTTGTACACACCGAGTATTTTTTATGAGACCCACAAGTTGTGCATAATTGTGAATTAGAAGGAAGATAACATTTTTAAAGGTTTTGTACAATTTTAAACAGTGCCTTTGACTCGATACTTTGTAAAACTACATTTTGTTGTAGTTATAGCTGAAGGTCTTTTGGGGCATTTCTCTACAAGCTTTGCATATCGAGAAACGGACATTTCTGCCAATTCTTCATTTCAAAATAGCCCAAGTAGCAAATATTGTTACATATACAAACTCTACTTTACAACTTTATTCCTAGCCTGCCTGCTGTCTTCATTGGTCTTTATGATGCTGTTTGTTTATTAATGACCTCTGAGGCCTTCAGAGAACAGCTGGAGATACAACGGCATCGGTCTACCACACGAGATCCCCCTACCCCACCTACTGATGAGTTGCATCCAAGACTCTTCAAGCATTCTTTTACATAAGAGAAACTAAAAACTGCTTTAAATGAGACTAAGAAAATAGTTTATTCCTAGAACAACGAGACTAAGACTTTTCAGTATTTATAGATGTTTTCTAGATTCACACATTAAGGCCAGTTACAAAAAGCAATACTCATACAGCATAGGATGATCTCTGAGCAATGTCCAAACCCAAAGCACCTAAGTGGGGTGCAAATATCACAATTGATTCTTTTTGAATAAAACCCCCTTTGTTTTTCTTTTTTTATTTGCCCCAGCAGATCTAACACTATGTGAATAATCTAAAAGCCAGATGAGGGAAAGCTACCATTTCCTAAAAAGGCCATGTAGTGTCTGGGACAGAGTGAGTGGAGGGAGAAAAACATCCACGTTAGGACTCTTCTACCAACAATGACCTAAAAAGAGGACAAATTAACTTCTTTAGAACAATGATAATTTCTTTGGAAGAAAGGGGGAAACTCAGGCAGGTATGGCAACACTTGTGTTCCCTCTGATATCTGGATAATAGCTTCTGAAGAAAACCAGTTCTGATCTTTGTATGCCACCACAAGCAGACAGCTATGAACTGCATGTCCTAAAATGTGAAACTGAAATAGGAAAAGATCACATCTTTGTGGAAATTACGTAACATAGGGGTCCCGAATCCCTAAACATAAAACTGCTTTTGGACAATCTGCTGTTTCCTACAAGTCTTTGAAAGAATAGAACAAAGTCCCAACTCACTTAAAAAAAAATGGATTACAGGTTCTTTTTACTTTTTACTTGGATGAATGTTTATGTATTTTAAGATCAACATTGTGTGTACGTTTTGTAATACTGGATTGGATAATATGGGATTTTATCCACATTAACTTTTACCTCGTGTCTGTACTAAACTCATTTATCTTGATTTTCTCTTCTTTCTTACTTGCCACAGGGACTGCAGATGGATATTAGCTAAGAAGCTAGAAACTGGTGCTGTGCATCTTTACTCTGTTAGAGTTGATCAATTTTAATTATGCTGCATAACAATAATCTCCCACAAGGGTTTTCTACATCTCATCTGCCACTGTTGTGGTGCAAAAATACATTTCAAACACACAAGTCCAAGAAAAGAAGTGTTTAAGTGTTGGATAAATGCTCGACCAACATCAAAACATTTTCAGTCCAAATGAGATATTAGAAGGGACTAGCAGGAGCTTTTGGTTTTTGTTTTAGTTCATTGTAACTTTATCTTCCTTCTCTATTCAAGTAAAACCGAAGCTTACCTCATTGTTGGGCAACTTAGCAAATGGTTTAATGATGAACGCTAAAGGAACTTGGCATTGTTTAGCCAGCTCAGCAGTGCAGGGCAGCGAGTAGGTCGTGCAGCGTATAAATCTTGGACTGGCGTTCCCTAGAGACAAGAAAACAACATTCCAGTATTTTTGGACAGTTGTATTACCACATTAATTACCTCAAAATGATAAGTTTGGTTCTACATGTGGATTATTCATTTAACACCATCAAAGAGATGCAGTAAATTTATTACCCACTTTTAATGAATTTAATTTCAGCAACTCAATCAAGCTTAATAAAAATCAAACCTCATGACTGCAGTAAAATGCATTTTATCTGAAGGTTAAATTAAACATTTCTATTGACCTTTTAACTTTTGCACTCTTGAAGGAAAATGAAGACATTCATACTTAAAAAAAAAAAAAAAACAATCATGGGGGGAAAAAGAAATAAAAAAATCGAACAGATTGCTACTGGCTGAGTTGTTTGGGTCAGACGTATTTGTTGAACTGAAGCTTTTTAAGAATTCTGCTCTGATTACCACTCTCAACCGAAGCCCAGACTTCAGCCTGAAACACGGCAATCCGCCAATCAAATCTGGACTTTTAGGCCAATGTGGGAGATACGTCATATTACCCAGCCAGTTAGTTATTGGGAGCCGGAAGCAAGCCAGTCACAAGAGTTCCTCCTCTGTGATGTCAGACAGCCTCAGACAACAGGGCTGCAATAATTCAGGAACTTTCACTATATACTTTTCTGGCTAAACTTTTCAAACAGCATAAAGGGATTTGTTTCTTTTTGATACATGAAGGACCTTGAAAACATAGAGGAAATATAACTGTTAAGGAAAAACTGGTGAAATCTACAGCAGAGGTCAGCAACCCTTATAATCCAAAGAGCCATTTTGCCCTTCCTCCTATAGATGAAAATCTGCCTTATGATCATTTGATAAGAGAAAGCTTATCAATTTGTATACATGCTGAATATAAACTGATCTAATTTTACAGTGCAGTTAAAGTTGAATTTTCTATTTTTGTTTTTAAAACAATAGAAGGAAATCAAACTTTTACAATGACAGAGTACCATTACTCTTACTCTAATAACATTTGTCTAAAGATACTGTATAGCAAGAACACACTTTTTATTACCTTCATATTTCAAATCAGTGCTCAGTTCTTTAAAATTATTGACCAAAGTTATTATGTGCCAGTGTTGAGGGCCTAAAGCTCCGCAGGTTGCAGAAACTGATTTTGTGAAACACTGGTCCGACTAATGAAGTGCATCTCAAATTAAAACACAAACCCTGACAAACATTTCCCACAATTGCCAAGCATCTGGCTTTACATAAAAATAAATTAATGAATTGTGTACAAATAAAATACAAGGCAATACCAGTTATTGGAATGGTAATTTCCGATTGTTTCACACTGATAACATTTGGTACCTTGATCATGAACTGTGAAGTCAGTGGTGACCAGAGGTGGGACCTGTCCTCTGATGTTGGTGCTGAAGACTTGTCCCCCCAGCCTCACTTTGTCATCTTCAATGACTTGGGTCTAAAGCAGACAAGTTAGAGAGTAAAAATTTGATCAATAATCCATTAGAATTGGAAAGTAAAACAAACTGACATTAAAATAAAAGAGGAGGTTGTTTATGCATTTACCCCAAAAAAACCATCTGGGTTAGAATGAACTAGAATGAGTCTATATACACTCACTATGCTCGGTATAGAATCAGGGTCCAGTTTCTTCTGAGGAGGACCAGCAAGTGCTCCTGGTGCTCCAGGAAACCCCCCTGGCATGCCTGGCTGGGGCCCAGACATGGGTCCCCCAAACTGACCTGTACATTTAATAAATGCATCATAAGCACAATATTCGATCAAAGAAAAAACAACAGTATAGGTTTGTACTAAAAACACTTGCTTCTGATTAATATTTGAATTCACCACCTCCTAGTTTAATATACTTATTTGCAGTGTACATTTGAATGATTACATTAGTTTATACATAAACACAAAATGACTGTAAGGGGAAAATAAGTAAAACAATCCCTCCACATTGGATTAAGGCTGATTACAACCAATATAGAAAATCTTATTCCAGTGTGACGGCAACCATGACTGCTACTGAAATCTGCTGCTTTCTCAGCCACGGGTATCACATCTGTATACGGATGTTTCCTCAAGAAGTATTATCCATATATTTCAATTCAATTTAGTTTAGTTTATTTATATAGCGCCAATTCCCAACACATGTTGTCTCAAGGCACTTCATAACAGTCAGGTACATACATTCCAGTTAATCCTAACCATTGAACAGTGCAGTCAGATTCAGTTATTTATTCAAATTGGATAAAACGTTTTTCTATCTAAGGAAACCCAGCAGATTGCATCCAGTCAGAGACTTGCAGCATTCCCTCCTCCTGGATGAGCATGTAGAGACAGTGGACAGTCACTGGCATTGACTTTGCAGCAATCCCTCATACTGAGCATGCATGTAGCGACAGTGGAGAGGAAAAACTCCCTTTTAACAGGAAGAAACCTCCAGCAAAACCAGGCTCAGTGTGAGCGGCCATCTGCCACGACCGACTGGGGGTTTGAGAGAACAGAGCAGAGACACAAAGAGAACAAAGAAGCACTGATCCAGGAGTACTTTCTATGGGAAGAAGTAAATGTTAATGGATGTAGCTCCTTTAGTCATTTCACCTAGAAAGAAAGAACAGATAAACTCTGAGCCAGTTTTCAAGGTTAGAGTCAAAAAAAGCACATAGAGTTAGTTACAGTAGAAGCTCAGTCAATCGCCATGTCTAGGAGAGAGAAAGGGTTAAACACTAAAAGACAGGACCATGTAGATCATTGGTAGAGGGTGAGCATTAAGTTGTTGCCAGCAGAAGCTTGGACAATGCCCCTCTCCACAAAGGTGTCACAGGTAGACACAGAGTCAGGCCAGGTGTGGCTTCTAGGAAGAGAAAAGAGAGAACAAAGTTAAAAACTGAAATAACAGCAAATAATGCAGAATTGGAGAGTAGTGTGAGAATGTAGCAAAGAGGGTGAAAGTGGTCATTATGTCCTCCAGCAGCCTAAACCTATAGCAGCATAACTACAGAGATAGCTCAGGATAACCTAAACTACTCTAACTATAAGCTTTATCAAAAAGGAAAGTTTTAAGCCTAGCCTTAAAAGTAGACAGTTTGTCCATCTAGAGCCCACTGATGGTCATTGTTATACTAAAAACCACAACGATCGAGACACCTCTCTGTCACATTGACCATAACCATATAAATATGAGAAGTTTCAGCACCTCTGCTTTTACTTTCAGCCTTAAAGAGGAAATATCAGGATTTTCATATGTAGAGGATCCATGAGAGGCTAAATGTTTCTGCACAGATCTGGAGCTCCATCCAGTCTGCCAAATTGGGGATTATTTTTAACCTGGGGGCTACAGCACATGCAAGATCAAAATAGTGCTGTGACATTTACTCTAACGAGTCACGGTGCATAATTATTTTATAAACCCCTCTGACTTGCTGCTCGTGCTTTTTTCTTCATCTTTCCTAATTGCTAAATATGATGTCTGGAAAACAAACTTTTTTCTTCATCAACAGTCTATGCACAATTCAGAGGGGTTGGTGCTTCACAGCAGCTGGAAGCCCTGTTCCAGTGTCAGCGCAGCGCTCAACCATCTATATCATAGGTCACGGATTAGAGGACCAGGGTCCGTATCCGGACCTACGTGCCGTCCAATCCGGACCCAACCTGATTTTAAACATTTATATATTACTGCATGTTGTCCAACTGTGTCTAACTTCACTTGCACCGCATCTCGTGTTAATATGGTATAGCCCTGGAGAGCGTCTGGCCCCGGGCCGCACTTGATGCAAGTCAGACAAGGAGCTGCTTCAGTCGGGGCTGCTGCTGCTACCCTAACTGCAAACCATTTTCTCATTTACAATGTAGATATAAACATTTTATTCCTGCCGGCTGCGTGTCTGACTTTTGAAAAGGCGCAAGGGACAGCTATGTGGGTCAGCGACATTCTGGTCCACTATCCCAGCCAGCGGGTGGCAGTAATGCACCACATCGTTGTACGCCAACCCCCAGAAAACAACAAAGAAGAAGCTATGTGGGTCCTTCAACGCGGGTTGCCAAGTCACTGGGAGCTCTCGCTTGCTGATAGTACAATGACTTGGTGCACCAGATTTGCTGCCTCAAGGAGGCCTTAGTGGGAACTTCTTGCTACACATCTAACTGTAGAACTATGCACAAAAATATATATATTTTCCAGCTCTGTATTAAAGCTGCAGTAGGGAGTTCTAAGAAGGCCATGGACGTAGCCTGAACATTTGAACAAGCACACCTTACATGTCTCTTCCTCTTGCTCACTGCTGTGCTACAGACCTCCCTCGCCACCAGAACCCTCCGTGAATGTGCAGGCTTGTAAGCAGGGCCATCGATGATGGCGGATAAACAGCTATGGGACATTCACTGGTAGGGACAAAACATTAACGACAAGCTTTACACTGACTTTGGCCTGCCCATACTTTGACTACAAACTTGGTCCTCAAATCATTAGCACAGCAGCAGCTCAACGGCAATCTTGAGCTTGTGCGGGGGATGGGTGTGTACATGAGCATGATTGACACTGCTAAGACATTTCTCCTGTCTCTGATTGGTTGTTTTTGACTGCGAACGGCGTATTACTGCACAAGGCGGTGGGACCACTGGGAGGAGCCAGAGGAGCTTGATTTTGTCTCAGATTACCTGTCCCATATTCTACTGTCAGGACATGGTGACATACATTTTTACAAAAGTTACCTACTGCAGTTTTAAATGGGAGGATTTTACTGAACCGAAGTAGATTTTTTTTTTCAGTGCTGTACTATATGCTAACCAGTCAGCGATGTAAAGTTATTTGAGGGTCTAAGGGTAGAAAGACCATGTGTTTTGCCTTATAATGGCCTTTAATCTGAGTTAGTTCTGATATTATATTAAATAAATGACAAATTTAGATAATGTCCACTACCGGTTAAAGGTTTTAGAACGCCTTTCTCATTTAATGGTTTTCTTTATGTTGATGACTATTTACAGTGTATGGAAATTCTCACTAAAAGCCTCAAAACTGTGAATGAACACATAATGCATTTATGTACCAAAAGAAAAATTGTAAAAGAACTTCAAATATGTTTTATATTTTAGATTCCTTAAAGTAGCCAGACTTTGCTGTGATGACTGAAATATTAACCCCTGGCTGTCTCTCAATGAACGTCTGGGAAGTTTTTTCAAGACTCTTTGGAGACCCATTTCAGGTGACCACCTCATGAAGCTCAGGGAGAGAATGCCAAGAGATCAAAGCAGGAATCAAAGCAAAGGGTGGCTGTTTTGAAGAATTTAAAATATAAAAATATTTATTTCACACTTTTTGTTTATTACATAATTCCATGTGTGTTTATTCACAGTGAGAATCTACAATGTAAATAGTCATGAAAACAAGGAGAGCCATTAAAGTGAGAAAGTGCATCTAAAACCTTAAAAAACATTTAATACAACGGATAACCCTGTTGAGAAAGGTATTGCAAGCCATTTACCTGCTTGCTGTGGGTAACCTGATGGACTATTGGGTCCAGTGCCGTGCTGCTGGAAGGCTCCTGGGCCTGAAGGTGGTGGTCCAGGAAAAGCCCTGCCCATGCCTCCCATTGGTGGTCCTGCCATCGACTGTCCTCCCATTGGTGGTCCTGCCATCGACTGTCCTCCCATTGGTGGTCCTGCCATCGACTGTCCTCCCATTGGTGGTCCTGCCATCGACTGTCCTCCCATTGGTGGTCCTGCCATCGACTGTCCTCCCATTGGTGGTCCTGCCATCGACTGTCCTCCCATTGGTGGTCCTGCCATCGACTGTCCTCCCATTGGTGGTCCTGATGCCTGAAAGTTTGTTAGGGGTGACTGTAGTGGAGACATCTGTGGCTGGCCCATTGCTGGAGGTTGTGCCTGGAAATGTTGCTGGGCAACAGAGCTTGTTGGAGGAGCAGGGTGGCTCTGCATGGCACTTGGGGCTGTGCAGTTAAGGCATAAAATTAGGAAATGCCAAGTATTAAACACAGCTGTCATTTTTCAAAACCCCCACTCCCCCTTGGGTTTAAACAAAGTACAACAATTAAACATTAGTAAACAACAAACTTACCATAGCCACCCAGGTTCATGGCACTCATCTGATTTGTGAGCTGCTGTGTAGGAGGAGGGGCAGCTGAGGTCATGCTGTTGTACACAGAGTGGGAAGAATGCCCATAAGTAGGGGATGCAGCTGATGGAGAGGCATACCTGTAAAATGTTGGAACGGATACATTTAATAAAATTGGTTGAGTGGGGTCTTCTCCTGACAAAATACCTCTTCTTTAAGAGGAAATTATTTTTAAGTAATATTCACAAAGTATTTGCACTGAAGACCCTTTATGGCAGAGGTCCCCAACTAAAATGGCAGGAGGTCCACTAGCTCATTCATCCAAACACATTGGGGTCTGAACATTTTAAATCAACTGACAAAAATATTTTCTTTCATTTTTATTTGACATTTAATTGACACTAGAGTCTGTTTTATAACTACTGATCAATTATTCATATGCCCATGAAATCATCTGCTGAAAAGAAACGTGAAATCCAATTTAGGTACAAATATCAAACGCACTTTAAATGGCAGTCGAGCTGGGTCTGTACATCTTGGTAGAACAGTTCTGCCCGCCTTGTGTTTGCGGCAGACATGGCAATTTGCTTAACCTTTTCCTTATGCTGTTGTCCTTCTTTTCTGTCAAAACGTGTTTCTGGCACAGCTTCCATGCACTCTTTGATCATTTTCCAGTCAGTGAAAGGCTTTTTGTGTTTTCCTAAAATCTACTGTACTGCATGTTCAAAAGTCAGACGCGGCAGCCGACAGGAACAAAATGTCTAAGCATGTCTATCTACATGCTTTATGGTATCTGATCAATGTTTTAAACATTACCCCTCTGTTTTGGTTTCACTGAATTTCTTTTTCCGACCAGCTGCTGGATAATGGAAATTACCTCTGTGGATGACTTCCATTCTGCTGCACATTTGGATTGTACTGAGTGGACGCAGGAGGCGGTAGCATTCCTGCAGGTGAGGAAGCTGCTGGTTTCATCATACCTGCAATGAATAACAGATATTCTAATACTGTGTATTTTTTTTTTGGACCAAAGGATGTTAAATTTGGTCCTGCCAATGAAGAGGAGAAGAGGAAAAGAAGAAGAAGAAGAGCACAGAAAAGGTTGAAGGGGGTAGTGGTGAAGGATCTGCAGAACGTTGGTGTGACATAGGAGGAGGAATGGTCAACAACATGAGTCAATATAGAATAACAGGTATGAAAAAGGGTCAGAATACAAACAAAAACAGTAAACAAATAATAAAAACACACTACAAAATGAAATCAAATTGTGGAAAGAGTTTTGAACATAGTTTAAAAGTTTTAAGTGGTAGAGAGGTCCTAAAGCTCATGTCAAGCTATGGTTGGCGAGCAGATGCTCCTTGTGGAAAAAACATATACATGTAATTATCTTAAAATTCATTTTAAATGAACAGAGAGAGTACAACAAAGCCAAAACGGTTGTGGTGAGGTCTTGCTGCAGCAGTTTAGACCAGCTGCAGACAAGACAGCAAAGCCTGGAGATACCAAAGTATAAACTATTGCAATAGTCTAACCCAGAGTAAATCCATGCATGAATCACTGACTGTAGTCAGACCTGAGATTAACATGCATCCTGGCTGACTAAAATAAATGTACACTGTGTTAGGCAAGACCAGTCATAACTGACAGAAGCGGTCTTGAGTGATCAGATGCCCGTTACCCACTTTACATGCAAAACAATGCTGAACAACATCACTTGGCGAGTTTTCAGCTGAGCAATAAACAATACATCAACAGTTCGGCTGATTTTTACATTCAGTGTCATTACATGATTTGAAAAAGATGGAGGCAGATGACCCACTGTGGCAGCGCCAAAAGGGAGAAACCAAAGGAAGATGTACAAACATATTACATGTATACCTAAGGTGCCTTGCAAACGTATTTATAACCATTCAACCTCTATACATTTTGTCATTTTACAACCATAATCTTCAATGTATTTAAGTGGGATTTTACATGATAGATCAATATAATGTAGTGCATAACGGAAGTGGTGAGAAAAGGATACATAGTTTCTACAGTTTGGTCAAAGGAAAGACAAAAAAAAATGTGCCTTCCATTTCTACTCAGACCCTCTGAGTCAATACTTCATAAAACTGCCCTTTGCTGCAATTACTGCTGCAGGTCTTTTGAAGTACGACTGCCCGCTTTACACATCTAGAGTCACAAACTGTTGCCTATTTTTATAAGCAAAATAGCCCAACCTGAGTCAGATTATATGCAGAGAGTCTGTGGTCATCAATTTAAGCCCTGTCGGCCTGCAACATGTTTTGTTTTTTTCCCCATTGCCCTTTATTTATATCCATCAATCTTTCAATAAACTCTGACTACCTTCACCGTCCCCGTCGAGGGTGATGTGCACTATTAGCTTCGTGCCACCCATTGCATTTCAAACGTAGGCCCTAAAGTTAAATTTGGCATCTTCTGATCGGAGCACAATCTTCACGTTTGCTGTGTTCCCTATATGGCTTGTGACAAACTGTAAAGTTACTTCATAAGGCTTTCTTCCCATCAATCTTCCATAAAAGCCTTTGTAGAGTATACCACTAATAGTTGGTTTATCAAGCTCTTTATGATGAAGTTTGTTCAATAATGTTCTCTAACAAACTTCTGAGGACTTCACATAACTGCTGCATTTATACTAAGAATAAATTACTCATAACATGACTGTATTTACTAATTAGGTGCCTTCTGAGGCAAATGGTAGCTCTGGATTTTATTCCTGGTTATTAGAGTAAAGCGGGCTAAATACAATTGCACATCAAGCTTTTCTGATTTTTCTTTTTGGTCAACCAAATTGAAAACCATGTATCATTTTATTTCATATTGTTTATGATTATCCACCATGTTGTGTTGGTGTATCTCTTTAATTTCCAATAAAACACGCAGAAGTTAAAGGTTATAAATGTGACAAAATGTAAAAAGGTTCAATACTTTTGCAAGACACAAATATACATTAACAAAATAATAAAAAAAAAACATTGAAACTGTAAAAATCACTGCAAAGAACTGGACAAGATAGCTGGTTGCAGCAGTGACTGGCATTGTTTATGTCAGTAATTCTTCTTTGATGTTTTTAAGGTTTTGATATTCTTTTCCAAAGATCATAAATATAAGAGGTTCTATAGAGAAACTACAAATGGCAGATTTTGTGAAATTCTTGCTCTTCTCACATGCACTGTTCTCTCTCATAAAATCCTACCAATATATTTACTCAAAAATACAAATATTGAAACACGCAGTGTGGCACAAGATAAAACAATATGGAAAAAGAAAAAACAAACAGTCAGTCAGTCATTTTCTACCGCTTATTCCATAGTGGGTCGCGGGGGAGCTGGTGCCTATCTCCAGCAGTCTATGGGCGAGAGGCAGGGTTCACCCTGGACAAGTCGCCAGTCCATCGCAGGGCAACACACAAACAACCAAGCACACATACTCATTCATACACCTAAGGGCAATTTAGAGTTACCAATTAACCTAACAGGAATGTTTTTGGACTGTGGGAGGAAGCCGGAGTACCCGGTGAGAACCCACGCATGCAAAAACAAACATTCAAATCATATCTTAAACGATCAGTAAAGCCGGTATACACTGTAAACAACATCCAAACTTCAAAACAATAAATACCTTGAGTAGATTGTATTCAGACAAAGCTAAATTACATTTTATTTACTAGATTTAAAAGAAAGATGATTGTACCTGTTGGTGGAGCATTTTGAGCCTGAGGTGGCCCTCCATAATGTACATAGAGGGGCTGAGCAGGGGCAGCCCCAAATCCACCTTGGTAGCCCCCCATTCCCTGCTGGGCCTGGGAGTATGGGGGTGCAGCTACGTAACCCTGTTGGCTCATTCTGCTGGGACAGTGGTCACTGTCTGCTCATACCAATCTGGAATGTTTACCAAGCTGAAATGGTAAGACAAAAAGCTTATCAAATAAATGAATTCATTTGAATTAAACAGTATTTAAATAGCATCATGAAAGCTGCTCATTTATTGTTGCATTCAGATTAGAGCAACCCAACTCTCAGCTGAGATTTGACCTATTTCTGTTATCAGCACTGTGTAAAAGACCTTTGACCTAACTTTCTGACAAATGACGCACCGTTCCTTCGGTTCTACATTTTCAAATAAGAACAGCACAGTGTAAAACCAAGGTCAACGGAAAACATTTACTAGAGTGATTCAAATTTAACTCAAGCAATTAACGTGTCTATAAACTTTAAAACTGATTGACATTGTATGATTTAAAACATACTTTTACAAACCTAAAATCACAGAATAGTTTAAGTTATTTCTTGATTCTATAGGCATGGTGGTAATCGGGCCTAGGTGTGGCTAGTGAATATGAGCAACTTTTCCACGGCCCTATACATCCCTCAGACCTTCTTTAACCATGGGGGTTGACTCTACAGTATAATGGTCCAAAGCACTGAGCCTCTAACCAATGTGCCAAATAGCATACCTTTCACCACTGGTGGGAAGTCCCAGAAAATGAGTTGGCGGACTGTTGTAGCTTCCTTTTGGTGGTGTAACACCACATTTTTTCTTTAACATAACCAAAATATCTGCCATTTTACAATGTATGGGTTTAACAATTGCCAGATTTGCTGCAATTTGAGATTGTAAAATGTAATTAAGGTTCCTTAAAAAAAACAAGTTATCTTACTTAGAATAACTGGTTCATGAAAGCACAGTCGGTGGTAACCAATAACCAAAAACAGTTTCCAACCTTCTTATATTATTGTGGTCAAATCAAAGCAAATCGTACAGAATTACGAGCCTGTTTCAATTCAATACAACTTAAAAAGTATCCAAAACTTTACGTTTGGTGGGTACAGTTAATGAATTGAATTCAGTGAAATGCATACTTGCACTGGGTCTTGCAATTTAAAAACTCCTAAGTGCACATGTTTCAACAATATCCATGTATTTAAATATAGCGTTTATGACAACTCCGCAGCTGTAATTTAACTTTTTAAAAGCAGCTGCTGAGCACAGCTGGGTCATTAAGCAACAGCTGCGTATTAACAACTTCATCTAATCCATTTAAACCCCGGAAATTGATTATTTTAACATATTTCGATCTAATTAACACAGAAATTATAATAGTTTAGGTGGTTTTGAGGTTCAATAGTTAGGAGACTGCGCAACTTCCGAAAATTGCCACGTCAAAGTCCGTTATGAAGGGTATAAAAAAGGCGTTACAAGTCTTCGGCAATTAAAAACGCAAATTAGCGGACATGTTTGCTTCTTTGTAGCTGGAATTGGATTCAATAACATTGGCCTTAATATGCGTTTTATAAAATCATGACATCACAGTGTTACTACATACTAAGGCGAGTAAGCGGAAAGCGATGCAAAGTTTCCAGCTGCGAGACAAAGCTTCAAATGAAATATCACTTGAGGAGGGATTATTGTTCAGTTCGGCTGTAATGGCGTTATCATCTCTGGTTAGCGTTGTTTACCTGAACAGCGGGGCAGAGAGGTCCTCTTCTTCTCTGAGAAAATCGGAGTGCCACGTCAAACTCCACGGAGCACCGGGTCTCTCCGCTGCCGTGACGACGTCAAAAATCAGCCATTTTTTACAGGGAGTGAAAGCTTTTCAAAATAAAGGCCTGGAACGTAAAGAAACGTTCTCGCACGACGCAAATAAAGCAAACACGAAGTCGTTGTCAAAACATTCAGACTGAACTTGTCCCAAATTAACATTTTATAGCTTAATAAAATATATGTGGTGTCTTCTTATTCATACATTTCCTTTATAACTAGATGGTAGGTTTTACTCTGAAGAGTTCACCGTCGTACTTTCGTTTTGCGTGAAGCTCTTTAAGCTAATTTAACACTGTCTTCTGGTAATGTATGCGCATGCGTGAATCTAAGGGAACCCTTACACGTCAGCACAGTGAGTGATGTGCGTTTCATCACCTGAATAAGGACTTCTTATTCAATTCGTATTCCCTGTTCGTACCCATGTGCCAAAGCCAGTGCGTTTCCCTTTATTCATCTTGTTAGTTCAGCATTTTGTTGTATTATGGAGATAAAGTTTAATTAAAAAAAACCGCACAATTCTCACATAT
The DNA here is from genome assembly GCF_021462225.1 of Girardinichthys multiradiatus. NCBI lineage: Eukaryota > Metazoa > Chordata > Actinopteri > Cyprinodontiformes > Goodeidae > Girardinichthys > Girardinichthys multiradiatus. The sequence goes on from NC_061807.1 coordinate 22,783,814, forward strand.
CGCTCGATTAAATTGTATCCGTATGTTCTTAAAGGTTCGTATTGCGCCCTATTTCCATTGATTCTGGTTCTGTTTCCGGTTAGGGACAGTTAACCCCATATTAGAAACTATGATCCATGTTCAAAGCAAAGAACCCTGAGCGACCTGTTGTTGGTAGATAGTATTTATTGGAGTTACATTAAACAGTTTCCGTTTTTTGATACTTTTAATCCTGTTGTTAAAGCGAACGACAGAATCACCAAAACACTGACCATTACAGCTTATTCGTATCCTCTGACCCGGTTGCTTCAAAGTTACTCTCTGCATACAGAAAATATTGGAGAGGAAAAAAAAAAACCGGAACATAATTCACATAATTTTGGTTTCCAATCATCCTGTAGATATTTAGGTAATTGTCAATCCAATTAAGTGAGTTCACTTCAAACGCAGATTTAAAGAGAGTGGTGCCACCTGGGAGGGTTGATCATCCAAACAGTCTCATATGCATAAAGACCGGGTTGAAAAAGTTGCAACATACTACATACAATCTGAAACTTACTTTTCTGTCAGAGCAAACTGTGGTATTTTCTTGCGGACAGACTAAATGTGAGCAGCCAATTCTTCCCATCGTGTAAAGTGAAATCATACAATTAGAAACTCCTGCAGGAGCTTTTGCACCTTGGCCATATGTAATATCTTATTTATTTATTTATTTATACATCTCCCTCCCTTCTTATGGCAGCGACAATATGTAAATGACGCACAAAGCTTTACTTAAACATCCCAGATAGGCATCGATGGTCTGCAGCAAGATACATATACAGGTCCTTCTCAAAATATTAGCATATTGTGATAAAGTTCATTATTTTCCATAATGTCATGATGAAAATGTAACATTCATATATTTTAGATTCATTGCACACTAACTGAAATATTTCAGGTCTTGTATTGTCTTAATACGGATGATTGTGGCATACAGCTCATGAAAACCCAAAATTCCTATCTCACAAAATTAGCATATTTCATCCGACCAATAAAAGAAAAGTGTTTTTAATACAAAAAATGTCAACCTTCAAATAATCATGTACAGTTATGCACTCAATACTTGGTCGGGAATCCTTTTGCAGAAATGACTGCTTCAATGCGGCGTGGCATGGAGGCAATCAGCCTGTGGCACTGCTGAGGTCTTATGGAGGCCCAGGATGCTTCGATAGCGGCCTTTAGCTCATCCAGAGTGTTGGGTCTTGAGTCTCTCAACGTTCTCTTCACAATATCCCACAGATTCTCTATGGGGTTCAGGTCAGGAGAGTTGGCAGGCCAATTGAGCACAGTGATACCATGGTCAGTAAACCATTTACCAGTGGTTTTGGCACTGTGAGCAGGTGCCAGGTCGTGTTGAAAAATGAAATCTTCATCTCCAAAAAGCTTTTCAGCAGATGGAAGCATGAAGTGCTCCAAAATCTCCTGATAGCTAGCTGCATTGACCCTGCCCTTGATAAAACACAGTGGACCAACACCAGCAGCTGACACGGCACCCCAGACCATCACTGACTGTGGGTACTTGACACTGGACTTCTGGCATTTTGGCATTTCCTTCTCCCCAGTCTTCCTCCAGACTCTGGCACCTTGATTTCCAAATGACATGCAGAATTTGCTTTCATCCGAAAAAAGTACTTTGGACCACTGAGCAACAGTCCAGTGCTGCTTCTCTGTAGCCCAGGTCTGGGGAATGCGGCACCTGTAGCCCATTTCCTGCACACGCCTGTGCACGGTGGCTCTGGATGTTTCTACTCCAGACTCAGTCCACTGCTTCCGCAGGTCCCCCAAGGTCTGGAATCGGCCCTTCTCCAAAATCTTCCTCAGGGTCCGGTCACCTCTTCTCGTTGTGCAGCGTTTTCTGCCACACTTTTTCCTTCCCACAGACTTCCCACTGAGGTGCCTTGATACAGCACTCTGGGAACAGCCTATTTGTTCAGAAATTTCTTTCTGTGTCTTACCCTCTTGCTTGAGGGTGTCAATAGTGGCCTTCTGGACAGCAGTCAGGTCGGCAGTCTTACCCATGATTGGGGTTTTGAGTGACAAACCAGGATGGGAGTTTTAAAGGCCCCAGGAATCTTTTGCAGGTGTTTAGAGTTAACTCGTTGATTCAGATGATTAGGTTCATAGCTCGTTTAGAGACCCTTTTAATGATATGCTAATTTTGTGATATAGGAATTTTGGGTTTTCATGAGCTGTATGCCAAAATCATCCGTATTAAGACAATAAAAGACCTGAAATATTTCAGTTAGTGTGCAATGAATCTAAAATATATGAATGTTAAATTTTCATCATGACATTATGGAAAATAATGAACTTTATCACAATATGCTAATATTTTGAGAAGGACCTGTACTATTACTATTACGCACAAGTTTCGCAGTGATGAGCGTGGAGCCACCACAACGCACCGCCCGCAGGCGGGTCTCTGCGCTGTGACGTTTCCAAAAAGCGGGCCGGACTCAGTTAGAACTCAGATGAGGGGGGGGATTACACAGCTTTGTGGTGGATGTGGTTATTGTGAAGCGCCGCTGCTAAGGGGCTGACAGCTCGATGAGCGCGCCGTGGTAGTTTGGCTGAGGGGGCTGCGCGCAGCATGGGCACCGGGGACTACGTCTGCGTGACTCTGCGTGGTGGCGCACCGTGGGGATTCACCCTAAAAGAGGGAGAGGGGGACATTTACAGACCTTTACTCGCTTCCCAGGTATCTATCTATCTATTCTAATTTTCTTTTATGAAATCACTTTGCTGCATTGCCAGGCAACAGCAAAACTGTAGGAACCAAGAAATATTTCTAACAATTTGTTTTACAATTTTTTTGGGTTTGTGAAACACTTTTTTGACTGGCTGCATTTTTGTCTGCGTTGGCCGTGTTTTGGTGAGAGATTCCTCAGCATCCTTATATGGTCAAGGCCAAAGAGAGAGTGCGAAGCTCAGGGCAGTGTGATCTTTCATAGGTTGGCAGAGGCTCTTGCAAGAAAACAAAGCATTATTCAGGATACGTCCTAACCTGGGAAAGAGAAATGAGCGTTTGCGTCATGCCTGGTTGCATATGCAGATGAACCAAAACTGATAACGATAAAGCTAAAACCATTCCAAGAAGGTCCATTTAAACGACTGATAAGAAAGAGGGTGTGACGACAAATCTTAAAACTTTTTATTTTAATGTGCAGCAGGCTTTCTAAAAAATATATTATAGTTATGATTCAGAATTCTCATGGTACATAACACTGATTAGAAGTATCAGTAATATGGAATGAAGACAAAGATCAAAAGCAAAATATGTTTAGCATGATCTAAATGATTTTATTTACACTTACTAACCAGCTCATGGCAGTATTTTGAAGAAAAAAAATCGTAATAAGAGACATGGGTGGTACTCGTTCTGTTTCAAAACCTTCGCCATTTTTTTTTTTTTTTTTGTGTTTTTTTTTTTTTTTTTTTTTGTGACTGGAAATAAACCACTAATTTGTCTTTACTCTAAGTGAGGAAAACATGAAGCGATCGGTTCTATCAGCCAGCTGACCAACAGCAACAAGTGGGGAAGGGGTACCTTGCATTGCTCTATGCTTTAAACAGCCAGGTGAAAGCTCTGGTCATTCTGGTACTTTCTGTGTGACCTCATTAAAGGGACATTAAACTGTAGAAACAGTATGATGAAAATTAAAACCAGAGCTTCAAATAAAACTCTACACATTTATACCAGTAACTAGCCTACGCTTTAGGTTTCACAGCTTGACTGTCTGTGTTTTTCATAACATGTAATATTTCTAAACATCTGAATTGGTCCTTTTTGCAAGTAAAATAAAAATGTATTAGCCATCATTCAGCCAGCTGACTAACAGTGCAGCTGTTCTATGCTACATATAGTTGGAGTACAGTCTTGTTAACTTTACTACGTTCTCTATCATCTCATCAAGAGCACTTTTAATGCTAAGAACAGTCTGAAGGAAAATTTTAGCAATTTTGTAATTGTAACTTTTTACAATCTTGTCAGTCAATACCGGTAACTAGCCTATGCTTTCATTTCTACTCCTTGATTGTCCGTGCTTTTCACTATTAAAAATATTTGTAAATGGCTGAATTGGCTTTCCTGCATTAATGTACACAGCAACAGATGTGGGAGGGGCAATGCTACAGTATTCTTATGCTCCATACAGTTGGAAAACAATCCTCAATCTGCCAACCGTTACTTGAAGTAGTTTGATACCATAACTGTTCAAATGCCTAATTGTTTTCCTGGAGATTTAGGGCAAATCCTCCAGATCTGTCAGTGGTCATACATACAATATAGTGCCTTACAATACAACTTAGGTTATACTGTGACTCACTAGTTTTAACATCACTTTTCGGAACTCCAGTCTAAAATAACTAATGCCAGAAACTTTGCAGTTTCTATTGTAAGAGAATCACAAGTTAACTTAGTCCTCACCCAGTTCATTGCTTTAGTGAAAAACATTTCTTAAAAGCTGCTTTCTGAGCCTGCAGTCCAGTCACAGTGGTAAATCCAGGTGCCTTAACTCCTAAGGAGCTGCTGTGGCTCTATATATGGTATTGCAATGCACGCCGCACAGATCACTCATCAAGTCGTCGTCAAAATACTGAAGATGTAAATGTTTTTGTTGAGCTGCATTCCTTGCGACATCAAAGCTCCAGCTGAAAGAAACACCTCAGAGACTAAAGCATCAGGAGATCATTTTTAGTTCTAGAAGAACATGCAACGACTGAATAAAGAAGTTTGTTTCTGACTTTCATTAAGACTTTTCTGCAGCTGAAGGTAGCATGTTCATATTTCTCCTTAGGAAACAGTTCATTTAACAGTGTCTCTGAAGCAACACATAGCAATGTTTAGAAGAAAAATTGGACGAAAAACTGCATTTTCTCGCTAGATTTGGATCAGTCTACCACGGAGGTAACCAAAAGTATATGAGAACATCATCTCAGAAAAAATATCTGAACCTTTTAAGAATCCTTTCAGTTTTTACTCACAAGTAAACACATTCTGCACTCAGTCTTGTAAAGTGTCTTGCAAAATGCTATGCCAAAAACAGGGCTCCATACAGGGACAAAGCTCTACGCTCTGAAAAGCTTATGTAAGTTTTATATCTCCCCTGAAACCATCCAATCATGGAGCTAAACGCTAAGTTCAACATCATCTGTTTGCTTGTCATCTATGGATGATTAGACTAAATCATATGGGAGCCAGAACTTTATTAAACTCTTTCAGTTTTAGTTGAAAGGACAGAAAGCCAGGTCAATCAGTTAAAAGAAATATCATCATAAGGTCTAGATTTCTCTATGCTTGGTCAAATTCTCTTGAATTTAGTTGAAGCTGTGTTTTGTTTGCTCGGATTAGAATGGTGGGTGCATGACTTCTTAATTCTCCTCGCCATAAAAGGGAGGTTGTATTTTTCTTTTTATTCTGAGTCCTGGCTCTAAGTAGAAAACTGATGAGGTCACTTTTTTTAAAGCTACAGAAACAGCAAAATATCTCAAAGGAGATAAAAAAAAAAACCAACTACTACCCTTATGTTGCAGCCTAATTATAAAGGTATTTCATCCTTGAATGTAGAACGTCAACATGCATTAAATCAGGTATGAAACAACAAACTGTGAACCCTTAAATCTGCCAAATGGGTCTATTATTTACAACTTTATATCTCTACTGCACAATTAGATCTCTAACCTGACCCGAATAGATAGTACTCTGCCTGGATTATTGAATTAGATACGGACCAAGAGGCCTTCTGTTGTGGATATTCAAGCCATAATAGCGCACCATCGGAACCTTATTAAGTTATTAAGAAGTCAGCAAAATGCCACAGCTTTCAGTCATTCAGTGGTGCTTTCCTGCTCTCCTTAACTACTTCTACTGCATGAGTACTGGCTCTGTATTTCTCATTAAATCATCAATCTGACAGAAACTCTGTAAAAAGATGTTACATGATTTTTGTTGTTTTTTTGGTTTCACATCTAAATAAATTAAGATTAGGTCTCCATAGCAGCTGGACCTGAATGAGGATGTTAGAAAACAACAAAGTTTGCACTTAGTTCTTTGACTTGTTGATTCACAAGGTGAGGCGTAGTTTGGCCTTGATCTGGTTAACCAGATCATATCATGCACTGGTTTTCTTCGGACATCCTGCATGTTTGGTTAACTAGTGACATTAAGTCTCAGGCTGCGTGTGCATGGTTGCATTTCTCTGTTTTTGCACCCTGACAAACTGTGATGTGCCACTTTTGCCCAAGAACATTTGGTTTAGGCTTCAGCAAATGCTATATTTTTCATTTAGGTAAATGACCTTTTTATCATGTTATTGCGGGGAGAAAAAGTAAGGAGCAACACTTGAAATCTGTATTTATAAAGTAGGTTAGTTGTCATCTTACTATTTTTGTACTCTTTCTAAAGTAAGAATTTCTGACAAGGATGTTTACACAGAGCCTTAAAAAAACATCACATTTTCTCACATTTGTACCACAAAGTTTTACCTATTGGTTTATTAGTTAGTTTTCCACCAAACATAGCATTTTGTTATGTAGGGCAACAAGTTGAGTCATACATGCTTGTGGCAAACTGCAAATGAGGTTCTGGCGGGTTTCTTTCAACAATGCCTTTCTTCCCACCCCTTTTTTATAAAGTCTAGATTTGTGGGGTGCATGACTAAAATTTGTGCTGTCTACACCTAAGCTGTGGGCTCTGAAGCTCCTCCAGAGTTGCCATAAACATCTAAGCTGATTAACGCTCTCCTTGCCTGCTCTGTCAATTTAGGTGGAAAGCCATGTCTTGGTAGTTTTGTAGTTGTGCCATACTCTAACCTAATTCTGCTTTAAACTTCTCCATAGCTTTCTTCATGACCTGTCTGCTGAGTTCCTTGGTCTCCATGATGGTGTTTGTTCACTAATGTTCTCTAATAAACCTCTGAAGCCTTCACATAACACCTGGATTTATTCAGAGATTAAATTACTCACAGTTTGACTCCATTAAGTAATTGAATTACGTCTGGAGGGAATTGGTTACACTTGATTTTAATTAGGGATATCTGAGTAAAGGAGGATGAATTTAAAATTACACCCTACTTGTTTTGTCACATTAAAACTAATAAAATACATTCCAGTTCGGGGTTAAAAACAAGTCGAAAAGTTAAAGGGTTGTGAAAACATTTGAGAGGTACTGTAGCTTGGTTTTACTTGTGGGTAAACTTTATAAATTGTCTGACTTGAGTTTAATATAAGTTGATTAAAAAGAACTAGGTGTCTGATTTTCTCTTATGATGTATGAAACCTGCAGGCAGCTGAAAGGGATTTACCAAAAATGTAAGAATGTGATTCATCTGAGTTTTGGAAGGTTGGATCTTTTCTGAGCTACTCTTCCAGTGATTTTCATTTGCAGTTAAAGTCTGCTTAGTTTATAGACGAACTTATAGAAAACAGGGTAGCCTAGAACCCTTTACAAAGTGAGCATTAAATGTGATTGTTTTTTGACAAACATTTAATTCAGAAAGAGTGGACAGAACTGTTTATCACCAGCTGTATTTACCTGTTGCATTTCTAAACAAATGACTCAGGCTCGGCTTTTACGAGCAGTAAATTTCAAACAGGACAGGGAGAGGGAAAATGGGACCAACTGTGTATGTTTGGCTTCCAAGGAGAGCGGTGACAAACATTCTCCCTCCTTTTTTGGAGTTTGGATAGGTTATGGTCAGGTTCCAGTGGAATCCATCCTCCCTGTAATGAGATATGATTGCTGATGGATGGTCACTCTGACTGCCTTTTTAGGGTCTGTTTATCTACTTATAAAAACTGAGAGTAAAGTCAGGGGGGTTAATATTAAACCTATCTGCTGTATAATGTAAATCATAAAGCATTCTAGTTTCGCATTCTAGCTCGCAAAACTGTTATTAATTTTCCTTATTGAACACAGATTTGTTTGTGTTTGAATTGGGTTTTTTTAAACAAAAAGTTGGGAACAAGGAATAGAGGCAACAATCCCCAAAACCAGAGAAACGAGGGTCTCCTAAACATGCTTTTTCTGCGCCATCTAGTGACAAATACTACTTACTACAAGTATAGGTGCTTTTTGTTCAGAACGTAACGAATGAGGAGCTGTACCATACTGTTGCAGTAAGTTTTGTGTGTGTTTAAGTTTAAGTTTGCTGAAATATTTTATTTATATTTATTGCCCCTCTTGTGTGTGTGTGTGTGTGTGTGCATGTGTGTGTGTGTGTGTGTGTGTGTGTGTGTGTGTGTGTGTGTGTGTTTATAAGATCTAAGGTGGGTGGTGTGGGATTTTGTAATTGTATCATATTAATTAATATTTCGAGGGAGAAAAACAGAAAACAATTTGACGTATTTTTAAAATGGTAAGGCTCAAAAACAGCATTATATTTTTTAGATATATTTTATAATAATAAATACACACATATTTGTGCAAAAACGAGGAATAATTTGAAATATGTTTAAAGTAATGAACTCAGAAAATTGTTAAATGTTACTGTGCCATTAAATGCGACTGTAGCAGACCCAAATACAATAGTGCTACTGTACCCATTTGTGTCCAAAACAGAAAGGGGCTTTCATTGATATTTGCATACTCATGGTTAGTGACCTTTTCATATGGTTTAATTTTCATGGTTAACCTTTTCATTTTCATGTCATAAATCTTGCTTACTGCAATTAATCCCTGAGAAGATTTGAGCTGGAGGTTGTGTAGATTAACTCAAGTTTAATGTACTGGATGCACTGATGAGTTTTCTGAGGTTCTGTTGTCTATTGACTATGGGAAAGGGACAAATTGGAGAATTATAAAACAGGAATTGATATATTAAAGTGTTTCCAAGTCCTAAGAAATCTATGAATGTCTTACAAAATGTAACTCTATCTATTACTATCTGTTATAGGTCCTATCACATTTCCAGACTGTATGGTACTAATATGATCGTTCATCTCCATAGCTGTATGAGTGGCCTTTTGAGCTAATTTTATGGGTAATTTCCCCTTATTAAAAATCTCTAAACCATTAGGTAGCAAGAACCAATTACTAGAAAATTAAATTATCAATCACTGTTTTAACTGATTAAAGAAGTGCCCTTTAAATGAATCTCCACTGTTCTGTTATACATAGACAACAGGGATAGCAAAGTGCAGATTATTATTCCTTTTCTGGAAAACAACTGGTCAGAAAATCATTAGAAGCACCTTATTATTAAGACATGTATGTTCATGATAAGTAGATGTAAACTTTGCTCTGGAACTGTGTTGTGATCTTTTTAGTAAAGCTAAAGATTATCCTTTCAAACATAAAATATGTTTTTTTTTATATTTTCATTGGCATACTTTATGTCAAACAAAAACACCATTGTCTTCTTCTTTGGGTAAATATTAATTTATTTAACTTTTGTAAAAGGTTCTGACTATTTAGGTTCTAATATTTAACGCATTCTGTATTTAGGTCTCATGTCATATATTGAGATAATGTGTCTTTGGGAGTAGGGCTACAGCTCCACCACCATACCCAGTTCACCTTTTTAGCACTTTGAATCATGTTTTTTGACCCTGCCTTCCCTTACATTCAGCGGTTCAACTTTTCATTACCCCCATTTCAACTTCAATCACTTCTCGATCCCTCATTCCTTTATTTTTCATCCCTCCATCCTTCATCCCTATCTCCTTCATTCTTCTATCTCTCACCCACGCCTCTCCTATCCTTCTTCCCTCATCCTTACGTCACCCAACTATCATCTTTACCTCCTTTATGCCTCCAGATTCTCATCCTCATGTCTCTTATTCCTAGAACCTTCATTTTTGATCTTTGGTTCTTTCAAGCTTACGTCGCACATTCGTATCTCCTTCATCCCTTATCTCTTCCTTCTTTGTCTCTCATCTCCACATTATTTATCCTTACATTCCTTCAAAGGTTCATACTTAGTCTGCAAAAAATATGGAAATAGTGGAATTTGATTTCAGTCTTTTCCAGGTATGGATGAGTATGGAAAAACGAGAAAAAGAATATGGAAAAATATCCCATTGTCCTCATTTTAGCCATTCCTTTCTTGCTTCCTCATCCACTTCCCTATGTCATTTCTTTTTAACTTCTTTTCTTTCCTCGTTGTGCTCTTCCTTATGTCCTTCCTGGCTTCTATAGATTATTCCCTTCCTTTCTTTCTTTCTTTCTTTCGCGTGCGCATGCGTGAGCGTCTGCTGCATGTGTGGTGAGGTTTTCTGAAGGTTTACAATTCACTTTTTACAGTGGTGATTCATGTTTTCCTATCTTTCAACACGGTCTTGTTTTTCTGGTGTTTCTTTCATATTTTTACCGGCACCACCGAGCTTTTAGCTGGGTGCGATGGCCGGAAGGAAATACGGTTCTGATGGCTTTAGGAGCCTTTCCCGTTGGCGTGGATTATTCGGTCGAGGAGTGTGGTTTAGCTGTTGGGGAACTTGTCGGTTGTGAAAGCTTGAAGGCAGCGTCTAGGATGAATAATGCGGTGGTTATGTTTCTGGACTCTATCGACGAGGTGAATAGCGTAGTTGAGAGGGGAATTGTATTGAAAAATACGCAAACTACTGTATTCCCTCTAATGAAACCAGTAAAAAGGATAATCCTGTCTAATCTGCCTCCTTTTATTAGTGATGATGTGTTGCTGAAGGAATTGTCACGTCATGGTCAGATTGTGTCAGCAATGAAAATCCTCCCATCTGGTTGTAAATCAGCGAAGTTGAAACACGTCATTTCTTTTAGAAGACAAGTGTTTATGATTCTAAAAAATGAAAATGAGGAGCTGAATATAGTAATGAAATTTAAGGTTGATGGATTTCATTATGCTATTTTTGCAACAACAGAAACCATGAGGTGTTTTGGATGTAATCAGGAAGGGCATTCAGTCCGTAATTGCCCTGATAAGGTTCAAAAAGAGGCAGAGTTTGTTCAGGTTAATGAAAATGCAGGGGAAGGGACGTCAGATGTGGCTGAAGCTTCAGCAGTTAATGAAGGGGAAGGAGGTTTCACCAGGCAGCGCAAGGAAAAGAGTTTCAACAATGAATGCAGGAGAACACAGAGAACTCGCAATCAGGAAAGCATTGTGTTTGCCTCTAATTCTGCTGAAGTGTGTGAGGAATTACAGGACCTTCTCAAAACATTAGCATATTGTGATAAAGTTCATTATTTTCCATAATGTCATGATGAAAATTTAACATTCATATATTTTAGATTCATTGCACACTAACTGAAATATTTCAGGTCTTTTATTGTCTTAATACAGATGATTTTGGCATACAGCTCATGAAAACCCAAAATTCCTATCTCACAAAATTAGCATATCATTAAAAGGGTCTCTAAATGAGCTATGAACCTAATCATCTGAATCAACGAGTTAACTCTAAACACCTGCAAAAGATTCCTGAGGCCTTTAAAAGTCCCAGCCTGGTTCATCACTCAAAATCCCAATCATGGGTAAGACTGCCGACCTGACTGCTGTCCAGAAGGCCACTATTGACACCCTCAAGCAAGAGGGTAAGACACAGAAAGAAATTTCTGAACAAATAGGCTGTTTCCAGAGTGCTGTATCAAGGAACCTCAGTGGGAAGTCTGTGGGAAGGAAAAAGTGTGGCAGAAAACGCTGCACAACGAGAAGAGGTGACCGGACCCTGAGGAAGATTGTGGAGAAGGGCCGATTCCAGACCTTGGGGGACCTGCGGAAGCAGTGGACTGAGTCTGGAGTAGAAACATCCAGAGCCACCGTGCACAGGCGTGTGCAGGAAATGGGCTACAGGTGCCGCATTCCCCAGACCTGGGCTACAGAGAAGCAGCACTGGACTGTTGCTCAGTGGTCCAAAGTACTTTTTTCGGATGAAAGCAAATTCTGCATGTCATTCGGAAATCAAGGTGCCAGAGTCTGGAGGAAGACTGGGGAGAAGGAAATGCTAAAATGCCAGAAGTCCAGTGTCAAGTACCCACAGTCAGTGATGGTCTGGTGCCGTGTCAGCTGCTGGTGTTGGTCCACTGTGTTTTATCAAGGGCAGGGTCAATGCAGCTAGCTATCAGGAGATTTTGGAGCACTTCATGCTTCCATCTGCTGAAAAGCTTTATGGAGATGAAGATTTCATTTTTCAGCACGACCTGGCACCTGCTCACAGTGCCAAAACCACTGGTAAATAGTTTACTGACCATGGTATCACTGTGCTCAATTGGCCTGCCAACTCTCCTGACCTGAACCCCATAGAGAATCTGTGGGATATTGTGAAGAGAACGTTGAGAGACTCAAGACCCAACAATCTGAATGAGCTAAAGGCCGCTATCGAAGCATCCTAGGCCTCCATAAGACCTCAGCAGTGCCACAGGCTGATTGCCTCCATGCCACGCCGCATTGAAGCAGTCATTTCTGCCAAAGGATTCCCAACCAAGTATTGAGTGCATAACTGTACATGATTATTTGATGGTTGACGTTTTTTGTATTAAAAACACTTTTCTTTTATTGGTCGGATGAAATATGCTAATTTTGTGAGATAGGAATTTTGGGTTTTCATGAGCTGTATGCCACAATCATCGGTTATACGACAATAAAAGACCTGAAATATTTCAGTTAGTGTGCAATGAATCAAAAATATATGAATATTAAATTTTCATCATGACATTATAGAAAATAATGAACTTTATCACAATATGCTAATTGTTTGAGAAGGACCTGTAAGTCAAACGTCTATGCAAGGAGTTCAACAGAGGATGGATGTTGATGAATCAGTTCACAGTGGAGGAAACCTGATTAGAATTTTTAGGGGCAAAACTTAAAAAGATGCAGGCTTTAACTGACTCTGATAGTGATAGAGAGTCTTCTGACTCCTCTATTCCTGATGGCCAGAGAACTAATGGATACAGTTTAGAACAGATTAGAGGTTTTTTGGAAGTAACCAAAGGAAAACGGGATGTGGCAATAGATGATTTTTTCCCTAATAGAAAACCTTTTGTTGATTCAGTTAAATGGTTAATGAGACAGAGGACTTCTGATGGCTTAAAATACACTGAAATATATAGACTTCAAAAACTGATGCAGAAAATCAGAGTTCGAACTAAATAATTTTTCTGAAAGTTAAAAAACAGCCGATAAGATGCTGTATTTTCTTTTTTTTCTGGTTCTTTTTTTTGTGTGGCTATGAGTAGTTTTAAAATCTCATCTTTGAACCTTAATGGTGCAAGGGATATGAAAAAAAGGGCTGTATATTACAAACTCTTAAAATCTAAATGTATTGACATAGCTTTTGCTCAAGAAACTCATAGTGTTGATAATGAAGTTGACTGGAAGAAAGAATGGGATGGGAATCTTGTTCTGAGTCATATAACTTCACAGAGTGCAGGAGTAGCAATTCTTTTCTCTGGACATTTTCTTCCAGTTTCTAGTGAAATTGAAGATATTGTATCTGGAAGATTGTTAAAGGTTATTGTTAAGTATGAAAATATAAAGTTGACTTTATTGAATGTGTGTGCTCCTGTGACTTCAAGTGAACGATATGTTTTTTTAGAAAAATTAGCAAATACGTTGTTAAGATGTGTGTCAACAGATTACCTGATTTTAGGAGGTGATTTTAATTGTACCGTTGATGATTTGGATAGGAATCATTTGGAACCACATATAAATTCGAGGAGGATATTGAAACGAATTATTGAGACTTATGATTTAGTTGACGTGTGGCGTTCTAAACATGGAAAAACAAGGCAATATTCATGACTCATTGTAAAGATAATTATATTTCCTTAGCAAGATTAGATAGGTTTTACTGTTATGGTCACCATTTACAAATATTTAGATCATGCACGTTGTGTCCGGTGGGTTTTTCTGATCATTATTTGGTTATAGGAAATGTGTTTATAAATAGATTGAGACCTAAGAGTGCATACTGGCACTTTAATACTGTTCTGTTAAATGATGGTTGTTTTAAAAAAGGATTTTCATTTTTTTGGAAGCAATGGAGAACCATGAAATTTCAGTTTACATCTGTGCAGCAGTGGTGGGATATTGGTATTCAGCAATTTTGTATTCAATACACACACAATATTACAAGAGAAATGGTTAAATCTATTGAAGAATTAAAGACTGATATTGTGGATCTTCAGAATTTTCATGTGTCCACAGGAAATCGAGGCCATATTCAGGCACTCAAAAGACAAAAAACTGCTTTGGCTGATCTGCTTGGGTTCAGAGCACAGGGAGCTCTGGTACGTTCATGTTTTCAGAATATCTCTGAAATGGATGCTCCCTCTAAATTCTTCTTTAGTTTGGAGAAGAAAAATTGGCAAAATCGTCCCATTCACTGTATTCGATCAGAAGATGGAAAAGAGTTGACAGAACCCACTGAATTGCGGAAAAGAGCTGTAGACTTTTTTTCAAAGCTGTATATCAGTGAGTTTAAAGATGACTCTTTGATGACTGAAGAATTTCTTAATAACTTGCCAAAAGTTTCAGAGCAAGATAACACTATTTTGGAGCATGTTTTAACCTTGCAAGAATTGCAGGACGCACTGTTGTGCATGGAAAATGGTAAAGCTCCAGGAATAAATGGATTGCCTGTGGAATTTTATAAATCATGTTGGTCTGTTTTGGCTGAAGATTTGTTGGAAGTCCTCAATGACAGTGTATCAAAGGGAAAGCTACCCCTTAGCTGTCGTAGAGCTGTGCTCACTCTTCTTCCTAAGAAAAGGGATCTTTATGAAATAAAGAACTGGAGACCTGTCAGTTTATTATGGGCTGATTATAAGATCTTCTCCAAGGTTTTGGCATGCAGATTGAGAAAAGTGATTGGTCAAGTTATACATGTTGATCAGTCTTATTGTATCCCTGGCAGATCAAGAAGAGATAATACAGGTCCTTCTCAAAATATTAGCATATTGTGATAAAGTTCATTATTTTCATCATGACATTATGGAAAATAATGAACTTTATCACAATATGCTAATATTTTGAGAAGGACCTGTATATCAATAATTCGAGATTATTTGGACATCTAATTTATTAGACATTAACTTTGGTCTGATTTCTCTTGACCAAGAAAAGGCATTTGATCGGGTGGAGCACCAATATCTCTGGAATACGTTGAAGGCTTTTGGTTTCTCCTCTGGTTTCATTGCCATGATTAAAGCCCTCTATTGTGACATTGAAAGTGTGTTGAAGGTCAATGGTGGTTTAAGTGCTCCTTTTAATGTAAAGAGAAGTATCCGACAAGGTTGTGCAACACTTCTTATTAACAATCTTGTTGCTTCATCTTTATGTCATCGTTTAGCTGTTTTGGAACCTCCTCCAAACCTATTAGCGAAATTCCAGACTATTATTTTAAATTTGTTTTGGAGCAGATTGCATTGGGTGCCTCAGAGTGTTTTGTTTTTGGCAAAGGAAGAAGGAGAACAAAGTTTAATTCATTTAGAAAGTAGAAAAGCAGCATTCAGGTTACAGTTTTTACAGAGTTTTTTGAATGGGGATCAAAATGTTTTGTGGAGGAGGGTTACAGAATGTTTTTTCTCAAAAGTTGGTAATTTGGGTTTTGGTAAACATTTGTTTATTTTTGATTTCTCAAGGTATAGTGTAAAGTGTTTGTCACCTTTTTATGTTAGTGTCTTGAAAACCTGGCTGATGGAAACAAAGAGACTTGGGACATCTACTTCTTTGCATTGGCTATTATTAGAACCTATCCTCTAGGGATCTCGTTTAGGTTCATCCTGGGACGATATGGCAATGATCTCGGAACTGTTGATGAAAAAGGGAGTTACTACTCTAAGACATTTGCTTAAACGTGTTGGAGTTGAAATGGAAGATGTTGTGTCCTTGGCAAGAAGACTGGAGGTTAGCTCTATCCGTATTGTAGGCATGATGCTGAAAAAAATCAAGCAAGTGTTATCTGAAGACGATAAAAGACTACTAAATGGATGGTTCAATGGTTTTTTTAACACCTGATGAAACAGACCTTTTCTTAAAATTGTGCATTAAGCCACAGCTGAAGGATTTTGAATGTTCTGGTACTTTTTTTAGAGAAGGAAAAACATTTATGGACACCACTGGATTCTGTGAATGGGAAAATAGTATATAAAAGATGTGTTAACGCTTTAAATGAGGTTAAGTTAAAAATAAAAAAGACACCCCAGGGAGAGATTATTTTAAAGTTGATCCTGTTGTGAAACCGGTTTGGGGGTTACTTTATATTCAATTCAATTCAATTCAAAGATACTTTATTGATCCCCGAGGGGAAATTAGAATTCCAGTACAACCCATCCAAACATA
The DNA here is from genome assembly GCF_021462225.1 of Girardinichthys multiradiatus. Lineage (NCBI taxonomy): Eukaryota > Metazoa > Chordata > Actinopteri > Cyprinodontiformes > Goodeidae > Girardinichthys > Girardinichthys multiradiatus. The sequence continues at coordinate 22,800,088 of NC_061807.1, forward strand.
CATCATGACACAAGACAAAGGGGGACGGGTCACCGAGGCTTTGCTGCCCACTCACAGGCGCTGCCCTTGCTAGATGAGAAAAGAGGCCACATTAGGTAAGTAGAGGAACAAAATCATATTTCACACTTTATCCTTAGCAGGATACAGTTTGAGATTGCAAAAAACCTCAGCACAAAGAAGCAACAAATTTACAAAACAACATCATGCCGGGAACGGTGAAGGTGGTATGAGGGGTGCATATGTTTATCTTGAGCATGTGTGTGTGTGCAAGTGAGTGTGTGCAAGTAAGTCCATGAAGCACTGTCACAGAGGCCATTGTCCTTGATGGTTCGTTGGAATGTTCATCAACCGGCCACAAAGTTCTGAGCAGGTCCACAGGTGTCCTCAGGGAAGGGAGGGGGCAGAGGGAGCAGAGCGTCATGTTTACATAACTTCCAGGAGAAGTTGAAGATAGCCAGCTATCAAGGCCGTGCAGGGGAGCCAGATTCAGAAAAACACTAATTATTTGGGTTAGGCTGACTCTTAATTTTCCGTCAGCCTTGAGAGTCTCGCTGGTGCTTCTCAAAGGCGAATCAAAACAGCCAAATTCCTGGTCTTTCTGCCAGATCCGAGCGAACAACTTTCTCCAAGATTTATCCCATTTCACCCCTGAGTCCAGGAACCGCAAGCTGCCTGCGATCCTAAGGATCACATCCAGTCTGCGATTCAGCTCACGTAACATCTCAGTCTGAGTGCTGATCGCCCTGAAGATCCCATCACACATGCCAGGCAGCCTTACAATGGCCAGAACAGCTGCTGACACTCCGAATTTCTCGATATGCCAGGTAACCGCTGTCTCCAAAAAGCAGAAATCCTGATATCAAACATCCAATTATATACACATCTTCCACATCCTCGACTGACATTATCGACAAACACACAATCCTCCACTTCTGCCAGGAGTCCATCGTGTATCCGGAGAAAAACGTCCAGTCCGGACAAGTTGGGCTCTCCTTCACCCTGTCTTATATATATATCTTATTATATGCCACCATTGACTAAAAATGCTGGTGATTTACAGAGGAGAATTTTACATGGTATTGTTGCAGTTAATGCTTTTGTTTCCATTATTAATCCTGTTGTTTCAGATAAATGTCCTTTTTGTTTGTTAAGAGAAACCATTTTTCATTGTTTTGTACAATGTTTTCGAATAATGGATTTATTCATACTTCTTAGTGACATTTGGAAATCATTTGCGGAAAGTTTTACAGAGTAGTCTTTTATTTTTGGTTTTTCATATAACAAAAGAAAGAAGAAAAAAGGAAGGCTGTTGAATTTTTTCCTTGGTCAAGCAATGTTGGGAATTGTTTTGAGTAGGAAATTTAAGCTTGATGATGAACCAAATACTAATTGTGTAAAGCTTTTCAAGAGTATGGTTAGAGCAAGTGTGATGTTGGAATATAAATATTATTTCAAAATGGATGATTTGGATGTTTTCAAAAATATTTGGGATTGTGAAGGTACTCTGTTTATTTTAAATTTTGATGAACTTTTATTTATGAATGTGTTGATCTGAGGTGAATGTTTATTTGGATTATCAATGAGTGAATAAATGAGTTTAAAAAAAATCAAAAATCTTTCTTTCTTTCTTTCCCTTGTGTATTTCCAGTTTGTGTTCTTCCTTCCTTTCGTCTTGCCTCATCCAGTATATGGATTTTGCATATTCCATATTTAAAGCCTGTCCACTCTAGATATATCTACCACAAATTAATAATGTTCTTTTGTATTTAATGTTTAAAAACAAACTTAAAAACAAAAGGACTGAGAACTCTGGAAAAGTCTGGAATTTTTAGATGGAAAATGTGTTGGAACCTAGTTCTTCATCCCCTTCTTATAACCCATTGGCCATACTTATTATTCTCTACTTTTGTTGCATCTGCGGTCTCTAATCAGCTCAGGAAACCAGTTACTACAGACCACGACCCTATCAAAACTATCAAAACTTCATCAATGCTCTTTTTCTTAAACTTCCTCCTCTCTTCTTAATAAACTTTCAAACTCACATTGTTCATGGATAGTCTTTGTCAGTGAAACAACTGTTGTGACTGGTTGGGATAAGAGTGATTGTAACCAGTTCTTACTTTCAGGTCTCTTTTTCTCAATTTCCATTTGTCCCTGTTTGTCCCTGTGTGTTATTGCCAGCTGCAGCAGAGCCAGTTATGTTCAGCCAGATTGAATCACTGTTATGGGATCAAATGTCATTGGGTAGTAGATACACATTATTTGATGGTCCTTTTGTTCTCCCTGGTTTATTCCCACTGCAGGTGGAAGATGGCAGTCACGCCTGCCTGGCTGGAGTCCAGGAGGGTGATGAGGTGGTGTCGATCAACGGGGAGCCCTGCGGTGATCTCACACTTTTACAAGCTCTAGCACTCATCGAAAAATCCATTACCAGTCTGCAATTACTTCTTAAAAGGTTGTTCACCCTTACAACAGTTAGCTAAAACGATCATTTGGTAGAAAAGATAAAATTATAGTAAACTGTAAACTTTATGTTGCCCCGTCAAAAATAAATGAAAACAGAAATTGCCAAAAGTATTTGCTTGTCTGCCTTCAGACATACATGTTGATGACATGTTGATGACTTGACCACTGACACGTCATTCTTAAAGCGTAGGGTTTAAGAATGACGAGTCTCCTGCGTTTTGCAGCTATAACAGCTTTAACTCTTCAGTGTACACTTTCCACAAGGCTTAGGATTGTTTGTTGGAATCCTTGCCCATTTTGTAGGTCAGACACTGATATTGGATAAGAGGTCTTCTGCTCTAATTCATCCCAAATGTGTCATGACTCAGTGTAGCCCAGTCAATTTTATGGACCCTGCTTTGTGCACTCATGCAGAGTCATGTAGGAACAAAGAGTTGCCACCTCCTAGCTGTTCTCACAAGCATAGGATTGTCCAAAATGTCTCTGTATGCCAAAACCTTAAGAGTCACCTTCACTGGAAAACAGATCCACACCACAATCTCCTATGCACCTGAATTTATGCTAGACACAATACAGTCAAGCAGGTGCTGTTGTCCAGGCAACTGAAATGCCCAAACTCATCTACTGGATTGCCAGAGAGACAGGCGTGAATCATCACACCAGTAAACACATAATATAATTACTGCTTTTGGATAACAAAAAAATAATGTGTTTGATTGTTTAAATTATGGCTTTCTATTACAAAGTCTTCAAAATATGGACTTTAGAGAGTCCAAAGAGACTCATTAAAGATTGAGTAAGACGTAATTGGTCGTCAAACTGCCTAACCATGTGTTTTAATTTTATCAGCATGTTTTTTTTTTCTGACAGGAAGTAATATTACAGTTTTGGAGTGGCCCAGGTAGAGTCCCAATTTAAATTTGATTAAGAATCAGTTGAAGGAGCTAAAGATTGATGGCATGGTGATGGCATGGATGCATGAATTAACATCTCAGAAAAATTCTCAAAACCACAAGGAAAACATGCAATAAGCTGATAGTCATAGATTATCTCCAATCTTTACTTTAATGTTTTTAAAGTTCTCTGGCTGAGTTAAAGTTGGTTCTAAAAGTCAGTCAGTCAGTCAGTCATTTTCTACCGCTTATTCCATAGTGGGTCGCGGGGGAGCTGGTGCCTATCTCCAGCAGTCTATGGGCGAGAGGCAGGGTACACCCTGGACAGGTGGTTCTAAATGTGTCCCTGTTAAATAAAGGTAAACAAAAACGATTTGCTTGACCTTAAGCTTCTTCAGATTGGCGTCTTGACTTCTGTGGGAGGTAATCAGGAAAGACCATTTGTCCAATTAACTACAACATGATATGTTATAGTTATATGTCAACATGTTATCAGATTTATTTTCTGGTACCTGAACCTTCCTGATGGTCTTTGCTCATGCCTTGACTGGTCAAAACAGTTTATAGTGTCACCAGAAGCATTGTAGTCATATTAAACATTTTTTCGTTCTCTTTCTGCTGCATATAGAACATCCTTTATAAGGGAAACAATGACATTTAAGTGTAGTTAATAAAATGCATGAAGGGCGCGGTGAGTCTTGTAGTGAGAGATCATGCGACCCATATACGGAGGCTTTGGTCCTCAACGCAGCGGTCCCTGGTTCGAGTCCTGACCCCGGCGGCCTGTGCTGCATGTCTTCCCCCTCTCTTTACCCCATTTCCTGTCTGCCTACTTTCTAATACCAAAAAATAAAGGCCACTAGTGCTGCAAAAAAAATAAAATAAAATAAAATAAAACTATGAAGACACTGTCCTCTTTTTATTTGTACATTAAAACTGTACTCTTCAAAGTCTGATTGACAGGAATTCAGTGACTGCAGTGAGATATTAACATTTTGTAATGCTTTTTACAGAACTTCATCAAAGTGGAAATTAGTACCAGTGAGATGTAAATGTAATTACTTTCCATTTTATGGCTCTGACCTTTTGTTTAAGGTTATGACTGAAGATTAGATCTAGTTCATTGCTTTGACAATTTAAGCCTAGTGGCCTATCGCTTCAGTCCAATTTCACGTGTTTAAATGGTATTTTGTGGACATTCTTCTTAGACAAATAAGAACATAGTTTAAATATTTAAACTTAAAATTTTTTTATGCAATTTTTGTCATAATAGCACCATCTAACACAAAATGTAATTCACAAAGTCAAAAGTGGAATGTTTGGGGTGTGTATGTGTACTCGTTTATGTTACCTACATAGGACTTTTTCTGGCATATTTACTAACCTTCTAAAGACCGATGGGCCAAATGGGGACAAAATTCTTTTTGTAATGCGGCAGACCACCATTTTAGGTTCAGAGGTATGGTGTAAATTAAGTTTAGGATAAGATTAGAGTTAACAATATACAGGTATTGGTTAGAGTGTGGCTAGGGTGAGGAGTTAGGCATAAATGCTGTTACTAAAATTAGTCAATACAAAGTACTAAGTATGGTTAGAAATTCAAACTTCCAGTTCATCAGGATGACCCTGTGTGTATGCATTCAATAAAATTTACCAGTGCCTTTTCTGAAGAGCAAGCAAAATATAACAACATCCTTTTCAATGTAATTCTTATTACTGTTTTCCCTCTTTTCTTTGAAAGATACAACTTCATCCCCTCTGAAGACTGTGAATCAGAAGGGATGTACCTCAGTGAAGGGGTCTCTTCAGATGAGAATTTGAAAACCACCACCCTCCACATCATTTCCCCAAAGTCTGAAATCCCAAGGGAGTTCTACATATCTGATCCCCAAGGTAAGGTCCTCCATCGGGAGTTGGACAGCGACACAGAGGCTCCCCACAGAGGTAATTTATCAGATGATTTGGGAGGTCATGAGCTGGTTTCTAAGCACAAGAAGGAAGTACAACGGTGCTTCTCCCCTGGAGAATTCGTGGAGCTTCAGGTGTCCTTGTCTGAGCAAACCTTGGACGATAAGGGCTACACCTCTCTTGGGAGTGCTCAAGGGTTTAAGGGGGACTTTTCAACCATTGAAACAGTTCACACCACCTCATCACACCATGTGCCTTGCCCCGTTAGAAAGCCACTCAGGCAGCACGGTGTGGTGGTCAGTGCTCCCTCGGTGGAGGTCACTTTGAAGCTGCCAGATGCATCAGGGACAGGGAGGGGCACTCTGAGTGTGGGTGGCCCTACTGTCATTGAAGACGTTGGGTCGCAAAGTGAAAAGGAGGAAGGAGGGGAACTCTGCCAGCCTGCTCCTGGGTCTTTCACCGTCTCATTCGAAATTCCATTGGACGAAGCAACTCTAGCCGAAGATCAGGAAGACTCTGACTCTGAAGGGGATCAAGAAAAACCCAACAAGCATCGTGCAAAACATGCAAGTAAGTAACTTCGACATTTTTCTATTTTTACCATGACGTTTTGCATCATTAAACTGCATTAGTTGACATATGTGCATTCCAAAGCTTGATGTCCTGTGTGTGTAAGCCTTAAAATAGTATGTTTTTTTTTTTTTTACTGCTCTTGGAGGAGGGAGCTCATTCCTTTCAGTGAAAGCAGATACGACGGAGACAGAAAGCATATTTAAAAAAAAAAGTATAACAGTAAACCTTTAGAGATAAAAACTATTGATAAAAAATGAGAGGCAGTTCCTTCAAACCTCGTAAGCATTCTTAATGGGCAGGAATATAGACATAGTGAGGTGCTCCTCTGAGCTGTGTAAAAGACAGAAATATCACAGGAGCACACTGATGATGCCTGCAGAAGTGACTCTTTGACAGACACCAGCATGTGTTCCCCTCATTTGTTACCTGATCCTTTCAAACTGGGTGCTTTATCTGGGGTGGAAAAGTGAGAGTGTCTATCATTCTCGTTGTCTTCTCCACCCTCTGGTTTGTCCTGCGTGAGCATTAAGAAGTAAGCCTGTTTGATTTATTTTGTAGGAATAACTTTGCTTTGTTAGATTGGGTTGGTAAAATATGGTGCGTGTTTGTCTAAATGTGTCAAATGATGAAACCGAAAAGGAGCTTTTATGAAGTTACAGGTAACGACTTCTAAAGACGATCAGACTCCTAAAATCCTTGCATGCAGGTTATTTCTGTGGTTCATGTTTTTGGCTTGTTCATTTGATGTATGGTGTTGTATGCTTAGCGAGTGAACCAATAAAAACATTATACATAGATCAAAGAATGTTAATGCTTCTTTCATAGATTGATATTTTTACACCCAGCTAAATATACAATACTGTTAAAAGTAGGAACCTTTGTGTAAATTTAAGAATATAGGCAATTATCGAATGAAGGAAGAAACTAGCTTTGTTTACAGTTCTAAAAATGTTTGAATCATTTAAAAAAAAGAAATTGTCAACTGTAAAAATATTAACCATAGCCCTATCCCAGTATTTGTGCTCTTCTCTGGAGCACTGGTTATATTTGTGAACTCATGCTACACCAAATTATGTTATCAGTGTTGTATCAATTTATTTATTTATTAAGATTACATCATAAACTCAGTCCCAGGCCCTTATTTCCTTGTTTTTCATGTTCTTTGAAGGTTTCAGATGATTGCTCAATAATGGTCATATTTTATTTCCCAGCCTGGATTCAGGGTTGGTACGTTCCAACTCTCAAGACTTGAAATTACTTTTTATATAAAAATACATAAGATTATTTACATAATTTAGTTAATTTTTCTTGTAATTAAATTTAGCTTTTCTTAGTTTTGAACTGTCTTGTATGTGATTTATTTTGAGATGAAATCTTTCTAAAATAAAAATCTTTGTTTAATTTGGCAATATAAATGTACCTTTTTTGAATCCCTTCTGAACACAGGACTGTTTTTTCTTCTCTACACAGGGCTCAGACGTAACGAGAGCCTGTCAGAGAAACAGGTGAAGGAAGCCAAGTCCAAATGTAAACGTATTGCTCTCCTGCTGTCGGCTGCTCCTCCAAACCCCCACAACAAGGGGGTGTTGATGTTCAAGAAACATCGTCAGAGGGCCAAGAAATACACGCTTGTAAGCTACGGCACAGGAGAAGACGAACCGGAGTTCAGCGACGAAGAAGACGAGGTGAACGGAGACGACAAGCAAGAAATCCCAGCTGGTGAATTTAGCTTTGAAGCTACTATTGATTGCGAATCAAACAAGCATTTTCTTTTGAATGCTCCAGGTAGTAAAGGTGTGCTGACTTTTAAGTTGGAGAAGAGTCTTGTTGAAATTAACAATAACTTGAACGAACAAGCAGAGATGGAATGTTATCCCGAAACCAAAGGCAAGGGTGCACTGATGTTTGCTCAAAGGCGTCAGAGGATGGATGAGATTACCGCTGAACATGAGGAACTTCGGCGCCACGGGATACCTGTGGAAGCAGTGCCAGAGATGGAAAAAAAAGTTGTGGAGCAGTCCTACATGCAGTCCACAACAGAGGGTCATGCTTACATGGATGTAAATATGCACCAACAAAACCAACAGAAGTACCAGCAGTATCAGGAGCAACAGTACTATGAGCAACAACAGAACTACCAACAGCAGCAACAGTATCAACAATATCAGCAGCAGCAGTATGAGCAACAATACAAGCAACAGGAAATGTATCAGCAACAGCAACAATATCATCAAGAGCAGCAGCAAATGCAACACTATTCTACAAGCATCAATGGCACAATCCAACATCAAACTAATGAAATTCAGAGTTCTTACAGCAATCGTACTGCAAAACCTTTTACAGCAGAAAATGTGGTGGCAACCCCTTATTCTCATGGAGCAAGTGGGACCAATCAAGATTCTGTGGGCCAAGGAGAGCAGATAGCTTCCCGCGATGAACGCATTTCTACTCCTGCAATTAGGACTGGCCTACTATTGGACTCAAGGAGAAAGAATACCAGCAAGCCTATGTTCACATTTAAAGAAGCCCCAAAAGTATCACCTAACCCTGCATTGCTGAACCTTCTCAACAGAAGTGACAAAAAAGGGTGTGAGTCTGGACCTGAGGAAGACTATCTTAGTCTCGGGGCTGAAGCTTGCAATTTCCTTCAGTCCCAAAGACTTAAACCTAAGATTCCTCCACCAGTTGCTCCAAAGCCTGTGATCAACCCCAACTCCCCTCCTTGGTCTGCTCAAATTGAAGCAGCCAACCAGGGCATGCCTCAGTGTGCTGAAAATAGTCTGTCCACACCTGCTGCAGCCCCAACCACAGAGATGGTCCCTGCTTCAGAACTGGAGCCAACTCCTGCACCTGCCACTGAGCCTCCTACCCTTCCTAACCCTGAGGAAACTACTGCAGACCCCCCCACAGCAGAACAGCATTCATGGACTCTACCAGAGTCAGAGTCCCAACAGCAGCCTCCACAAGTGACACCTCAAGAGGCACATGGTCAGGTGATTTCTGCTCAACATTCTGAGACCTCTCAAATGACCTCATGGGGTTCCGCACAGGCACAAACACATCAAAAGTTATCAGCTTGTTCATGGCAATCAGCACAAGTGCAGCCTCAGAACCCAACTCCAAGTCATTCTGTACCACAGCCACCATGGGTAACACGTAAGGCTGCTCAGAGCCAAACACAGATTCAACTAACCACAAATACTTGGGCCCCTCATGGACAACCATCCTGGACTCAGCATGAAGAGCAAGCACAACCTCAGACAAATATTCAGCCACCCTGGGCCCAGCCTCAAGAGCAACTTCAATCCCAGCCACAGGTTCAGCCACCATGGGCACACATGAAGGAGAAGCCACCCTTGCAGCAAACACATCCATCCTGGAGTCAACATCAAGAACCATTGGAGACACATCCCCAGAATCCATGGACACAGCCATCCCAAACAGACTCCCAACAGCAGCAGCCATGGGTTCAACAACCTCAGCAAAAAGCTCAAGTGGAACCTCCATGGGTTCAACAAGTTCAGCCAGATATACAACCACAACCTCCTTGGGTTCAACAGGTTCAGCCAGAAACACAGTCACAACCACCTTGGGGACAGCAACAGCATCATCCGGCTCTGCCACAATCATGGGCAAATGCCCAGGTACCAGGCCAACCTCAACCATCCTGGGTCTCAACACCACCTCAACAGCAACCTCCTGGTAATTCATGGTCACAAACGCAAACACAAGCCCAAACTCAGCCATTGTGGATGAATGCAGCTCAAATACAACCTCAAGCACAGGCTCAAGTTAATCTGAATCCATGGGCACCAGTTCCTCCCCAATCCCCATCTCAGACTTCATGGGCTAAGCAACCTCCAGAACATGGTGGCGAGCAACACACAAGTTCTTGGTGCCAGGAGCAAAATCAGGCCCAAAATCAGCCATCCTGGGCTCAACCGGTTCCTTTACAGCCCACACTACAGTCCAACTGGCAACAGTCCCTTTCAAACACATCTCAACAACCACAACTCAATACATGGTCTTCAGGTCAAGCTCAGCCTCCAACAACGGTTAATGACTGGAGACCACACCTACAGCAGACATCTCTGAATGTCCCCATGTCTACAGTAAACACCCAACCTTCTCCTAAACCATGGCATCCATCGCAAAATCAGACTCCTCCACCACGACGGATGTTCTCTTATACTATTGGTCAAAAAGCTGCATCACCTGTCAACCCACTGGCCACTGTCTTAAATCCTAAATTGTCCCAGGGTTCAGCATTTGAGATGCCAGTCATCAGAGGGAAAGGAGCTGACATGTTTGCTAAGAGGCAATCCCGTATGGAGAAGTTTGTTGTGGATTCTGAGACTGTGGAAGCCAACAAAGCAAGCCGGTCAACATCGCCAGCTGTGTCCTTACCAAATGAATGGAAGTATACACCCAATGTACGTGCTCCACCTCCCAAGGCTTACAATCCTATTCAATCTCCATTTTATCCCCCAGCAGCAATAAAACAGCCCCCTGCAACTAGTCCTTCAATCAAAGCAAAGAAAAAAGATAAAGATAAACCAATGCCTACCCCTAAACCACTGAATGTTATTGATGTCATGAAGCATCAACCCTATAAACTAGATTCTGCACTCTTTATCTTTGGCCCAGGAGTAGAGGCTGCCAAGCCCCCTACACCAAAGCCCACCTCACCCCCTAATTCACTTCCCGACAGCCAAACAATTGGTAGATATCCACAAATTTCTCCAGCACAGCAATCTGGACCGTTTAGGACCCCATATCCCCATCAAGACTATGGGATACCTACACAGCCTGTAGTGCATGATCCCCATTGTCAGCACGCCCAAACTAATGTTTATCCTTATCAGCCACCCCCCGGTGGTCTATACCAACAAGAATATAACCAGCAGTATCAGCAACCTGTTCCACCAGCGTATCAATTCCAAGCCCCTCAGCCTTTAAACCTTCCCTACCAACAGGCTGCTTACCAGCCAGCCAGTAGCCCTCCCTATCTGGCAGCTCCCTCAGTACCATACAAAGCTCAGCCTACTAGTAGCTACAATGCCCCAAGCTTCCCTTTGGCTGCTAGGCCTGAGTCTATAAATGGTGGCAGTACTGGAGCTGCACCCAAACCTAAGTTTACAGCCAACAAAAGCTCAGCTCAGGTGTGGAAGCCAACATCAGTCGAAAAAGAGTGATTTATATAGGCAAATGGCAGGCTCATTGCCTAGTTGGGTTGAGACAGTTTGTGCTCTTGTAATACACTGGCCAGTGGAAACGTTTGAGCACATAGTATAAACTTGCTTGTTCAATCAATGTCTCCACCCTGTTGACTTTTTATTGGCTTAAAAAGCTTGTTAGAACTTTTTAGCAGTAATTTATATTAGTTCAGTAACACATTAAGACCTTTAAGTTACCCACAACTGAGTCAACAAAGGTAGATTTTGTTGATGTATGCTAAATTGATGCAGGTGTGTACAAATCTAAGTGGGTGATGTTAAGAATATAGGGGAGCATTTTGGTCCGTATGAGAAGAAAGCAAGGAGAGGTCGGAAGTGAATGGAAAAAAGATATGGTGTATATGCTGTAATGCAACATCGGGAAAGTCAAGTAATGACATAAAAAGCAACTTTGGGTTTGTAGGTCAAGTTAAACTCATGAGATACAGAAATTCTCTTTGTGATACTAAAAAAATTGCTTAAACTAACTTGACTGGTAATTAAGTGATTATTAATTCAATGTTTTGTGTGTTTCTGTATTTTTATTTAATGATTTTTTTCATGTCTCCTTCTTAGGTGGGTTAGTTTTATTTTAGTCTCCTTACCAGCTGTTGCATCATGTTAGATGCTATATTTAAAGTGCCTTAAGAGAAGTCCAGTTTTGAGGTCCACATACTAGTGTAGGCTTAGGTTTCACTTCAGGCAACTGAAAGCTACCATCTTTCAGACCTTAATATTAATGCATCTTCTTCTTTTTAACAACATGCTATGATTGGGTCATAATTAATTTTCAAAATAGAATCAGTGAAGGAGTAAGTTTTATGAGTAAAATGTATATTTGGTACAGAGCTTCCTTTGTTGTTTTTGTTTGTTTCCCCTCATTGTGCACTTTATGTATCATTTACTGCAGTGAAATTAAACTATCTCTTAACCTTCTTTGGTTTCTTTTTTCTTCTCCTTTGGGCATGCTTTTTTGTTTTTCTTCCTATTCCTGCCTTCATCCACCTATGCTATAAATACAAATGAATCAAGGTGTGTCTCAGTTTTGCAGTATTTATCTCCTAAAAATACTTTGTTACATACTTCTCATCACCCTAATAAGCTAGTTTTGTAAATGTTGAGGTTCATGCTTGAAAAGCACATTCCTGCCAAATGACAACTTGATAATACATTTATAAAGGATATTATTAGCTGACTTCAGTGTGGTCTCATTAGGTGATTCTGGAGGTCAAGTTTATCATGCATTTTTCAAAAGATTAGCTATTTCTTATTTAGGACTTTTAAATCACATGGTATCTTCATTTAGTTTTTATACAGCCTATACAATAAATAACCCTCCGTCTCATTAAGTTTGAAAAACGTAAGTTTGAAATCTATGTTGTTTGTTCATATACTTTCTTGTACATAGACTCCACATTTCTGAGATGCAACTGTGTTAATGTTACGCAGACAGGGATATACAGACACATTGGCAGTCTACTAATATGCTCAGTTGCTGACTTACGATAACACTGCTGTCCACATTTTGTCACATTACAACCACAAATTTAAATTTATTGTGTTGGGATTTTAGGTGACACAGCATCAAGAAATAGTGCATAGTTGTTCAATATAAGGAAAAAGGTGGATTATTTTCAAAATAAAAAAAAAAAAAACAATCTGAAAAGTGTGGAGAACATTTACATTCAACCGCCTTTACTCTGATATCCCTAAATTTAATACATTGTGACAAATTTCCCTCAGAAGTCATATAATTATTCAATACTCCACCACTCTTTTCAGATTTTTAACTGTAATTTTTTAAATCTTGTCATTTTTCTTTCACTTCACAATTATGTGCTATGACATAAAATCCCATTAAATACAAAGAGGTTTGTGTTTATAAATATTTTTGCACGCCACCGTAGTTGCTAGATTAACAGTTCTCCAGGCTTTCTAAATGTTTTTCAGTTTTTCTTTGGACTTTGGCTTTCTTTTCCAATATTTTCACTTCATTACTTGACATTGCTGCTTAAACCTTGTTAACCCTGACCTTTAAATCATTACGGCATAAAAAGGCTTCTAAGTTTGATGGACAAACCTGTGTTGTCAATACATAGCAAAAACCTTTGTAAAGATGAATTTAAATGGGATCTTTAGGCATTTAATAACTGAGTTCAACATACCAGAGATGTGGATCCAAGCCTGAGAGTTGGACTTGAGACTCATCTAATTCACCAAAACAAAGACTTAAGACTTTACTTGGACTTACGCTCTCAGGTCTTAAGCCAGTAAACCAGTAAGCATCTGACAGGGGTCTGCATGATTTTGAAAAGATCTCTTAGTTGTAGCTTCCTAATTGTGACCACACACATCTATCAAACTGAGTTCTGTATTAACTGACTTTAGATAAGTTCTTAGCAAAAATAAACTCTAATCTCCATCTTACTCTCCAGCTGTTGAACTAGCATCGCTGCAGACATTTGCTGTTCTTTAAAATAAGAGACATATAATATTCTAGCACCAGCAAGGTGACTTACAGAGGTGTAAGCTGAGACTTCTCATGCATTAGATGATCAACTGAAAGATGCTATATCTGTCAGTGCCTGCTGCAGGATTTTTCCTCTTCCTTAAAGACATGCCTTTCACCATGTTTTTGACTTTTCATCAGTTTTTTCTGCTTGACACTTCCTTTACACTTGTCTGCTTTCTCATTTTTTAAGCAAACACTGAAAAATATGCTGCCAAGATTAGGTTTACAGAGTGGACCAAGAAATGAGTGAAATGCACTGAACTATTGATCAAATACAATTAAAAAGATTATGACAAGGTCTGGATCCTTGGATGAAAAATATAAAAAAATTATTGTTTGGTCTGATTTGATTTGATATCAAACCGAAGTATTTTTGTTTGTTTTTCACAGATTTACCTTTTGTCCTATTATAATTGCACTTACAGGGGTTGGACAATGAAACTGAAACACCTGGTTTTAGACCACAATAATTTATTAGTATGGTGTAGGGCCTTCATTTGCGGCCAATACAGCATCAATTCATCTTGGGAATGACATATACAAGTCCTGGACAGTGGTCAGAGGGATTTTAAGCCATTCTTCTTGCAGGATAGTGGCCAGGTCACTACGTGATACTGGTGGAGGAAAACGTTTCCTGACTCGCTCCTCCAAAACACCCCAAAGTGGCTCAATAATATTTAGATCTGGTGACTGTGCAGGCCATGGGAGATGTTCAACTTCACTTTAATGTTCATCAAACCAATCTTTCACCAGTCTTGCTGTGTGTATTGGTGCATTGTCATCCTGATTCACGGCACCGCCTTCAGGATACAATGTTTGAACCATTGGATGCACATGGTCCTCAAGAATGGTTCAGTAGTCCTTGGCAGTGATGCGCCCATCTAGCACAAGTATTGGGCCAAGGGAATGCCATGATATGGCAGCCCAAACCATCACTGATCCACCCCCATGCTTCACTCTGGGCATGCAACAGTCTGGGTGGTACGCTTCTTTGGGGCTTCTCCACACCGTAACTCTCCCGGATGTGGGGAAAACAGTAAAAGTGGACTCATCCGAGAACAATACATGTTTCACATTGTCCACAGCCCAAGATTTGCACTCCTTGCACCATTGAAACCAACGTTTGGCATTGGCATGAGAGACCAAAGGTTTGGCTATAGCAGCCCGGCCGTGTATATTGACCCTGTGGAGCTCCTGACGGACAGTTCTGGTGGAAACAGGAGAGTTGAGGTGCACATTTAATTCTGCTGTGATTTGGACAGCCGTGGTTTTATGTTTTTTGGATACAATCCGGGGTAGCACCCGAACATCCCTTTCAGACAGCTTCCTCTTGCCTCCACAATTAATCCTGTTGGATGTGGTTCGTCCTTCTTGGTGGTATGCTGACATTACCCTGGATACCGTGGCTCTTGATACATCACAAAGACTTGCTGTCTTGGTCACAGATGCACCAGCAAGACGTGCACCAACAATTTGTCCTCTTTTGAACTCTGGTATGTCACCCATAACGTTGTGTACATTTCAATATTTTGAGCCAAACTGTGCTCTTACCCTGCTAATTGAACCTTCACACTCTGCTCTTACTGGTGCAATGTGCAATCAATGAAGACTGGCTACCAGGCTGGTCCAATTTAGCCATGAAACCTCCCACACTAAAATGATAGGTGTTTAAGTTTCATTGTCCAACCCCTGTATTTCCCATGTCTGACGTGTGTATTTCTGACAGTACCTATGACTCACCAGAGGATGGCAGCACTCATCTTTTGTTTTGTCTGCTGTGCTTTACAGACTGTACTATAATGTATAGGACAACAGAACACAGGGTGACACTTCACCTCAGACCAGCCTTCACTGTCCTCTATTTGATACACAGACATCAGTATTATTTAAGTGCCACAAAGCAAAGCAAACTAACTGAATACAATCTTACAAAGTCCTGATTTCAAGCTATTTCTTTAAGAAATTAAGTTAGCCTACTACTCTGTTCTGACAAAATAGGTTATTGTAGCCAATAAGTCATTTTAATTTCCTTTTTTTAACCATGAAATACAACCCTTATAAGGAAAATGTTAATGAAAAGCTTTTCAGATGTTGCTGTTTTCTGAGTCGATTTGCAGCTAAGCTAGACAAAATGAGCCTTTACTAAAATAAGCCTTTCTGAATCCCTCTCTATAGGCAACTGGCAGAAGCTACTCCCTTTCTCCACCAGCTAGGGTACAGTTCACAGGCCGGAATTCAGCGTCTGCTTCTTCCTCTCCCAAGCCTCCAACCCGAACCTCCACCAACCCCCCGGTGAGGCAGACATCCCATTTGGACAAAGCTTTGAAACCCCTAACCCCCTGGGAGGCCGCGTCCCGCCACCCCCTGGGTCTCGTGGATGAGGCCTTTGCTTTTCAAGACCTCCAGCAGTCTCTTGCCTCAAATGTCCACTTGGCTGCCCGGCGTAAGTTCCTACCTGAGCCGCCTGTAGAGTGGAAGGAAAGAGTCAGTTATTCAGCCCAACACAAACCAGGCAGCCAGTCTTGGAGCCAAAGCCGCAATCAGGGACGAGCCCCGATTCCATCGTTCATGTCTCCGTTGAGAAGCCCTGCGTCCAGCCCGGTCAGCCTGCTAAGTTACAGGTCACTGCCAAGGCAGTGGCAGCCTCAGAAGTATATGGTTGTGGCAAACCAGAGAGCCTCTGTGTCTTCGTCTGAGAGGCCAGCATACATGTCTGCATACACCAGCAATACCTTGAGCTGGAGTCGTTAGAATACAGCCGAGATTTTGGTAATGAGTGAAAGCTTATCACTGTCTGATCCCACAACAGACTTAAGTATGGTTACAGCATTTAATTTTTTGTCTGCTTTTTTTTTTAAAGAACGTTTGTGAGCGAAGCAAGACCGTGTGGCAGTTTTAGTTTTAAAAAGGTATTTTCCTTTTTTATTCTCGCTGCTTCAATGAGTTGGTTTCAGATGAAGTCATTGACTTTGCATACAAAGGAAAAGGGTGATTAACATGATCAGTTTATATGAATGTATACAAAGGATGTCTGTAACAATTAGCTGGATAGTATCTAGACTAAGTCAGAGACGTCCACAATTATTGCCACCCTCTGGTTAAGATGTGCACAGAATCCTATAAAGAAAATGTTTTGGTACTCTCACAGTGAGCTTTGGTTATTTCCTATCTCCCTTAGCACCATCTACACTATGCGTGGTAGCCAGATAGAGCTGGGTGCTTTTTCAGCCTTGTTTGTCTCGATTTTAGTTGTTTTAAACTTTTTTATCATTGCCCTTCCTGTAGATATGGGCAACCTTTGACAAGAAGCTATTTTCTTTATCATTTTTTTCCATTTGTTGACTTTTGAAGATCACAAATCTAGCTTACTTGAATGGCATGTTTGCTTGTTTTTCTGATTTTGAAGAGTGGCAGAGAGATAGTGTTACATTATATATATAATGCAGTAAAAACAAGATTCGCTTCATTACAGATTTATGTGAGTTTTTGCTTTTTTTTATCATGTGTCACATTTTAATATTAGACAAACATAACCTGAGTAAATTCAAAACACAGTTTTTAAATAATTATTACATCTTTCCGAGTAAATCTAGCTATCGAAACCAACCTGGTAATGCCACCCTTGGAGAGAACAATGGAATCAAGTGGTCTTCACACCTTTCATAGCTGTTGAGGAGTTTTTCTTCATGCTTCTTTGCAGAACTGTTTTAATTCAACTGCATTGGAGGGTTTTCTAGCATGAATGGACTGTTGAAGGTGACACCACAGTATCTCAATCAGATTTAGGTCCAGACTTTGAGAAGGCCACTCCTAAACCTTTAATTTGTTCATTCAGATGTGAACTTGCTGAGGCTGTGGATCCTTGACCTGGCATATAACCTAGGTGCGCTTGAGCTTACGTTGTATATTTTACACCAGATGTAACAGGACGCACGCCTTCCATGACGTTTTTTTTTTGTCTTCTTAGTTCCCAGAATAATTTTCCAAAAGTCTTGGAGATCATCAAGATGTTTTTTTGGGAAATGTGAAATGAGCCTTTGTGTTGTTTTTGGCCTGCAGTGATTTTTGTCTTGGACCTCTCCTGTGGATGCCATTTTTGCCCAGTCTCTTTCTTATTTTTATATCATGAACACTGCCCTTAACTGAGCCAAGTGAGGCCTGCAGTGTTTTCAGGTTGACATCCTGTCGGAGTCGTTGATGTGGTCTTGGAGTAATTTCGATTGGCTGGTCCCTCTTGGGAAGGTTCACCACAGTTCCATGGTTTCTCCATTCATGGATAATAACTCTCACTGTGGTTCATGGGACACCCAAAGCCTTAGAAATAGCTGTTTAACACTTTGCAGATTGATAGATTATAATGAATTTGTTTCTCATTGTCAGACAGGTTGTGTTTGTGTGGTTTCTTGATTCTACAGGTCTGGCAGTAATCATGCAAGTGAAACTGAACCAAACATGTCGTCAATCTCAGTTTATTAATAATATAACCAATTAACAAATGAAATCAAAATTTTAAACAGCTTCTTTTTGTAATTACAAAGCTTAGTGTGGTGTGATATTAAAGTTTCTTTGATGATCTGAAATATTTAAGTGTAATAAAAAGAAAAAACATTAAAATCTGTAAGAGGGCAAATAATTACATAAACAAGATGCTGTAAATTACAAATAAAACGTTCCTAGACACTCTGATAAATTATATAAAAAAGTCAAGTAAAAATTAAAAAGATACTTCAGTTACATTCGTTTTCTATTAATTGTTAGGAGAGCCACAAACTATTGTACTGATGATTTTCTAAAAAAACAATGATCTATTTATCTGAGATTTTATTGTGTGAGATTATGTTACTGCAATGAAAGTTATTTTTAGGCTTTTCCACCTTTAATGGTTGAGAAAGGTGTACACTATTGAAGGGTTGTGTTGGTGATGACTTAGTGAGGAAATGAGTATGTTTAGAAGGGACCTGAGTGAGGACGGATGTCCTTCAGCTACTTTCAACTTTGCTATAGAAGATTCAATTCAATTCAAAAATGCTTTATTAATCCCAAAGGGAAATTAAATGTAGGTCATATTATACAGGTTTCCTTAAAGAGTCGTTGTAGATGCTGATGGCTGTGGGCAGGAAGGATCTCCTGTAGCAGTCTGTCTTACAGCAGGTCTGAAGAAGCCTCTCACTGAAGACACTGTTGTTGTACAACGATAAGGAGGATGCTCAGGGTTCTCCATAATGTTCTTCATTTTATGAAGAACGCTTCTTTGTACAATGATCTCCAGAAGTTCCAAAGGAGTCCCCAGAACAGAGCCAGCCTTCTTTATCAGCTTGTTGAGCTTTTTTAGGTCCCTGGCTCTGATGCTGCTACCCCAGCAGATGATGGAAGAATAGATCAAACTCTCCATAACAGACTAAAACAAAAATGAAATATGCAAAAAAAAATTACAAACGATGTCAGTGGGTCTATGTTATCAGTATTTAAGGGATAACTGCAACAATTTATTGTTGGTCTTTACTTGTTCCACTTGAGTTGGCAAATTTTTTTTTGTAAAATTTCAAGTACATTCACATCCATTCATATGTTTCACCGATTATGCAGCCATGTTTTCTATATTGTGTGTATATGTTCATACCATATAATCACTTGACATTCCTGGGATGAAGGTTCAATGCTTCATCTGCCGTCTATGAATGTCCCCATTTGGTCATATAGTTATTAGCCACCTTAATCAGGGAAAAGGTTCGACTGCTTTGCCATTGGAGCCACTTTCAGCCTGAGATAATTAATCTTCATTAATGCAGACAGAGCTTCTGCATAGTGTAGCATGAGGTTAAGCAATGTTATTACCAATTCATTTTTGCAACCCTTGAGTAGCATTCAAATAAATTCGTCAGCAGTGGTGCATACATGCAGTATTTTTGGTACCTGAGTTGCCATGCTCTACCACAGATTTAGGGTCACACTTACTTACCATTAATGTGTTAAAACAGACTCAACATTGAATGTTCCTACGCATTTTCATGATTCCCTCAATTTTATGCTTTGAGGGAGAATATATGGTTAAAAGAAGGAAGAATAACCTGTATCCCAGCTTTTTCTTTTTCAACATATTATTTTGGAATTGTGTAGTATTTTATGCATTTGTAATTCACTCCCAGTTTGCTGTGAATTTTCCACATAATGCATGGTGGCTCTTGGAGTGATTGTGAACTTCTTTTTGTTCATCCTGTTTAGTGTATGATTTACAAAGCTTCAGGGGAAGGTCAGGCAGATTTCTCATCAGGTAGACATCACAGTGTCATAATGCAATCAGCTATGTGTCTGACTTGGGAAAAGGTTAGGTGCCATAACTAGAATAAGAATTTTTTTTTTAACTCTTTAACATGTGGCCAAAAGGGTTTGGAGGATATAATGACTGCCCAACAGTTTTCATTAGTTAATTGGATGGAATAAGTAAATGCTCCATTGTAGTCTACTGCAAAGGGAATAAATCACCTGTTGTATTTAGAGGGGTAAGGGACTTTAAGTTGGCATTAGGAGTTGAATTGAAAACAATCGTATGAAGATGATGGTTTGGGATAAATGAGAGGTTTTCTGTGAGTTAAGGAGTTCTATGAAAACTGTATACTCTTCTCCAAAAACTAAGGAGTCGTATGTTTTCTTCAAGAGATTTATCTCACTGGTCATTGGTTTTCATTTTATATTTTGTTTAGCAACAGATTATCTGATTCTTATGTAAAACACCCTAAAATAAACTGTCCTTAATGCAGTAACATAATCTCACATTAAAAAGTTGAGTTTGAGTCAATTTATTCAGTGAAGGAAATACAAAACAAAGATAGATTATTTTTTTCTTTGTTTCTTTTAACAAAATCACTGCTGTCACAGTAATGTATACTTTACGTTTTACACATAAGTTGATTGGAGCATCTGAAAACTTCTGATTAGCAATTCAAGTGCACTCTGGGGAAGTGTTTATAGAAACAGTTTATTTTAAGGTTTTTGTTTTTACGCATCTTTAACTTTCACCATTATCAGGTGGGTCGCTGTAATAGTACAGGTTGCTATCAAGCAATAACCATAATGCATAATGTTCTTGTTGCTGTTTGATTCTGCAACATACTTTGTAAAGTGTTTTTTTACAAAATAAACACAATTATTGAGCATCACTTTTGAAGCTATAATTATTTGTGTTCTTTGCCTTTCACTCCAAGCTAAAAAAAAATTGTCTTCGGGCAATTTGTTGCTCGCTGTACCTTCCCAGGAAGACATTGTATGGCTTAAAGAGTTTCTGAACGTACAGCACGGCGGTGGTTAGGGATGGGGACTCATTTCCATGGTTACCACTGGTTATGTAAAAACAGGGTCAGCCCATTGTAGCTGGGTCAATGGAGAGCGAGAGATAACACAATAAGGGGAGACTATAAACAGAAATTTCCCTTACCAGTTTATATCTGGGAAGTAGTTTGCCATTCCTCAAAACAGAATGTGAGCAAAGTCACAAAGAGCAGCACCTACAAAAAACAATTGAGATGTTTCATTACCAAAGTGTATACAGTAATCCAGCTACTTGATCCTCATCTATTTGTCTCTTAAAGAAACACATACAGTACATATAGGTAACTTAGATTAATCTGGGTTAATCAAAATATAGTGACTGTAATTAAAGATAAGCGAAAGACTTTCCATTCCCATAGCTGTGTTTCAAACTGACAGCATCTGTCTTGGCCCTGATGAGACCACATTCCCAATAGATCTTCATCTCTTATTGTTGGAGTTGAAGCCTTCCAAGGCTAATGTGAATGATTACAGCTAAATCGGTTCTAATTCTTTCTAGCAAAGTGTTTTTAAGTTCACTCAGATTACTTTGCCTTTAAACGTTTTGGGAAAGCACAGATGATCTCATGGCTTTATAAACTTCTGATAGGACAATTGCTCCAACATTTAAGATAAATGGAGGCAAATATGGGTCTATTTTAAGGCAAAACCTCAAACACATTGCTTGCTGTGTAATATCATAGAAAAACCACAAGATTTCAGCCAAGATATCAGGGAGCAAAATGTGGATATCTTCCGAATATCCCGGGATACAATTTCCAGATGCCTAAATGTGGAACCTTAATCTGCTCAAACAATTTTATGCAAGTATAAACACTATGGGAACGGACAGATCCAAACGAGTAAGGTTTTTTGGTGTGAAATGGCATCATTCCCAGACTTTTAATACTTTCTTCAAAGTTAAAAGTTTACATACATTTCATTAGTATGCGGTAGAATTGCCCTGGGTCAA
Source organism: Girardinichthys multiradiatus (assembly GCF_021462225.1). Classification (NCBI taxonomy): domain Eukaryota; kingdom Metazoa; phylum Chordata; class Actinopteri; order Cyprinodontiformes; family Goodeidae; genus Girardinichthys; species Girardinichthys multiradiatus. The sequence continues at coordinate 22,821,934 of NC_061807.1, forward strand.
ATGTTTTGGGCATACTTAATCCCTCTTGACAGAACTGGTGTAACAGTCTGGTTTGTCGGTCAACTGGCCCACACACACCTTTTCAGCTCTGCCCTCAAATTTTCTAAATAACTGAGATCAGGGCTTTGAGATTGCCACTCTGAACAATTGCCTTTGTTGTCCTTAAGACACTTTCTAGCTAATTAGGTGGTATGTTTTTGGTCACTGTCCATTTAGAAGACACAATTGTGTCCAAGCTTTAACTTCATGGCTGTTGTCTTGAGATGTTGCTTCCATATTTCCACATAATGTTCTTTCCTTGTGATGCCATCTATTTTGAAAAGAGCACTGGTCCCCCCTGCAGAGTAATGCCCCTCAACATGACACTGTCACACTTGTACTTTACAGTAGGGATGATGTGTTCTCAGGCTTGCAAGCTCCCCCCTTTCTCCTTTTAAATGTAACGTTGGTAAATATGGCCAAACACTTCAATTTCAGTTTAATCGGACCACAGAACCTGCCTCCAAAGATTAAGGTCTTTGTTACAGAGAGAAACTGATAGATTCCCCCAAGGTCTGGAATCGGCCCTTCTCCACAATCTTCCTCAGGGTCCGGTCATCTCTTCTCGTTGTGCAGCGTTTTCTGCCACACTTTTTCCTTCCCACAGACTTCCCACTGAGGTGCCTTGATACAACATTCTGAGAACAGCCTATTCGTTCAGAAATTTATTTCTGTGTCTTACCCTCTTGCTTGAGGGTGTCAATAGTGGCCTTCTGGACAGCAGTCAGGTCGGCAGTCTTACCCATGATTGGGGTTTTGAGTGATGAACCAGGCTGGGAGTTTTAAAGGCCTCAGGAATCTTTTGCAGGTGTTTAGAGTTAACTCGTTGATTCAGATGATTAGGTTCATAGCTCGTTTAGAGACCCTTTTAATGATATGCTAATTTTGTGAGATAGGAATTTTGGGTTTTCATGAGCTGTATGCCAAAATCATCCGTATTAAGACAATAAAAGACCTGAAATATTTCAGTTAGTGTGCAATGAATCTAAAATATATGAATGTTAAATTTTCATCATGACATTATCACAATATGCTAATATTTTGAGAAGGACCTGTATTTTGGTTTAGTCAGCCTAAAATGTCCTTTAATTGTTTTTAGCTACTTTTAAAATATATAATTCAGATTTAAACAAATCAAAATGACATACCTTAATATTTCCATTTTTAGCAGTTATTATATCAGTAATTTAGCTTTGTACAAACATACCATGCAAAAGTACTTGATAAGCTACTACCATTCATAAATCAATGTAGACAATCCCGAGCTGCTGCTGGCTAAGAGGCGCACTGGAGGGCAAAGTAGGCAGTTGTTGCAGGGCTCTAAATTTAGAACTTGTGACTAAATACCAATGACAACAGACAAACTGACAGCCACCCACCCACTTGCCCACTTACTCAGTCATACAGTCAGTCTGGACTGGATTTAGCCCCCTTTGCCCAACCTCCACACGACTAACTCCAGTATCGGGGATCACGAGCACCCACACTGATCTGCTCTACGGCAGCCTCTCACATTTCTGACTTCCCACCCTGAGGAGACAGGCAGAACTTGAGGCAACCCCCTGAGGGGCCTTCAGGACAGGTAAGCATCACCAGGGCCTCTCCCCAGGTGTGCTTTCTGCTTCTAATGTGACACTTGTGCTTTGGATCAAGCTTGACCCTGGTTACCACCTAGAGTTGTTTCCACTAGATTTTTCCTGTAGTCCCCCATTTGTGTCAGTTGATTTTAACAAATATATTACTGCAATGAATATTGTCTTTACTCACAGATTTTCAGGATTATTTTGTGAAACTCATGTAGATTTTTATTTATTAAAAAACATGACTTGAAATGAATCACTCCCTTATTTGAAGTGTTTTTAACTGGAAAAGGCTGCTTGTGTTCCTTAACAACTTGTTGTAGAAGCGTCTGCTGGTTTTTGTCCACCGTCTCGCATGTTTGCTGTGACAGCACCCTGTTCTCCATCCACGTCCCATCAACAGGCCACCAGGGCAATTTCAAACATATTGATTCCCAGATACCCCTGACATGGCTGGCTGCCACATCTGAAGTGCATGTGCTCTTTAACAACCCAAGGTTATTTAAAGGGATGTGCTAACTTTGCCCTTTTCACCACCCTAATAAGTTCTGTCTGCTTCGGTCTGTTTTTGTGCATGCAGTGGATGCTAGATGTCGGCCAATCAAAGGCGAGAATGCCTCGTGTCTTGTCTCTCTTTTTCTATCTGAACTACTTGTACTGATGTGTGGTATCTCTTGTGACTTTTATGTGCCTCACAGCAACAAACTCTCAGGGGCAGCAATCATGTCGCAGTTTTCCACCATGACAACCAGGGAAAGGAAAATGCAGGCAGCAGCGATCTGCAGGGAAGTTCAAGGACAGGAAGGTATCCATCTGAAACATTCACACGTTGACCTTTCAGGGTTTTTTTGGGTGTTTACCTCAGATTTCAATTATTTCACCCATTTACTTTTTCTTTTACATACAACTTTAATTAAAAATTACCAAGTGAATGTTTTTTTGGCCCCCCTTTGTCTTTGTGATTCAAACATGGTATTCCAGGGTGAGGACAACTGTGCTCTGTGGGGTTTCGGGGGTGGGGGTGTCTGAAGGCTACTGACAGCTGAAAGATATTCTTGCAAATTATAGATCTCATATTTGGATGCAGGCCTGTGACATCTACATGTTCAGCATGCAGTAGCATGAGGAGCTAATTGCAAAACAAGCGGCCGACATGAGTTGACGTGTAGAGAAGAAATCTCGTCATTCATCATACTGGCAGTAGTGCCGTATAACCAGTTTATTTTTACATCTCTCTACGTGTGGTTCTAATTTGTATTCAGGGAGGTTTGATCCAGTGCCTTGGTATGGTATTCCTTCCAAAGATTAACTTTTTTACAATTTGTTACATTACAAACACAAATTTGATGTGATAAATTACTAAAATGGAGTGTGAAATAGAATGAAAAATAGACATGGTTTGCAAATATTTGGGGTTCATTTGTATTCAGCTCCTTTACTCTGCAGTAAAATCGAATGCAACCAGTTTCCCTCAGAAGTCACATATTTAGTAAAAAGAGTCCACCTTTGTGCAATATAATCTCAAATATGAATTATATTATAAAACAATTTCCCAAGCTTTAAGCATCTCATAGCACATCATTCAGACCATAATCTGAATGTGAAAACTTACCAAGACATGTCCGTTCAGCTAAACTTCCCTGGTCGGGAAAGCAGTGCATTTATCACAAAAGAAGCCAAAAGGCCAATGATAACTCTTGAGGAGCTACAGAGATCCACAGCTCAGGTGTTGCCCTAGAAAACTCTATCCTTAATAGGTAATTATTAAACAAATTATTGAAATGTCTTGTTTAAAGTTTGCAACAAGCCATTTGGAATTTTGGAGGACCTGCAGAGATTCACAGCTTAGGTGGGATAATTTGACAACAGAACTTTTATTCAGGCAATCCACAATTCAGGTCTTAATTGAAGAGTGGCAAGAAGAAAGCCATAAAAAGTCCTGTTCTCATAAGTCAAGTATAGCAGGCAAAGCAAACATGGGGGAGAAGGTGATTGGGTCAGATGAAACTAAAATAAAACCATTTAGCCTACATGCACTGTGCTGTGGGTCATAGGTGGGCACTACACATCAGCCTGAACACACCATAATTATAATGCTTTTCTTCAGCAAGAATACAGAAGCTGGTCATTGGTGCCCTTGGTGGGAAGAGGAATGGAGCTAAATACAGGACAGCCCTGGTAGAAAACATGTTAGAGGCTAAATACAAATGTTTGACACACTTTTTCAGATTTTTATATTAAACTATTACAAAGCCACTTGTCATTTCCCTTGACTTTGTGGTAATACATGTTTTTTGGTCTATAACATAAAATTCTAATAATATACATCGAAGCTTATGGTTGTAACGTGACAAAATTGGAAAAATTTTAAGGGGTATGAATGTTTTTGCTACTTTTGCCAGGCACAGCAGATAAAAAAACAAATGTTTCCTTTAATGATCTGATCACTGTACAGAAAGCACAGAAGATCTTTAATATTTTGTCTTCTTTTACTCCCTAACAGATGCACACATGGACCTTGGGAAGAAAGTGAGTGTGCCCAAAGACATCATGCTGGAGGAGCTGTCTCTCGCCTCCAACCGGGGCTCCCAGCTCTTCAAAATGCGCCAGAGACGTTCAGAAAAATACACTTTTGAGAGCTTCCAAAATGAAACTAACAACCAACTAAATGTAAGGAAAAAACACAAACAGATATGAAACTAAGCAAAACTGTACTATAATACAACTGTAATCACTCATATTCACAGATTATATAGTGTTAGTATAGAGCTTTAAATTTAAAGTGAACTTAGTCTCTGCATGAGTCTAATCACGGGTACCGTGAGGCCAAGCGTGCTGCGGCCCGGGCTGTGGCAGAGGCAAAAACTTGGGCCTGGGAAGAGTTCGGTGAGGCCATGGAGAAGGACTACCGGTTGGCCTCGAAGCAATTCTGGCAAACCGTCCGGCGCCTCAGGAGGGGGAAGCAGTGCTTCGCCAACACTGTTTATAGTGGGGGCAGGAGACTGCTGACCTCGACTGAGGACATTATCGGGCGGTGGAAGGAGTACTTCGAGGATCTCCTCAATCCTGCCATCACGCATTCCGTGGTGGAAACAGAGGCTGGGGACTCGGGGTTGGACTCTTCCATCACCCAGGCTGAAGTCACCGAGGTGGTTAAAAAGCTCCACGGTGGCAAGGCTTCGGGGGTGGATGAGATCCGCCTTGAGTACCTCAAGTCTCTGGATGTTGTAGGGCTGTCATGGTTGACACGCCTCTTCAACATTGCGTGGCGGTCGGGGACAGTGCCTCTGGACTGGCAGATTGGGGTGGTGGTCCCCCTTTATAAGAAGGGGGACCGGAGGGTGTGTTCCAACTACAGGGGGATCACACTCCTCAACCTCCCTGGTAAGGCCTACGACAGGGTATTGGAGAGGAGAGTCCGACCGATAGTCGAACCTCGGCTTCAGGAGGAGCAGTGTGGTTTTCGTCCCGGACGTGGAACACTGGACAAGCTCTATACCCTCTACAGGGTGCTCGAGGGTTCGTGGGAGTTTGCCCAACCGGTTCACATGTGTTCACAAGATATTCTGTTGAGAAATCCCTTTATCCTTTCCAGTTATTCAGAGTAGAGATGGTATAAACCAGAACAACATTGCACCGACTACGCCAAAACAAATTCCTAAAATTAGTATGAATAGAAACTCATGGTTGTCAATGAGAATCAAGCTCGCGTTCACAGACACAGAGAAGTATATCAAGCCCTGAAGTCAGCTGCTACACCCCCCCTTCACAGGAGAGCCTTTCCTTTAGGCCACAGACTTTCCCATCCTAGAACCCCAGGTCAAGAGACCAAAGTCAGGTTCACAGAGAGGTAACACAACAAGATCCCGACCACAGTAAGGCCTTCTGACCCTCTGATGAGGCGGTGGTCTGGTCTGAGAACCCGATGGATCAACAGTGGCACACTTTGAGTTTATTCCGCCTTTTTCCTTTTTCTGGCTTTCAACCCAAAAATACTTTTTGTATAGCTGAAAATGCTTATGGCTGTAAATAAATCTAGTTTTGATAAATATACAAAATCTCTGTGGTCCTTTAAATGTGTGGTTAAATTTTCCCCTGAAAAGAGATCATGCTTTTTCAGTTAATAGGAGACTGATCAATTGTATTTATAATACCAATAAATTCCTTATACATTTATAAATTCCAATAAATTTACCATTGTTTCAGCAGCATAATCATACACCTATATAATTTAGAAAAATCCACCCTCTAATTTTAGTAAATTTGTCAGTCAGAAAACAAATTTGGAAAGAAAAAACTAAATCATCTGGGGCCCAGTTGTTGGTACCCATAACAATCCATTTATAGTGAATGTAACTTAATTTGTTTTTCACTTTTTGATAAGTAATCCAAGACTTTCTGTTTCTCTGGGTTATACGAATTGGCCACTAGCCTGGATGAGGGCTCATATTTATCTTGCCACCACACAAGAAAACTTTAGCAAAGAGTGGCATAATGCCCCTTGTTAAGTACAATGGAGGATCTGTGATGCTGTGGGTCAGTTTGTATTCTGAAAGCCCTATGAACTTGTTAGCCTTGTTAGAATTTTAAATATAAATTGGTGGACTCTACAAGACAGCAGAAAAAAAGATAATGTTTAGGTCTTTAATCAAGGTACGGATTCAAAAACCATGATCAAATAAACACAGAAAGGGTTCATCAGAAACAAAATCAATCTATTCCACCTCTTTGATCTGTCCTCCAGAGCCAAACAGTTTTCCAGATTGGGAACAAGTCTGTCACAGGCAGTGGGGACGACTCAGGTGTCGAGCAGCCGTGTAAAGTGACATCCAACGTACCAGAAACCACAATGGTGCCAAATCCGGACACCATCGCCCCGGGTCAGTAACACTGCTGATACAGTACACTCCAACATGTTTCAAGGACCCCTAGAAATCATGTGCTGTTGATACGCTGTGGCTAAAACTGTCTGGCAGAGTTTTGTCCCAACTCTCTGGCCTCTCTCGTAACCAGCTTCCTCTTGAAAATGTTTCATTTGTTTCCATAATTTAATCAAAATAAACTGCACAAGCGGGGTTTATTTCTTATTACAAATGCATTAACTGCAGCTTTTGCTTCTGGTGAAAGCAAAAGCTGCTGGGAGGATGTGGCGTACAGGGAGTACTCGATGTTCCCTGTTTTGATAAGGATTCAACCATTTTTATTGTTTGCACTGACACAGGATTTAATCACAAAGCAAAACAGTTTCTTCTTGCCTGGAATCTGCTGCCCTCAGGCAAAAATATGATTACACTTTTGTTTTTGTTAATATCTCCTCATCCCACTGCTTTGTTTTCTGCCTCCGCATTCCCTTCTTTAGCCCTCTCTTTTCATTTTTAAACCCTCCTTCTCCTAATCAGCCTTGAAAATCTTTTTTTTTTTAAACTAGTTGGGCTTTGCCCCACAGGACATATTTCCTGTTTGCCTCTCTGGCCACTGATACCATCTGATTTGAGCCCACATCCTCCCTTTATGTCCTAAAGTTTCGTCCAACTGACAGAAAACCAAGGATGAGTGCATCCTAGGGTGGGGTAGGACATGTTATTTCTGGACCAGACGCCACCCCCACTGTATCTGAATGAAGTCACTCCAGCTGTAGCAAAAATTGGGCCAAAGTGCATGTGGTATTGAATGGTTAAAACGTCTTAAAATAGCACCTCTGGTCTTCAAATCTTCATTTGAAACTTGAGAGATCCTAATAAGACTTTGGTCATAAATATTAAACTGTTTCTCTAAAAGCTGTGTTTCTCTCTCTTCAATAAGCTGGATGTGTAAGAAAAATAACAGCCAAACATCTGAACTCAGCTCCAGTATGAAATAATAACACAGTGCTTTGTTACAGATTCTCCCCTAAAATGTATAAACTTCCCCTTCAGATCTGTTCGCTCCCTCCTGTTTCCTGCAGGACAAAACATAAACTCAGGAAAGGTGGGGGAATTGTTCATAGTGAGAGGTTAAGAGGTGAACCGACAACCATCCACCTACCGCCCCCACCGACACAGCAGGTTACATAATGGCTGAGCTTGCGAGCCCCCCCTGAGTGAAGCGCTGAGCTTGAAGGATAGTGCTTTGGATTGGCTTCTCCCTGTCAACACCCATGTACAAAGCGTGGAGACGTGCCTGCATAAGCTAGCCCCTTGATTTGATTTGCTGTGAACTTTAACAACATAAAAGGGGACTGTAAATCACACGCCCACATCAACATTTTACACATTGCATCTTCTGTAAGGAATGTTACCAATACCAAAATGCTTAGAGTTCATATACTGTTTTGTCAAATAAAATATCTCTTACACTTTAATTTTTTTGTTTTTGCAAAAGTATTTCCACACCTTGAACGTTCTTCATATTACAACTACAAACTATTTATTTCATTGGGATTTTATGTGATCGACTAACACAAAGAAGTGTTTGTGTACAGTGGAAGGAAAATGGTAAATAGTTTTCAATTTGTCTTGCTAAGAAAACTTTGAAGTGTGGGCTGCATTGAACCAAACTCTCTTCAGTTTTTTGATGATGGATTGACTGAGGTTCAAAGCTTGGGATGTGATTTAAGAACCTAAACGTGCCTTAACCTTATTGACTGCTTACAAACCTTTCAAAGCCTCCACAGAACAATTGGGCTTATATTGATATTAAAGTATACACGGGTGGACTCTATTTGGCATTACTTTGTGTTATTCTGTCACATAAAATTCCAATAAAATACTTAGTTTTGTGGTTGAGAGAAAAGCTGGAAATGTGCATAGGGTATGGATACTTTTCCAAGGTTTTAGTGTTCATTTATGTTGCTCTTTGTTAAAAGCATGTGAAGAGAAATGACTGATGAAAAAACATTGTAAGACAAAAAAATAAATAAGGAGAAGACACTAGTTCTTTATTTGACAGGGAAAGATCCTGAATTTACATTTGTGTTCTATAACTTGCTCAGGATATGGAGGTCCTTTAAAAGACATCCCTCCAGAGAAGTTCAACTGTACTGCTGTGCCAAAGTCATACCACTCACCCTGGGAGCAGGCCATCATCAATGACCCTGCTTTGGCTGACACACATGTCTCTAGCACCCCTGAGCTGGTGCGCCAAACAAACCTACCAGGATACAAAAGCTTCAACAGGTAGCACTCACCCAGGAGGGTACTTTATCTAAAATAATAAAGTCTGTATAAGGATGATTTATATAATCTAACCCATGTATGTATAGCTTCAGCGCTCTCCATCATTACTAGCATCCCTGATAATGGTGTCTAAAAAGTTTTGTAAAGCCTTGAAGTAAACCAGAGTGTCTCATATCCTTTAATTAGTAAGCCATGACTTCCTGTTTCCCTGAGATACAAATATTATGTGACCCAAAAGGTCTCTTGGCCACTGGGCAAAACAAGAGAAAATGCCATTCATGTAAGGTTGATGTGTGTCGCTTTACTTAACAAAAAAGTTGTTCTCACTTAAACTTGCTCATATCTATACTCAAAGCAGTGGTTAAAAGGTTTTTAAAAATTCCAGTGTGTCTTGCCAACGCACCACGAGGAGGATGGTAGGAAAGGTGAAAGGAGTGTCCAAAGCTTGGTGTTAAAGATGTGCAGCAAAGAGTGGCATCTTTGGGTCACCGAGTCTCAGTAATAACAATTAATTTTAAGACTTTTTATACATTATTGCCAGTAATAGTCTATTGTTTTATTTGATGTTTTATTGTTTGAGTTAGTAACCTTTGATGGCAACATCCGAGTTAGGATGTTGCCATCAAAGGTAACTAACTCAAACAATAATAATCCACTATAAAATTTAAGAAAATATTATCTACTAAAACTACTGTCATATTTTCAATTTTTATACCACTGTAATTTAGGTCTGTTTATTTAACTAGAAAGACTCTCAACATGTCTCACACATGAAGATCAGCCATCTTGCAGTGCCCCCTAACAGTCCCTAAGTGTAAATAATAGCCAAATATTTTGTAAATAACCATTTATATTATAAATATTCGAGACACCCGTTAATGGTTTGTAAAATGTGCATTTGCATGAACCATGATGAGATCAGTTATTTTAAGCCTGGAGTGGAGTAGAAATTTGCTTTGGTATTGGCCCCACCAACAGACTAGCTGTTAGCTTTGGCATCTGTGGCCAACTCATCTGGATTTATACTAATGGAGAATACCAAGATAGTTATCTCCCGCAGATAAGATACTAACTGCTGATAACCTTTTAGCAAAACCTCACTTGAAAAACACTGACATATACCTTTAATATCAAAATGAGTTTGCATAGGATTTAGATCTACTGTTATAAATATTTAAAATTTGTTTTTCAATTTGTATCAATTATCTTTTATCATACATTTCTACATTATATACTTGACTATGTGTAGAAAATCAAGAGGTGAGGTGGGACATATTCAGTGGGATGCATTCTGCAACTTCACCACTAGGTGTCAGCTGAGTCCTCACACTCTACCTTTGATTATATAACTTATTGATTATATATCTGTACATTATACAGGTCCTTCTCAAAATATTAGCATATTGTGATAAAGTTAATTATTTTCCATAATGTCATGATGAAAATTTAACATTCATATATTTTAGATTCATTGCACACTAACTGAAATATTTCAGGTCTTTTATTGTCTTAATATGGATGATTTTGGCATACAGCTCATGAAAACCCCAATTTCCTATCTCACAAAATTAGCATATCATTAAAAGGGTCTCTAAACAAGCTATGAACCTAATACTCTGAATCAACGAGTTAACTCTAAACACCTGCAAAAGATTCCTGAGGCCTTTAAAACTCCCAGCCTGGTTCATCACTCAAAACCCCAATCATGGGTAAGACTGCCAACCTGACTGCTGTCCAGAAGGCCACTATTGACACCCTCAAGCAAGAGGGTAAGACACAGAAAGAAATTTCTGAACAAATAGGCTGTTCCCAGAGTGCTGTATCAAGGCACCTCAGTGGGAAGTCTGTGGGAAGGAAAAAGTGTGGCAGAAAACGCTGCACAACGAGAAGAGGTGACCGGACCCTGAGGAAGATTGTGGAGAAGGGCCAATTCCAGACCTTGGGGGACCTGCGGAAGCAGTGGACTGAGTCTGGAGTAGAAACATCCAGAGCACCGTGCACAGGCGTGTGCAGGAAATGGGCTACAGGTGCCGCATTCCCCAGGTCAAGCCACTTTTGAACCAGAAACAGCGGCAGAAGCGCCTGACCTGGGCTACAGAGAAGCAGCACTGGACTGTTGCTCAGTGGTCCAAAGTACTTTTTTCGGATGAAAGCAAATTCTGCATGTCATTCGGAAATCAAGGTGCCAGAGTCTGGAGGAAGACTGAGGAGAAGGAAATGCTAAAATGCCAGAAGTCCAGTGTCAAGTACCCACAGTCAGTGATGGTCTGGGGTGCCGTGTCAGCTGCTGGTGTTGGTCCACTTTGTTTTATCAAGGGCAGGGTCAATGCAGCTAGCTATCTGGAGATTTTGGAGCACTTCATGCTTCCATCTGCTGAAAAGCTTTATGGAGATGAAGATTTCATTTTTCAGCACGACCTGGCACCTGCTCACAGTGCCAAAACCAATGGTAAATGGTTTACTGACCATGGTATCACTGTGCTCAATTGGCCTGCCAACTCTCCTGACCTGAACCCCATAGAGAATCTGTGGGATATTGTGAAGAGAACGTTGAGAGACTCAAGACCCAACACTCTGGATGAGCTAAAGGCCGCTATCGAAGCATCCTGGGCCTCCATAAGACCTCAGCAGTGCCACAGGCTGATTGCCTCCATGCCACGCCGCATTGAAGCAGTCATTTCTGCAAAAGGATTCCCGACCAAGTATTGAGTGCATAACTGTACATGATTATTTGAAGGTTGACGTTTTTTGTATTAAAAACACTTTTCTTTTATTGGTCGGATGAAATATGCTAATTTTGTGAGATAGGAATTTTGGATTTTCATGAGCTGTATGCCAAAATCATCCGTATTAAGACAATAAAAGACCTGAAATATTTCAGTTAGTGTGCAATGAATCTAAAATATATGAATGTTAAATTTTCATCATGACATTATGGAAAATAATGAACTTTATCACAATATGCTAATATTTTGAGAATTACCTGTATAACTTATTGATTATATATCTGTACATTATATATTGATAACAAATTATCTACAGAAAATATGGGATGAATATATTTAGCTGGTTGGATTGTAAGACTTCACCACTAGATGTCAGTAGATTTTATACCCTTCCCCTTTAATTAAAAAAAAAGAACCTCTGCACATACACTGATAATAGAAGATTTCTTAAAATTTTGGGTGAGATGGCACCTATTTATCTGGTTGCATACTGCAACTTCCCTACAAGGTGTTTAGCTTATTTTCACAGGAAAAAAGCTTCCCATTAATACTAAATACATCTAACAACATTTAATAACATTTAATATTTTCTGACTATATGTTTTCGTTCATTTAATGATAGCAGATGTCACACTAGTATCACTATCCAATTGTAAAATAAAAGTTATTTCTTCAAAGTATAATGTTTTATTAGTTTAAAATGTGTATTTTTGCATCTTGTACTCAGCCTTTAATGCAAACACTGCCTACACCTAACCTGCTGTTTACGTTTCTCTAACCAATTCAAATTTACAGTACACCCCCTGGCTTTAATTAGTTGCATAACTTCAAATGTCACAGCAGTGACTCTCATTAGCACATGGCAGCCAACATTAACACTGTCATTCTGTCACCTCCAGGGTGGCAACCCCTTTTGGGGGTTTCAGCAAGTCGCCGAGACCCAAGCCCATTGCAGCCCTGCAGGTAGAGACACTCCCGGAGATCCCCACTCTCCATGGGGAGTGTGCTCCGAACAGGCCATCCTTCAATAGAGCGGCTCTGGGGTGGGTGGCTACCAGTGGCTCAGTCACACTCCCGAATGTTTCCCTCGAGCCCACACTCATCCCTGAGTCAGAAGACCTTTGAACCCAGGAAGACGCATCACGGGGGAGGCTGTGGAAGTACCAGCTTCACCCAAGGTTATTATGGGTTGGGTGACATTTGTTTCAGAGCATGAGCTTGAGTGAAAGTATCCTGTTTGTAACTATCACACTAGAGGGGAGTAAATGAATATGTAACCTTGTAAATTAAGATGAAGCAGTATTGGAATAACATAAGATTGTATATTAATGTGCACAAGAATGCTTTTCTCAAAATAAAATCTGGCAATATGCAACAGAAGCATTCTTTAGATTTGTTGTCTGTTTGGTTTAATGCCTTGGACATTGATAAGATTTACATGATGTTTTTGTAAGGATATGCAAACTTGACAATTTCATAACATGCTCCCAGTCTGTTCCTCTATGTTTCTGTGCGTTTCCATCTCACAGTGTGTTGTGTGAGAGGCAGAAGATGCTTGTGAGCCAGTGTTGCCTGCCTCAAGGTCTTGCATCTTGACAAATCAAATCTGCTTCAGTGACATGAGGGACCTGACTGATGTGTCTTTCACCTTGCGGCAGCGCCTGTTGGACTGGGATTCATGCTTGAGCCGCTCATTGAGCTGTGCCCAGATGCTCATCTCCCCCTCTGTTTTATCACTTATCACAGCGGGGGGGGGGGGGTTCTCATGCAAAACAGGCAGGTTTCAAGGGGCTTCCAGGTTGGATAAGGCTGTTGCTGATGTTTGTTAGCAATTAATGAAACTGTTCGACTTAAGAATTAAACATGATTTACTTCATTGGACAAAAATGTCATAGTTCTGCAGTTATTTTGAAGCACTCATGCTAATTAAGTGGCAATTGCTTTATTACCATGTTTTCATTTGTCATTTTTTACCAGTTACCTATTCCCTTTCATTTTGTAAATGTGGGCAAAATACTATACTGCTTATATGTGAATCAAGCATAACATTATGACCACCAGCCTAATAGTGGTGTTAAAAGCACTGACTTCTCAAGGCATGGAAAAACTAAGCCCTTGTGGTATCGGTCACCAAGAGGTTTGCAGTAACAAGTTCTTTAAATCCTGGATTTGGTTTCCATTGACTGGACAATAACATCTGAAAAGAGAGCTGTTTTGATTGAGATCTAGGAGACAACACTACAGACCGGTTGTTGGGCTCCTCAAACTATTTGTAAACCATTTTTGTTTTGTGGCAGAACAAGAGTTTCAAAAGGGGTGGAACATTTCCATAAATTTTCCAAGGGAAGTTAGGCTAAGGAATTTCAACTCAAAGTGGACTGGTAATTATGCTAATTCATGGGAATCAATGAGAAATTTCTAGAAATTTATTTTAATTAAAACAACAAAATAAATACAGTTAAATATGAAACATTTAGTTAAAACAGTAAAACTATCAAACAGATTTTATTTTGTTAAATTATATGATTGAGCCATGGCCAACCATAACCAATTCCCCAATGTTCCTTTCTTGGACCCCTTTTACTACATACTAATCACTACAGAACCAGGTACACCCAACAAGTAAAATAATGCTAGGTAGTTTGATCCACATGCAGAATCAGACAGGACTCAATGAGTAGTTTAAATATTTATTTACAACAATAACCAGCATCTCTGAAATGGAGAGGAGAGTTAGCAATGGTTGTAGAAATCTCTGGCCGTATGGTGATCAGACAGGTGGCTTACCAGGCTCAAGGGACAGGCAGGTAGTGGCTGGTTGGAGAAGGAGCTGATGGGTCCAAAAATACTTTGAGAGGTCCTTGTTTTTCTGTCAAAAGGGATTCTTGTACACAAGGCAGTAACCAGACTTTTCCTGAGAGGCACAGAAAGCAGATAGTGAGCTTACACTAGAAACATGCAAAAACATGAAACTAGACAAAACTATAACAGAGCAAGGTTCACCAGTAACCAGATGCTCGGGTCTACCAGCAAGGTTGACCATCAGGTAAAGACTAGTTTACAAACAGTTTCTCAAATCTCCAGCAGCTCAGATTAGATGATTGGCAACAGGTGTGCCGCCAGGATCCTGCAGTCACGCTCATCAGCAAAGAATGGAGAGAACTCCCATTCCACAGTAAAACACTCACACACAAAAAACCACCAAGATCATAACAAGAAGAGCTGCGGTTCTGGAGAAGTTCTGACTCAGTCATCCAGCTATTACAATTTGGTCTCTCTCTAATCCTTACAAACAGAATAATCAGTGAAAATTATCAACTTCACCTGTCAGTGGTCATAATAGTATGCCTGATTGGCATAGTTTTGCATAAAAGGCATTTTTTAGTGGAGTATTTAATAATATCTTTTCCTGCTTTTTTTTTCTCTAATCTTATCCAGCACGAGTAAAGTTTGGATGGCCAAATTTCAGCCATGTCAAGCTCATAGCCACTCACACACTGATGCATAAAGGTCAGGGAGTTAAACTGAACACAGGTTATGCTCATGCATGCTCAGTATGAGGGATTCTGCAAAGTCAATGCCAGTGACTGTCCACTGTCTCTACATGCTCATATAGGAGGAGTGAATGCTACAAGTCTCTGACTGGATGCAATCTGCTGGGTATCTTTAGATAGAAAAACTTTTTATCCAATTTGAATAAATAACTGAATCTGACTGCGCTGTTCAATGATTAGGATTAATTGGAACGTATGTACCTGACTTTTGCGAAGTGCCTTGAGACGACATGTGTTGTGAATTGGTGCTAAATAAATAAAATGAATGAAATTGAATTGAGTTATAGTTGTGACAGATTGGATCTGCACCACTCTGGTTTATGATAGGTTTGAGCTTAATTTCTGCTTCTGGAAAGGCAACCCTGAAATCCTGACTTGGCCCTATAGAAAATTTGAAAACTAGGCTTTGGAGTGGGTTCCATGAGTCACAGTGAAGCGATCGATTGGTTCTGCCAAAAAGAGTGCTTAAATATCAAGTCGGAATCGTGCATTCAAGCCTTTATGTTTAATTTTTAGAGAAATCAAACATGTAATTTGTGTAATCATTTTACTTTGGAAAAACAACAGCTCAAAGAAATCATTAAAATCCAAAAATGAATATGGTATTCATTGCCATTATGTCAATCAATATGTTTTTATTTATGGAACACAACCAAGTGTAAAACAAGGTGCTTTTGAGGGAACAAGAAAACAGCATGGAACCAAAACTATAACTAGTATAAAGCAAATTCAAACTCTTTTAACACAAAGTTTCACTATGAAATATTGAGATAAAACATCCATCTATTGTCTATACCTGCTTATCCTTGCAGGGTCGTGGGTGGGCCTGTCATTGGGCAAGAGGCAAGGTACACCCTGGACAGGTCACCAGTCCATCACAGGGCAAAACAGAGACACACAGGACAAACAACGATGCACACACACACAAACACACACACTCATACCTAAGTACAATTGAGAGAGACCAGTTAACCTGGTCATGTTTTTGGACTGTTGGAGAAGGCCGGAGTACCCAGAGAGAACCCACGCATGTAAGGGGAGAACATGCAAACTCCATTCAGGAGGACCCCAGGCCAGGATTAAAACCTAGGACCTTCCTGCTGCAAGGCAACAATGCCACCAACTACATCACCATGCAGCCCATTGTATAAACAGATAAGTATAATAGATTGGTGGTCATTTGTATTGCAAATACTACTTTTGTATTCAGAAATCCTGATTTTTGACGGGTGGTGGTTTATTTTGATAATTTACTCTAACTCACAGATAATAGATAATAGTGTTTTTTAATAAAAAGAAAAGGGTTTTAATAAAACAAAAAAAAAACAAAAAAAAACTGCAAAGACAAGTGAACTAGCTCCATTTTATTGCTAGTTTCTTTGCAAACACTGGCAGCTCTTACAAAATATGGCCTCTTGAGAGATCACCACATAACACATGACTCATCTTTTGATCTGTTTGGATTATTTGAAAAATAAAATAGTCGAAACAATCTGTGAATACATGTTAGAGGGAGGTTGAGGAAGGGAAAATTTCTGTCATGTTTCCAAAATCGAGTTAGGAAATGAGTCTCGTATTTCTTAGAGGCGTGTGACTAAGTTCAGCATCAGCATTCCTTGCCTCTGTCAGAGGGCCTTTGGAATGCACAGCTCCTGCTGCCACGCCCTTCTGTGAGTCCGGCTGAATTCCTCTGGCCAACCTCTTGTGCTCAGTACACACCACAAAGCTGCTGGCAGCGCAGTTAGTGCTGCTGGCTCTGCCAAGGACCACAGCAGACATCCAGCATTGTTTATCAAAAAGGAGACGTGAACTCTTTTTGAACTTTGCATATCGGGAGTATGAAAATGCAGCAGTGGGAATGCTATTAGCAGGGAGTGTAGCTCAGGCAGAGAGCTGAGGAACCCAGATGATTTGATAATTAATCTGCAGCCTGTATCCACTCCAACTTGTTTCCCTCGGCATGAGGCGGCACAAATATGGAACTGGAGTTGGATTAGTCTGCATCAAGTTTGTTTAGTGTTTAATTATTTGCAAGAATAAAATGAATGTGAAAACCCTTTTGAAGGGTCCTCAGAGATTTTTCCCTAATTTTCCACACTTAAATCAGCTGGTTTTCTGCCTACTTTAAGTTAAAGATAGACAAGTTCAGTATGAGATTACTACAGTTATTTCTCTTAAAGAGTTCTCCACCTCAAAAACCACAGGGAAACTGGAGGAAAGATGGGAAGAGAAAAAGAAGGAAAGAAGGCAGGAAGGATAGAATAAGGATGGATGGATGGATGGATGGATGGATGGATGGATGGATGGATGGATGGATCGATGGAGCTCTTTTGCAAGATTGTGCTTGAATTGTTTTCTGTCAAAGCATAGCAGACAGTTTGAGGGAACCTTGGTGAATTAAATAGTCATCACGGTAGACTCTGCAATAAGCGAAACTAATCACACACCTGACAGGTATCCAAGTGTAAATGACTACTTGTTATCTAACAGGAAACCTGACAATAAGGATAACATGCTGTTTTTCTGTGTTCAACCGGTGCAAAAGGTGAGATGTGTTACATTTCCCTCCTGTTCATAAAAACCTCCTGTGTAACCACACTGTATCTGAGTCTAGCAGACCTCTGTTTCTTCATCAGCGCGTAACAATGAACTTTGCTGCCATTGCAGTCAGTGTCATGTTTTAAAGCTGGAACTCCCTTGGGTTTCCATTTGCACACAGCATTGAGCGCTGAGTCTGCTATACGCTGCTGAGACAGACAACAGCTAAAAGGCCCGAGCCACTTGACTTGCCCAGCCAATATCCCAGAAGGAGTCCTTTAAGTACACATGGTATCAAAAAAACAGATGTGCTGTAAAATATCCACAAGGGCATGGAGTTATGGTTCTTTCAAATAGGCAAACATAGAGACTTTTGTGGACCTCAGTGTCCTCTTCACGAACATATATTACACTAGGCATGTTGAAAATTGGGGGATAAATCTTAAAAATCATTTCTTGGCACACTGCCCTGTAAAAAGTTGAATCCTTCCTACATTTTGGTACTTTACAACCACACACTTTAGTGTATTTCTATGGGATTTTATTCGACAAACACAGAGTAGTTGTGCACGATGGTGAATTGGAAGGAAAATGACACTAATCATGGGGTGTGTGTGGGATGCTATTTTTGAGTAGGGACTGGGAAGGTAGATACAGTTGATGGTAAGATGGATGGAGGTAAATACTGGACAATCCTTGAAGAAAACCTGTTAAGAGGCTGCAAATGGCTTGAGACTGAAGTGGAGGTTCACGATGACCCTAAACATACAGCCAGTGCTACAATGGCATGGTTTAGATAAAAGCCTATTTGTGTTTTGGACTGGCCCAGTCAATGTCCAGACCTAAATCCAATTGAGAATCAGTGACAATATTTGCAAATGTACTTGCAAATGATGATCATAGAGCTATTTTGCAACGTTAGCTCAGTTTCTAGATGTGTAAAGCTGATATAGACATACCCCAAAATACCTGCAGCTGTATTTGCACTCAAAGGTTGTTCTACAAAGTATTGATCCAAGGGGGCTGAATACAAATGCATGACACACCTTGCTGATTTTTCTATATTTAAAAAAAATAAAACCATGCATCATTTTCTAGAATGCACTATATTCTGTGTGGCTATCACACAGTCCTAAAACAAAATATTGATGGATGGGGTTGTAACATGACAAAATATGAAATAATTTAAGGGGCCTGAAAGCTGTTTCAATGTACTGCATTTGACGGCAGCAAAATAATTTTTACTTTTTCAATTGATGCCACAGTTGTCTTGCCATGGAAGCATTTATTGTAACCAAACAGATTAGAATATCTGAAAATATGAGATGGCTAAAACACTATGAGTCAATGCGGTGATGCGAGCTGTCTATGCGATGAGGTGACGGGGTGTCGGGGCACGCAAGGAGGTTAAATTACTCAAGAGGGCTAAGTCTGGGCACCACAGTTTTTTTTCTGACATCTTGTAGGTATGATGGTGCATGCATATTTAAATCCATAAACAGTGATGGCTGTGCTTGTTCTTTGGAAGTCCAAGCATTATTTTTTATTTTAGTAGATACAAGCTGAATATCTTTAAAAGCACAAAATGATATTTGAGCCAAGTGCATAAATTATCTCTATACAAACTCTCTTCACTCTTGAAGCAAGCTCTTTAAAGGACCCCCATACACACATTGGAAGTGAATTGCCTGTACAATGAAATAAACTTTCAAAACAGTGTTCCTGTTTACTCACTGGGCCCTTGAGACCAATTATAACTGTACTTTCTCACAGTAATCCAGCCACTGTGTTTCGCCTCGGGGGCCTCATCCATATGCCTGACTGGTCAATATGTGTTAACCTTTTCGCTTTGGTAACTGGTTTGGTCGAGAATTAATACCCAACAACTGCAAAAAGGACAGGTAGCTAAATAAACTGAAGCACAAATATGATCATCAAAAAGGCAAAACGTTTTCATCTGAAGCAGCTGAGAAACAAAATACCACATTCTGCTTATACTGTTTTGAAGGAAGCATACATGGCATTTCATTTTCCTTTTACCCTGCACAGAAGCATGCCTTTCCTGTGTGCTGTAGCTACTGTGGATACAGCAGAGACAGCAGTGAAATATATCACAGTCACCCCTTGGCTGCACTCCAGCATTAATGAAATCTGGTCAGTTACAGGAAAGAAAGGGAAAAAATGTGCTTGTGTCTTCCACTTTTCTGCAACTAAAACAGTGTGCAACTAAACAACAACTCAGGGGTAAAAATGAAAATGCAAATTAGTACAGAAATGAACACAGACAAAGAAAATCACCACTTTCACTACTCTTCTCAAGGTATGTTGAAAATTCTGTGATGTCATTTTGCTAATATTGTAGTACTGCAGAGTCATGATGGCAAACAAATACCGTTCCAGTGACAACAAAAGACTTTAAAATCTACTTAATCTCATCAGTGTTCTCTGCTGGCCCTTATTTTGAAATCTGACAGGACCATTTCTACAAACACTCAAAACAAACATTCTGGACCAATGTTCTACATGACATACGTCGGTGTTATATACTTTCTATGAAAATGTTTCTGACAGAGCTCTTTTGTTTTAGCTTTTCACAGCTTTGTTCAGCTAAGACTGGCAGCATATGGAAGTCTTTGCAGGGGGAACCTTTGTCAAGGTGGCTATTTACTGCCAACATAAGTCCATCCATCCATTTTCTATATCTGCTTCTTCTGTACAGGCTCGTAGGGGAGCTGGTGCATATCTCCAGCAGTCTATGGGCAAGAGATGGGGTACACCCTGGACAGGTTGTCGGTCCATCGCAGGGTAACACAGGGCAGAGTAGAGAACCCACACATGCACGGGGAGAACATGCAAACTCAATGCAGAAAGACCCCCGGCTGGGAGTTGAACAAAGGACCTTCTTTCTGCAAGGCAACAGTGCTACCAACTCTGCCACTGTGCAGCCCCAACATAAGCCTTTAGCGAAATTAAAAAGCAACCATTAATAAAGTGGCACCACAAAATATTCACACTTTGAGGCACAGCGCTGATGGTGTAGGGGCGAAAGCGCGCGACCATGTGCAGAGGCTATAGTCATTTGCCGAGTGTCTCCCCTTCTCTCTACCCCTCTTTCCTGTCTGCCTACTGTCAAAGGAAAAATACAAAAATAAAGGCCACCAGTGCCAAAAACATATCTTTAAAAAAAAAAAAATTCACACTTTGTCACTTTTTCCACATTTTGTGACGTTGCAGGCTTATTCTCAGATTTGAACATATTTTCTTTTAAAAACTTCTACACAAAATGGTCCATAATGACAAAGTGAAAACATGTTTTCACATTTATCAAAAAAAGGATACACTTTTAAACATGAAAAGTAACTTGATTGGAGTCTACTTTTTAAAAAATCCAGTTAATTAAACATGAATTGGATCAGTACACACTGGTCTATGTAAGGTCTCAAAGTTGACAGAGTTGGGAACCACCAGGACCTGACCTAGATCTGGCCGTCAAACTGAGTAACCAGAGGAGAAGGGCTTGAGTTGTTTAAATTCTATGTTTGCATGATGAAGGGACAGACCACGACTGTTTTCAAATAATTTCTCCATGTAGCACTAGTAATCGCCATTCTTTTTGCCATAATCGTATTGCTAGTTGATGTGTTACACTAAATAAATGGTGTGTTCAGTTTGATAGAGGGAATTAATCACCAGCAAATTATTGTTAAATCCAGGAAATACCAGAGTGAGCCCATGTGTGAATGCAGCTGATAACTCCCTGGAAAAATTCTGAGTGCAGGCCTAAGATATTTTAAGTGTGTCTGAAGCTCACAACAAGACTGGATGGGAGTGATTTTTGAAGCCATTTGCCTCTTCTTTGCCTCGTTAGGATTAAACTCTTTTCTATATATCTGGCTAGAACTTAGCTAAAGTCTTCACAGAGCAACAGGTTAATTTTAGACCTTGAGAACGTGTTTTTTAAAGACATTTTTATTTTTATGTTTTTGTACAGTTAAACCTGCAAGCCAAGCCTTATCAATGGGCATTCTTGTTGTTTGATTATTCCTTAGGACTACTTTTGTGACCACATGATTCCACAAGAATGATCTGTGAAGGCATAGAGGGGATGTTTTTATTATTGTAATATTCACCTGTGAACCTACAGGGGTTGGACAATGAAACTGAAACACCTGTCATTTTAGTGTGGGAGGTTTCATGGCTAAATTGGACCAGCCTGGTAGCCAGTCTTCATTGATTGCACATTGCACCAGTAAGAGCAGAGTATGAAGGTTCAATTAGCAGGGTAAGAGCACAGTTTTACTCAAAATATTGAAATGCACATAACATTATAGGAGACATAAAAGAGTTCAAAAGAGGACAAATAGTTGGTGCACGTCCTGCTGGCGCATCTGTGACCAAGACAGCAAGTCTTTATGATGTATCAAGAGCCACGGTATCCAGGGTAATGTCAGCATACCACCAAGAAGGACGAACCACATCCAACAGGATTAACTGTGGACGTAAGAGGAAGCTGTCTGAAAGGGATGTTCGGGTGCTAACCCGGATTGTATCCAAAAAACATAAAACCACGGCTGCCCAAATCACGGCAGAATTAAATGTGCACCTCAACTCTCCTGTTTCCACCAGAACTGTCCGTCGGGAGCTCCACAGGGTCAATATACACGGCCGGGCTGCTATAGCCAAACCTTTGGTCACTCATGCCAATGCCAAACGTCGGTTTCAATGGTGCAAGGAGCGCAAATCTTGGGCTGTGGACAATGTGAAACATGTATTGTTCTCTGATGAGTCCACCTTTACTGTTTTCCCCACATCCGGGAGAGTTACGGTGTGGAGAAGCCCCAAAGAAGCGTACCACCCAGACTGTTGCATGCCCAGAGTGAAGCATGGTGGTGGATCAGTGATGGTTTGGGCTGCCATATCATGCCATTCCCTTGGCCCAATACTTGTGCTAGATGGGCGCGTCACTGCCAAGGACTACTGAACCATTCTTGAGGACCATGTGCATCCAACGGTTCAAATATTGTATCGTGAAGGCGGTGCCGTGTATCAGGATGACAATGCACCAATACACACAGCAAGACTGGTGAAAGATTGGTTTGATGAACATGAAAGTGAAGTTGAACATCTCCCATGGTCTGCACAGTCACCAGATCTAAATATTATTGAGCCACTTTGGGGTGTTTTGGAGGAGCGAGTCAGGAAACGTTTTCCTCCACCAGTATCACGTAGTGACCTGGCCACTATCCTGCAAGAAGAATGGCTTAAAATCTCTCTGACCACTGTCCAGGACTTGTATATGTCATTCCCAAGACGAATTGATACTGTATTGGCTGCAAATGAAGGCCCTACACCATACTAATAAATTATTGTGGTCTAAAACCAGGTGTTTCAGTTTCATTGTCCAACCCCTGTAACAGAGCAATTCAAACAAGGAAATTAATCCTAAATTATAAGCTGTATATTGCACCAAACTGTAAAACATTATTAGTCAATTAACAACTTAACTTTTGCTTTCACAGAAGTTGAGGAAAAGACTAAACAATTATCTTACATGTGGATCATTTTAATTCTTGTTTGCACTAATATTACTCAGCTTTAAATTTATTTACAACCAAGGTTTTTTTTTTACTGTATAGTAATGAAATTATTTGAACACAGAGCAGAATATTGCTCTTTAAAGGTGAAATGCTGCTCTACTCTGCTTCAAAGCATCAAAATGGTGATGTTCTTACACTCCTACCACAGACAGCAACATGCTGGTGGTCTCAACTGCTGATAGGGCAAACTTTAGTATCCAGTTTAATGCCCAATCACAGATTCAGATTTTAAATGACAAACTTGGAACGACAACAGTGTTAATTGTAACTAAAATCTTACAAAGCAGTAGAAACCTGACAGTTAATGTAGTAGTAACTACCTGAGTACATATTTATACATGTCTAATTATGTATCCTTAACTGCATAAAGTACACTTAAATTGACTAATTAAATAAGCTGTTACCAATTTATGCAAACAAATGTCTATTTGAACACAACCACATTTATTGTACTAGGTACATAAAAATGTAGACTCGAGTGAAACCATGTAATGTTCCCTTGAAATCAATTTAAGCCATATTTCAAACTTTTGTTTTCAAACACGCTGAATGTACCACTACAATCAAAAAGGAGAGCACTTCTAGAAGAGTAACCACGAGGAGAGTGCACATTTAAATAGGTTTTTTGCAGGAATTGACATGTTAGAAAATATAGTTAGTCACCCTACTGTGTGTGTAAGTCAAACCTTGTGGAAGTTGTGCTTCTTCATGGTTGTCATCATGTTTTGTCTATTATGTGTTTGAGAAGGAGAAAGATCAGATCAAATTCAGTTACTTTAAATGTCATTGTTAAAAACTATATGTACAGTGCCATGCGAAAGTACTCGGCCCCCTTTAACTGGTCAACCTCTTGCCACATTTCAAGCTACAAACATAAAGATATAAAATTCTAATTTTTTGTGAAGAATCAACAACAAGTGGGACACAATCATGAAGTGGAATTAAATTTATTGGATGTGTCAAACTTTTTTAACAAATAAAAAACTGAAAAGTGGGGCGTGCAATATTATTCGGCCCCTTTACTTTCAGTGCAGCAAACTCACTCCAGAAGTTCAGTGAGGATCTCTGAATGATCCAATGTTGTCCCAAATGACTGATGGTGATAAATAGAATCCACCTGTATGTAATCAAGTCTCCGTATAAATGCACCTGCTCTGTGATAGTCTCAGGGTTCTGTTCAAAGCACAGAGAGCATCATGAAGACCAAGGAACACACCAGGCAGGTCTGAGATACTGTTGTGGAGAAGTTTAAAGCCACATTTGGATACAAAAAAGATTTCCCAAGCTTTAAACATCCCAAGGAGCACTGTGCAAGCAATCATTAAAATGGAAGGAGTATCAGACCACTGCAAATCTACCAAGACCCGGCCGCCCCTCTAAACTTTCATCTTGAACAAGGAGAAGACTGATCAGAGATGCAGCCTAGAGGCCCATGATCACTCTGGATGAACTGCAGAGATCTACAGCTGATGTGGGAGAGTCTGTCCATAGGACAACAATCAGTCGTACACTGCACAAATCTGGCCTTTATGGAAGAGTGGCAAGAAGAAAGCCATTTCTCAAAGATATCCATAAAAAGTCTCGTTTAAAGTTTGCCAAAAGCCACCTGGGAGACAAACCAAACATGTGGAAGAAGGTGCTCTGGTCAGATGAAACCAAAATCAAACTGTTTGGCCACAATGCAAAACGATATGTTTGGCGTAAAATCAACACAGCTCATCACCCTGAACACACCATCCCCACTGTCAAGCATGGTGGTGGCAGCATCACGGTTTGGGCCTGCTTTTTGTCAGGAGGGACAGGGAAGATGGTCAAAATTGATGGGAAGATGGATGGGGCCAAATACAGGACAATTCTGGAAGATAACCTGTTGGAGTCTGCAAGAGACATGAGACTAGGACGGAGATTTATCTTCCAACAAGACAATGATCCAAAACATAAAGCCAAATCTACAATGGAATGGTTCACAAATAAACATATCCAGGTGTTGGAATGGCCAAGTCAAAGTCCACACCTGAATCCAATCGAGAATCTGTGGAAAGAGCTGAAGACTGCTGTTCACGAAAGCTCTCCATCCAACCTCACTGAGCTCGAGCTGTTTTGCAAGGAAGAATGGGCAAGAATTTCAGTCTCTCGATGTTAGAAACTGATAGAGACAAACCCCAAGCGACTTGCAGCTGTAATTGCAGCAAAGGGTGGCGAAGTATTAACAAAGTATTAACGCAAGGGGGCCGAATAATATTGCACGCCCCACTTTTCAGTTTTTTATTTGTTAAACAAGTTTGACACATCCAATAAATTTCATTCCACTTCACGATTGTGTCCCACTTGTTGTTGATTGTTCACAAAAAATTTGAATTTTATATCTTTATGTTTGAAGCCTGAAATGTGGCAAGAGGTTGACCAGTTCAAGGGGGCCGAGTACTTTTGCAAGGCACTGTATGAAGGAAAGTAAACACATAGCTACATGTGTGATGCCTTATTTATTTAAGTGAATAATTTTTACTAAAAGCCACACATTTTTTAATATTCTGCAGTGTTAAATGATGCTGTTTTATTTATTTGGAGCAAACAGTAACAGTTTGCAGTAACGAGCCTGTGTCTAAATTAGTCTATGATTTCTCTCATTACTAATCGTAATTTAATAACTTCTTCTCTCTTTCCACTCCCACAGACAAGTGAAGCTTCGGTCCTGGAGGGCTGGGGTCCTTCGGGTTTTAGATGTGTCTTGGCTACAACTCCTGGTTCAAATGTTTGCATATCTTCGCCTGCAGGAGCCTGTTAATAATGTAGTCCTTTGTGTTCAAGCAGGGAAACATCAGCACACTGGTCCTCCAGGGCTGGAGGTCAGAAAAGGAGGTGGACAAATGTTATGGGAGTTTTCAAAAGCAGGTAAAATACTCTGTCTGGTTAAAGAGGCAGCACTGAGGTCTTGTACAACAGAAACTTCACTTTTTTGTTTCTTATTTTGCTTACTCTTGGAATCTATACTTGGTTTTGTTAAACAATAACCATGACTTAATGGTGTTTAATTTATTTAGTAACATAAAATGTACAGAAATATTATTTTCTAGATTGGAAACTAATAACCTTTCTGGACAGCTGATTCTTAACTAGTCCTCACCCGGTGGTAGCGTCAGGCTGTTAGCGGTTGGAGCTTTAAATAAAGTTTGTCTTAACTTTCAAACACAACACAAAACACATAATTAACCTCAGGCTGAAATGTCTGTTCACATTAGCTGGACAGCCTGCTAGCACTTGAGTAACTGAGTTTTCTCAACACAAATAAAGCCAAATGTACGAAATAAACATTATTTAGATAAACTAATTTTCTCTGCCCAAGCACCACCTCTTATGCTGAAGAAAAGACGAGAGGTCCAATGGGGCGCTGGTCTGGGTAGCGAATTTGTCCTGGTCATCCACATGTGGACTGAACTGTACCACAAAGGCGCGTTGCGGCTACTTCAATGGTTGCGATGTGGTGGAATGGTCTTGATATCTGGACAAGCACACTGGAAGGTGTGCTATACTGCGGTCTCGATGCCTTCTTCTTCAGGTCGTGGGAAAAACCCGCTTCAATTAGAGACAACGTCTATGCTGGGAGCTCTTTGGAGCCCTGGTTGCTTCTGTAGGCATCATAAAGAAATGTCAAGCCATGCTTGTACTTAATCACCCCCTTTCGTATCAACGCTGGATTATCTGAGTGGCTGATTAATACTTTACTTTGTAGTTGCTTCCACTAGGCGGTTATTCGGAAGTCGGATCGTAGTCACCTTGGATCCAAGTTGAAAAGTTATGCCCTCTTGCCCTCATGAATCAAGGGCAGTGCCTCTCCTGTCCGGCTCTCACTTGAGATCTGGGTGGAAGAGAACGCCATGGTAGAACAAGATGTTTTTGCTCAGACTGAGTGACGTGACAGGAAGTCAGTTTTGACTCCTAATCTTCCTGGGTTCGGAAGCTTAGGTTAGTGTAATACTGGAAGGTGTAGAGAGGTTCATACCGACATCTGTATACAGTTCAGTCTATGTTCCATCCATGTTCTAAATCATCACTGGGAACCTAATACTAATGTCACTTCCAAACAGCTAAGTGTACTCAATATTTTTAGATTATAATCCCATTTTAAAAAGCAGGAGCTGCTTTAGAGGTGAAACCTCACTCATTGTATCACTGGAGCGTGTTTAATCTCTTACATAACAGCAGGGCATGTACGTCCGTGTTTTTCCTCATTAAAAGTAATTTGGTAGCAAAACAATGAATCGTGTTCACACAACACATTAGAAGCTTTGCTTTGTTTAGTCTTCCTAATCTCTTTTTACCCCCCAAACTATTGCATAAAAGGTTTAACATAGGTGGATACCGTGTGATCCCACTCCTTCCAGTGTTCACTTGCAAAGATATCCCATACTTGTTTGTTTATGTACTTGGTCAGAATAAACTGCCCTCACATGACTTTTCACCAGTCCAAGCTGCTTCCCTTGATCTATTTGCATTTCCCATGAAACTAAAACATGTCCAAACTAGGACATTTTTTATGACTGATGCTGAAGCAGATGAAGTTCACATTTTATTTACATACTGATATTCTTGTGTTTCTAGTACTATAGCAGAATAATATTTTGCTAATATAGGCTATTCTTCATGCAGGGGTAAGCAATGGTTTTTTTCATTAGTCAAATTAAGTCTATTTCAGTTTTTTTTTATTTTTGAGAAACAGCTAGCTAAAAACCAAACTGTTTCACATTTGTGGAACACAACTTTAACTGTGAATGCTGTAACTATTGATTGAAAAGCCAGACATCAGTGCTAAAAATACCCATGTTCAAAAGCCTCAGCACATTTGGGATGAAGTGGAATTTGGTGACCCAGAGACACAATCAAAATCATCAATGATTCAATACAGTGGGCACCTCAGAGATAGCACCGTGGGCAAAAAGAGGACCTAGGTTTGTCATTTGAGAGCTGTTTATCTACTGTGTTCAGCAAGTATTTTGTTGTTCATTGGCGAAAACACAAGGTCAGAACTCAACGAACTGTCACTGGCAACATTTGTTGCTGTCATGTTGCAGACCTGGCAAAGTTACTGATAAATAATCTTAATTTGAAAAGCCATTCAAAGTGCTATCAAAAGGCTTTTCCCACTCCCTAAAGAGTGGGAAATACCTATGCTTTTAGATTTTTGTTACACTCAAATGTTTATCAAAGATAACCAGAAAAAAATACAAAAAGCTGTTTTCTAGATGTACCTTCCCAGGAGTGGATGGCCTACCTTTAAGAGCGCGACTCTTCTAGGAGGTCACAAAGAAACCAGAACAAAATCTAAAACACTGGATACCTCACTCGCCTAAGTTAAGGTCAGTGTTCATCAGACTGGACAAAAAATGGCATTAATGAGAGAATTCCAATTCAATTCAGTTTCAGTTCAATTTATATATATAGCGCCAATTCACAACACATGTTGTCTCAAGGCACTTCAAAGAAGTCAGGTACATACATTCCAATTATTCATGACCATTGAACAGTGCAGTCAGATTCAGTTATTTATTCAAATTGGATAAAACGTTTTTCTATCTGAGGAAACCCAGCAGATTGCATCCAGTCAGAGACTTGTCGCATTCACTCCTGGATGAGCATGTAGAGACAGTGGACAGACGCTAGTGTTGACTTTGTAGCAATCCCTCATACTGAGCATGCATGTAGCGACAGTGGAGAGGAAAAACTCCCTTTTAACAGGAAGAAACCTCCAGCAGAACCAGGCTCAGTGTGAGCGGCCATCTGCCACGACCGACTGGGGGTTTGAGAGAACAGAGCAGAGACACTAAGAGAACAAATAAGCACTGATCCAGGAGTACTTTCTATGGGAAGGAAAAGTAAATGTTAATGGATCTAGCTCCTTTAGTCATTTCAGATGGAAAGAAAGAACAGATAAACTCTGAGCCAGTTTTCAAGGTTAGAGTCTGAAAGAGAGCACATAGAGTTAGTCACAGTAAAAGCTCAGTCAATTGCCATATCTAGGAGAGAGAAAGGGTTAAACACTAAAGGACAGGGCCATATGGATCAGAATTCCAATGGTGTAAACTACTGCTGATGAAAAAAACACAGAGGTTGCATTTTGGAAAAAGATGATCATACCTACAGTCAAACATAGGGCTGGTAGTGCGAACTGTCACAGCAGACCATCAAACTACTTCTTAAGGGCCTGGACAATTTTTTTATTTTATGGAGACATGAGTCCTGCTCTTTGCCAGAATGAGAATGTCCAACCATCAGTTTGGGATCTTAAGCTCTAGCGTACTTGGGGTTATACAGCAGGACAATGATCCAGAACACAGCAGGTCAATCTCTGAATGGTTCAAAAACAAAGGTTT
Organism: Girardinichthys multiradiatus; assembly: GCF_021462225.1. Lineage (NCBI taxonomy): Eukaryota > Metazoa > Chordata > Actinopteri > Cyprinodontiformes > Goodeidae > Girardinichthys > Girardinichthys multiradiatus. The sequence continues at coordinate 22,851,490 of NC_061807.1, forward strand.
TGTCTGGGTACAAATGAACTGAAGTTCTATATAGCACCTTTCCAGTGATACAGACCACTCAAAGCGCTTTACACTAGAGCCACATTCACCCAATCGCACTCTCTAACACTCACACATTCATACACCGATACACAGATCAGTAGGCAACTTGAGGTTAAGTGCCTTGCCCAGGGACACATCAACATATGGCAGGAGGAAGCTGGAATCAAACAAACAACCTTCTGATTGCAAGACGACTACAATTCCTACCGGGCCACAGTTGCCTCTGTAAACCCAGATGCTTTGATGCTTTAAACATGCCATTAATGTTTGAAAACCCTTCAGCATTTCTGAATTAAAACAATTCTGCAAAGAATAGTGGGGCAAAATACCTACACAGCAATGTAAAAGACTCATTACCAGTTGTTGTTGCAAATGTTTGTGATGCCACAGAGATCTATACAGCTCTACAGATATGATCATTTAAAAAGCCACCATTCTGGAAAGGTCATTGAACAAACGAGCCAAAGCTGCAATGATTTATCATCTCAATGATGTAGCCATTTGTAGCGTTATGGCTCGAATCGAAGCAGCAAAACTGACAGAGCCAAATTCAACAGCTTAATCTCAATCTGTCCACCAAGATCAGATGAGAAAGGTTTTTATAGCTTAATAAAATGTGTCAGAGCTGTCTCATATGTAGTTCTTAGGTTGTGTAAGATTTTCAAAGCAAGAAAGACCCAAAACGACGAGGACCTGTAATGTCATAATGTAAATCTGTGCTTTGAGCACTACTAACATTGGTAATCTGATCTAAAAAGACATATGTAAATAAATGAAATGTAACACCGGGCCTCCAGGAAGGCTGTCTTTGGTTTTTCTATTCTCTCACAGTTCTCCCAAACCGTAGACAATGAAATATCAAATTAGGAAGTTAAGTCGTTCAGGTTTACACAAGGTCATAAAGGCCTTACATCACTCAAGCATAATAGTACCACTCTTTTGAAGGGCTTTTATTTCAAGAGGAAGCAGAAGCAATATGTCCTTGGAGGAAACAAGTGCAGAGGGAAATATCTCCTCAATGGACTCTTTCAAGTACTTCCTGGGGAAAGTCTGGACCATGCTGATACAATGTGACCCCTCGGCGCACACTCCATCAGTGCAGCTCGTTTCCTCAATCTTTATGAATGAAAGATAATACGAAAGCAGTGATTATTTTATGGCATCTTGTTCAACATGTGTAGATGATTAGAACAATTGCCGCACCTTATTATTTGATTATACCGCCAAATGATGTTAAGTTTAATATTCTTAATGTTCTGCTGAAGTAATTTCCTGCTACATTTTAGATTTATGACATATTTGTTGCTGCAGTTAAAATTGCCAAGAAAACTTTTAAAATATATTCACAAAGGTTTTTACACTTAAATGAAAAGAAAAGGGAACAGAATTAAGTACATTTAAAGATGGCCTGATTTGGTGGTGCTTGCTGTTATTTAGGTTAATTTTGTCAAGTCCTCAACAAAAGTGCTAAACAAATTTGTGAGAAGACTGGACAGGAAAACTTCTCTTTTTATTACTTCCAATTTAATTCTTCTACTGAGAAGCAGTTAATGTACGTTTTCAATCCCTCCCTCTTGTTTTTTAATATATATTTTTTAATAATATTTGTTTTTTAGAACTTTGAGGCTTGATATAACCTAATTTGTGCAGAAATAAGGATTTTTGAATGGTCATTCATGTTCTACCAGCAGGAGGCACATTGGAATCTAAGTTAGTTGAATCAGACGTTAGACTCTGCCCACATTTGACTGTATTGTACCTGGCTATTGTATTTGACTGTGGGTACCTGGCTCATTCCAGGGGACCTCACGGTCTTCCCAAATCAGGAAGGATATTCCTTCGGTGAGCTCAAAGTTTGCCCTAGGCATCTTCTCCCAGTAGGACATGTCCAAAAACCTCCAAAGTGAGGCACCCAGGACGTGTCTTGATCATAAGCAAGAGTCATTTTGTCTGACTACTTTCTACGTTTGTCTGTTTTTTAATGAATTTCTCTTCATTCTTTGTGTTTGACAGTAACAGGACGTTGTTCAGTATGTGCCTAAACTGAACACCTTTAGCCATCCATTGTATCTATTTCAATCTGAGGTTTGGTCGTTTGGGTAACAGTTTCAGGAGGCAAGTCCAAGGGCCTCTCCTCAGCTGGTTCTGTGGTATTCCAAGGTGTTTGTTTCAAGGTCAAAAGGATTTTAAATTCCCTCAAGCTTATTTTGGGTCAGAATGATCTACTTCAGTTGGGGCACATGTAGAACAACCTCCAAAGGGAGATGCATCCTAGGGTATCTTGTTCAGATGCCTCCTCAAATTATTCCTTCCAAAACGTGGGAGCAGCTATCTACTTCCATCCATCCATTCATCCATACATCCATCCACTGCCTTCCACTTATCTAAATTTGGTGGGAAGGGGGTAAGTTTCAGGGTGGAACCCAAAATATCCCTCTCTGAAGCTTGTTCTGGAGGATTTACGGCATTCCCAAGCCACGAAGGAAACATAATCCATCCAGTGAATTCTAGGTCTGCCCTGGAGTTTTAACCAAGTGTGCAATGGCTGGGAAAACCTTCAAAGGGAGGTGACCTGGAGGCATCCAAATCAGATGCGAGAACACATCATCTGACTTCTCTAATGTGAGGAAGCAGCAGCTCCATTTCAGTTTTAGCTTTAGACAGAAGTCATCAACCAATCTCACAGCTGAGCTTGGTCGCCCAACAGAGGACGCTGATTTCAGCTATTTGTATCCAAGATTTGTTCTTTTGTTCATGTTCCATGTCTCTGGACCACAGATAAGGTCAGAATACAGACGGGGAGACTGGAGGATTTCCTTTTGGGCTCAGCAGTTTATATTTTACTTCTAATGAAGCGCCTTTTTTATGTTTTAAAAGTGGTATTCATCACTAGTTGTCCAGTCATTCTAAAGCTTATTTGAGTTTTTCCTGCACTTTGGTTGTTTTTCCATTTTTTGTTTTTTTTTCAGTTCTTCTATCTGACCATGACAGTAAACTGTACTGTATGTGTTCTAAATGTGTACACTTGCACATAGAATTAGTCATGCTGACTTATTGCTGTTAAGATTATTACGTGATATTCAGATTAAACTCATAATCAGGATAATCAACACAAACACCAGGAATCTAAATACATCAACTTCAATGTTTTATTAACTCCAAAAGATGAATGACCACTCTTTGCTCTTTGGCAGCATTCCAAACTACTTTATATAATTAATATGTGTTTAAATAAAATAAAATAAAAAATAAAAAAGATGTGACAAGCTTAAGCCATGTTACATGGCATGGATTTATTTCCATGCTTAAAAGGAGGGGCCAGAAATGTTTTAATTGCACTCTCCTTCCAGTTTCTTTCTTTATGTAACAGGATCAGGCAGATGGTGTCTGGGTACCGAAGCCTTACATGACTCTTCTCCATAATTATCATCTGTGTCAGAGCTGTCAACACATTGTTGGTGTGTAACCATGCAGGTAAACATTTAACACCCCAAAAAGCATTTTTTAATCCAGGCCACTTCACTGCAGCACATAAGCTTTCTTCAAATGCCAAAGCATGGCAGATGCATCAATGTTTATTGGGTTTCCTGGGCTTTTGTAACTGCAGACTATAAAAGCAAAAACCTCTCTAATAAACAGCACCTTTCAGAGAATGTTTTTTATTTACCCCCTACCTGAGCAGTGGATCTCTGCAGCTACTAGGCTTCTGAAGGATTTTGTTTTTGGGGATTGGTGTAAAAATGTGGCTTAATACATATGTGTGCCATACTTTTCAGATTTTAATTTAAAGACAAAACTCTTTTTCTTCACAATGATGGGCTACTTTGGGTTGGTCGATAGAATACACTGTAGTTAGGGGTTGTTAACGCGAGAAATTGTGAAAAAGTTTAAAACAATATTTACAGGGCACTGTAGACTTGCAAAGGTTTACCAACAATGGGCGCCAATGAAGGAGCTCGAAGGGCACAGATCAGTACACTCCGCAGTAAGAGGGATGCAAACTGCAGAACCTGGCGTTATAAAGCAACATTAACAACCCTGCCAGTGCCCTGGCAGGATACTGTATGAGTGTGTGAGTCCCATCCTCCAGTAGCCGTGGCGTGGCAGCGGTGTGCAGCAGCAGAATGGCAGACTGCAGAACGAACTGTGCTGTTGAGGAGGCGGGGTTTGACATCTCAGCTCTGAAAACATCTCTAATCCAGTATTTCAGGTGCCGAAGTCGCCGGAGCCACCAGCCAGTTCTCAACTCCACCACCGCTCGCAGCTGCCGCTTCTGCTGAACACCGGGAGCAATATTGCAGCTCCATTGAGTAAGACGTGTCAGGAGTGGAAGTCACATGAGAGTTTCAGCGCTGTAAAACAACACTTCTTAGTTATTTATTTATTTATTTTCTCCCGGACTGGTGGAATACTTTTCCAGCGACGTTCTCTCTCTCTCTCTGCGCCTTTATTCAGGGAGTCCTTCGGCTTATCAGCTTTTTAACACTTTGACGGATATTGTCGCTCCTTATTTGGACGAAATAATCTCTTAGAGGTGAGTGTGTTTTGTTTTTAAGACTCTTGCAGTTGCTGAAACTTTCCTGGCTGATGTTTTGTAGCTACGTGGGGCGGAAATGTAATGGAGGCTGTACCTGGAACTCAGGTGAAAACAGGTAGGCCTTGGCAGGTTAGCCACGTTTAGCGTACCACTTCTCACGTTTCAGCAAATCGAGTGGAAATGTTTACAAAAATACCCAAAACGTTGTTGTCATTTTGACAGTATGTTTTGTCCGAGTTTATCTCGCGTGCACTTCTAAAAGTCGCTATTTTCACGCGCTTGTAACGTTTAATTGTGTTTTTACTCTAAATATTGACAAAGTTCGTGTGTAGTGGAAAGCAGGGGGGTAATGTTAACCCAGAGGCATGTTTTATTGTAACGTTTAGGTATGTAGATGCAGGTCATGCACCTTATCAGCTCATAATAAAGGTTGAGGTCACGAGTTTCGTATTTGACCCATATTCCTAAAAAAAAAAAAAAAGGCGATCTGACTAAACACGTATAATGTGTCGAATACATTATTATGTGTTTTAGGTAAAAACAGCTACTAACGCGCTGCAAATGTTTAAGTATGTTTTTTTTTACACTCAATGTTCTGATGCCTACGCACGTTACTTGCGCATCACAATATTTAGCGTTAACATACCAGGACATTTAGCTATATTAAGATACGTACCTACGTAAAGTCATCCGTTCATATTTAGCCCCTTATTCTTTACAAAAACTGTCTTACTAAACAAATTGTTGTGCGTTTTTAACACGAGGTTAGTGAAAAACAATCTACAAGCAATGCTAAGGTTGAAGGACGATATAAAAGCATCTGTGCGCAAGGAACTTGCACGTCTCAATATTATTATAGCGCTAACAGCACTAACATGTCAACGCTCGGGTATTTAATGATTAATGCGTATTTTGGGCCCTATTCCTCGCAAAATGTCTCACTAAAAAGTTGTAATATGTTTGTTAACACGTTATTATGCACTTCAGTTCAAAATGTCTACTGTTCAGTGCCTTTTTATAGCGTTTAAAACCAGAATAAATAGAATAAAGTGAATTGAGAGCAGACTCTCAACTTTTATTATGTTTTGGGTGATACATTTTATCTCTTGACGATCTCATTTAGAACTCAAAGTGGACACTTATCTCACATCCACCACGTAAAGTGGGTTAGTTCACTCTCATTATGAAGAGTCCAGAGCAGCTGTCTATTTAAACAAAGCAGTCATGATGAAACCATATGATCTTTAGCCATGAATACAACCTGGACTCTCATTCTTTGTCCTCAGGTCATTTTTGGAACATTTCCAATAAGATTTAGGACAGTGAAAAAACACAGTGGCATGCTGACAAACCAGTTTTGGCTCTTTAAGCCCTCTGTTACATCTTTGTTTAAATGTTGAGCAACTATACCTGGAAGAAGCACACACTTAACAGGTACAGGTCCCTACTCATGGAGTAACACATCCAGCTCAGGTGTTTGCTCTGTGACGGATTATTCTGACATGTATTGGCATAAATACCATCATATTCTGTCAGAGTGTTAGGTGACAGGAAAGCATGGCAGGTATAGGTTTCTGAATGCTAAGTACGTATCATGGACTTATGTTATCAAAATAAATAAATGTAGCAGTTTCAAAAAAGGTTAATACATATCCATTTAAAAAAAAAATATTTGACTTCCTAATATTGATTATTATTTTTATTGTTATTATAATTTTAGCTGTAATGTCAAAATATAGTTTCATGATATATGCTCATACAAAAAAGTAGAGTGAGTGAATATTTTACAGATTCATTTTGAAATCCTCATAATCTTGTGTTTAATGTTGACCGACTCAACATTTGACAACAGATTCAAAACATGTAAACAGTAATGGACACTCTATTGACTTGTAAATGGCTACATTTATTTATGAAGTAAAATATAAAATGAAGTAAAGTTGTAGTTCTGAAATAAACACACTTGTTAGAAAAACCTTTGTTGCCCTGCTGAGTTTTGTAAAGTAATGTTTAGAGTCTGTCCAATAATACACTGTTAGCTACACATATTTGCACCACCCCTTAAAGCTGCATAAAATGCCTAAAAATAATTTAATCTTTTATTGCAGTAGCTTAATCTCTCACTACTTGACTACATTTGTTTATGTGAGAAAACATCTCCATGCTAAGAATTTTTTTTGAAAGCACTGGTGTCCCTGCTATCAATACTGCAACCCTATTTTACTAAGAATACTGCACTTAGTCTTCTCCTGTAACATTTCACAAGGTCCTGGCATATAGAGAGAAGAATCTCTTAACCATTCCTCTTTGCATAAACTCTCCGGGTCATCCTGGGTCTTTTCTTGTGCTCTCCTCTCTTTAGCTCTCTTCACTGATTTTTCTATAGTATATGAGTCTGATTTTGGCTGATGAACAATTACTGTTTTGATTTTGATCACATGTTTTGGATAATTATTCTGCAAAAGAAGCCAATAAGGACCCAATGTTTATGATACCACACACTCTAAGAAGGTTTTTTGGGCCTTGGAAGAGAAACAGACCCCCAGAACCACAGGTCCTCCACCATACTGACCAGTTGGAATGAGATGCTTTACCAGTTACAGTATTCACCCTTTGATTTTGCAAACATTCCAGGTGGTTCTGGTGAGTAACACTCATGTCTCACAAGTCTAGTTTTGTTCTGGCTCTGGGTTAGTGTTTTTTATGTCTTTAACTGCACGCATTTACATTTGAGATCGTAGGACAGAAAGTTTTTTTTTTTTTTCTTGAATTATTCTCATACCGCCAGTTTGCATGTAAATGGTGTCATAAGATGCCAGTCATTGCTGCAGTTCTCTAACAGTGAGCTATGATACTTGTTTTCACCTCTCTTAAACATCCTGCTCACTGTGCACGAGTCCTTTTTCACCTTAGTGGCCATTCATCAGAAAATATTGGACATCATGACAGGTAACTGTTTTTACCCTAAGGCACAGGCGTCAGGTGTTCTCCATCTTTTAAATGTGTCTTTGATTCAGGTGTGTTGGACCTGGGACACATCCAAGGACTGGAGTTTGACACCCCTGCCCTAGGGTAACAGATTTCAGGGATTACTAATTAAAAGTTCCTAGAATGCTAATCAATTGAAAAAGGTAAAAAAAAAGGAACAACAAAAAAAAAAAAACAGTTTGTCTTCTCTTCTAGCTTGCAACTGTGCTTAGGATGACAGACTATTTATAATTCAACAACTTAGAAAAGTAGTTTGTGTCAGCTCACTGAGAGGTGACTGACACCTCTCAGCAACAGTTTTAGAAGGTAGCTAGGGTTTAGTGGTCTGTAAAGTTGAAGGATTTGGAAGGTCCTCCTACATCATATTTTTTAGCAACAGGCGGACCTCATGGAAGTAATTCTACAGCAGACAGGATGTTGTGCTACAGTTAAACCTTTTACTCAAGAACGGGTTCCTGGAACTGGAAGAACTGCTTTTGTTCTGGCTTTTCCTCTGTGGGGTGTGTGAAATAATGGTTGACTCAGCGTGGTTCGAGTGGCCAGTTTGATGCTACAAGGCCGACAATAGTGACCGTATGCTGGCGAGCAGTTAGCCTTTTGAGCACGAAGCCGACACAGGAAAGGATGACTGCTTTGTTGTACTTGAATACTCTCTGAAGAGAATTAGAGATGTTTCACTGGTTCCTTTTTTTTTTGTTGTTTTTATTTCCTTTGTAGATGCAGAGTCAGGTTTTATTGTTGATTTTTTTTTTTTTAACAGAGCCACTCTGAAATTTATGGAAAGCTTGATCGTAAATACAATAAATTAGGATACTGTGTTGAGTGAGTGGTAGTAATGGGAGTAACATGACTTTGTTATTCTGTTTGAACAAATGATTCAGACCTCTGAGAAGTTTGCCTACCCCTGAAATGAGAAGCATGTGTTACAGGTTGTTAGGGCTTACTAAATACACAGAAAGTGTTGTAATTTGTCACATTTCCAAGTAGAAGGAATGTGAATTCAGGGAAAACTGTATGCACTGAATGTCCAAGTAGGAATATTGTGGATTTGGAGAGCACTTTTTATTAGAAAACAAGCAAAACCTGTTTTGCTTTTTTCTTAAAACAAAAACTCCTAATTACTACCTGGTAAACAAATAGTTTTTATAAATTGTTCCAGATTAAGTTTAATGATCCATTTCCCTTTTGTCTAAAGTTTCTAGTTTAGTAGACGCAGTCAGTGGAAGAAACTGACATATAAACATCATAAAGTTGCTTTTAATTATAAAAGTAAAAGGCTGTACATTTGCCTTGAAAAAAACACTCGTAGGATTTGTTTAAATTGTTGCCCTCCTCTATGAGGATATAATCGGTAAAGGTGAACAGTTGCAGTTAAGCCCTTTTACGTTCACCATGTGCTTCTTCTCTCATTGACATGTTTGTGTTCTCACTTCATAATGGCATCGAATAAGTGTGATTCAGTTAACTGCAGATTGACTCATCAGCAGCTCTTGGCATTACCATATAAGGGAGATCAGTTGAATCCTCCCTAATGAGGCAATCCATCAACGGATCTCTGATGGATTAATCATAGCACCCGACCCCACCTGCACTTTCCTTCCAGATTTCTCCATATTTTACAGACTCCTCGGTCTTGGTGATGCTGCTGATACTCCTCTCACTCTGGTTGGGTGCTTTAAAGTGTCAGCCTTAGCTGTTTTCCTTATGACAAGTGGAGCGGGGTAAAAATGAGCTGTCCCTGGGTTTGACAAGTCTGAGAAAGCCTTTGTTTACTGAAGGAAGCCTGGGCTTCCTGCAGGGCTGCTCACAAGAAGAACGTTTTTTTTTTAGGGCTTGCTCAAAGAGAATTCTCACATTTCAGATCAGGTTGACATGAAGTGGCAAGAAAGTGGTTTTTCTTTAGGGTTACGTATTAAATTATAATATCAAACAGTGTTTTATGCAGTGGCCCTATTTATGTGGAACAAAGAGCTTACCATAACTATGTCGCAGTAAAACTACTTGGTAACAAATCAATATCTTTTTTAAATTATTATAGAAATAATTGATTGTTTTTCAGTATTTGCAGTATTTGTCTCTAATTTACATTTTTCTTTATTTTAGCTGATGTAGTTTTTCCCCTTTTAAAGTCCTTTTTAGGTAACTTTGGCCAGTTGAAGAAATAACTGCTACATATGTTTAATCTATTATCACTTTTCAAATAAGGAGGAAAAATAGAAATATGTGTTTGTATGTATATCCTTTCTGAGGGAAAAAAGTCTTTATTCTTATTTTAATTTAATTTATAGTAACCTGTGCTTGAATGTATTTTAGTTTAGCACATGGCATTAATAATGTGTTAAAACAATAAAAAAATCCAGATCAGATCATATCACGCATTTTGTCAAATATTTTGCTGTATTGAAATTAAAATAGAATACCATGTAAAAATTATTTTCAACTTATTTACAACCATAAACTTTGGTTTTAATTGGGATTTTAGAAAGACCAACACAGAGTAGTGAATAATTGTGTAAGGGAGGGAAATTAGTTCTGCTAGAGGATGAGCCTCTGGCACAGTGCTTTGCAGCCTCTTGACAGGTAATCTCCAGGATTGCTCTGTGTTTACTTCCATCTATTTTCTCATGAATTCTGACCAAACGTACCTGTCACTGTTCAATAAAAGCCCACATCATGATGCTGTCCCCACCATGCAATTTAACAGTATGTTTAGGTTGATGTAAGCTGCTAGTTTACTAAAATACATAGTGTTTTGCAATTAGGCCAAGAGGCAAAAAATGTTGTCTCATCTGATGAAAGCATTTTCTTGCACGTTTGCAGTGTCCCCGCCATAAAAGGCCAGATTTGTGGAGTGCACCACTAATAGTTGTGCTTTAAACAGATTCCCTTAGCTGAGCTGTGGATCTCTGCAGCTCCTCCACAGTTACCATAAGACCTTTTTGACGCTTCTCTTATTGATGCTGTCTGTCAGTTTTGGTGGATGGCCATGTTTTGGTAGGTTTGCAGTGCTATACTGTTCCCATTTTTGGTTGATGATTTAAACAGAGCTGTGTGAGATATTCAAACTTGGCCATATTGGTGTTATAACCTATAATCCTGATTTAAACCTCTCCACCACTTTCTCCCTGACCTCTTTGCTGTGTTCCTTGGTCTTAATAATGAAAATGTTGCTACACTAATGTTCTCTAACAAACTTCTGCTGCCTTCACAGAACAGATGGTTTTATACTGAGATCAAAGTACACTGGTGGACTCTGTTTTGTATTTAGGTGACTTGTGAAGAGAGGATATTATGTAGAGGTATTCATGTAAAATGGATCAAATTCAAATGCACGCCACATTTTAAAATTTTTATTTGCAAAAACATTTAAAAAAACTATGTACACTTCACCCTTATGAAGTGTTGGTCAATCACATAAAATCCAAACAAAATGTGTTAAAAAAGATATGAACATATTTGCTAGGCACAGTGTAGGAGATTACATTTTTTGCTATTTCTGGGTTCACTTTTGCTGTTTGAGTAGTGTGTTGTCTTTTATTAAGAAATGTATATTTTTCATATTTCCCTCATCACATATCAGACATACTTCTGCTTCCATTGTCTTGCTGCTGTACGCAGCTGAACTGGATTGAGTGCTTAGAACGCTAGGAACTGAAATACAGAGAAAACCATGTTTCATCATGTAGAATCAGCAGAAATGGATTCAACACAATCTGAGCTTAAATAAGTTGCTATGCAAGTCAAATGCATAAAAACAAACAAATTGGTGTTATGTGAGGTAAGGCTCATTATAGTTACATCTGGAAATAAGTCGGGGGTTTTAGGGGAAAAACATAATATGTACGAATTTCTGAGGATCGCTTCGTTGAACTGCAAATCAGTCCCAGGAAAAGCATTTCATTTTCACGCCTTGGACTTGAAACGGAAGGGTGTTAACGGCCGGTTTGGCTTCCATTGGGCAATGACGTAAACCTGGCGTCTGAATAATGTCGTCACCAGTCATTATTATTTCATCTGTAATTCTCCATACACATGCAGCAACTTGTTGAATCTTGGGCTTCAACACGGTCAGTTCATGCTAATAAAACTGCATGCGCATCATGTTTGTCATGGAATGTAAAAAAAAATGTAATGGCATTGCTTAATATCCATATCTTCCAAAAAGTAGACTTTGATCCTTCAAATGAATGAAAACATTTATTGCCATGAGGTCAGCAAGTGTCAGTTCTGCTGAGACAAAGAGGCTGATATAAATAATGTAACTGAGGCTGGCAGGTTTTCAAATGGCCCACTGTAATGCAATAACAGTTCCAGACTCATAAAAAGCAGAGTCATATATACTCTGGCCGTTGTCAGCATTATCACAACACAAAACATGTGCTGGAATCACTCCCCGGGTCATCAGTTTGACGTTGAGTTATGTTGGCACAGTAATGTCTAATGTTGTTTTCTTCTTCGTCCCTGGTAAACAAGTCCAGCTTAAATTCCACAAAGTAAATTGAATGTTTGTGTAATATTTGTTATTTATCCACAGTATAACGTAGAGTGATTGCAACATGAAAGTTGTACCATACTAATACCAGCAGCTAAAAACATTGACATCACTGCTGTACTGTACGGGTAGTTTGTACACATGTTCTTCCTTCCACTGAAACCATTTCAAAACAGCTTCCCTTAAGCAACCTGGAGCTTTAGGGATTGTTCTGGAATGCTGTTGCTCTGGAGCGCCAGCTGTACTATGGCTCAGATGCCGAGACTGTAGCCTTTTAGTTTGGTTAAAACGCCTGTTTAAATGCTAATTATGCCGTGTAAAACTAAACTTCGGGTTGTGACATTAACTGCTGGATATAAACACTATACTGTGGCATCCCATTGTTTCATTTAGGATTTCAAAAAATCCACCATGACAGGATTGTTCAGCAGATTTGGACAGAAACATTTGAAATAATAGCAGCTCAGTAAAACCTTTTTGTTGATAGAGACTTGTTTATTTTCACTTAGAAACTATATAATTAATTCGAGTGTAAAGAAAAGAGAAATAAATTATTTTGGCTGCTGGTCATCCCTTCAACATTTTATACTTTTGCTGTTTTGGTAATTTCTTACCTGACGTTCTTGGGTATGAAACTGAGCTTCTTCCCCCCTCGCGCGGAGCTATCGGGGAAGAAACGAGGAGGCGGAATCTGCTTTTATTTAAATGAAGGTTGGTGCAGACACATAAAAGTGCTGGGGAAAACATGTAGTCCTGATCTGGAGTCATTTGCCATAAACTGTAAACCGTTTTATTCACCGAGAGAGTTTTCCTCGTTCATAATAATTGGCTCATGGCTGCACTTCTGCCGCTGAAAAACATCTCGCTGAGCTGATTACAGACGTGGAGAAAAAACACACGGACTCTTTCATCATAATACTGGGAGATTTTAACAGCGCAAACTTCTCCCATGAACTCCCCAAATACAGACAGCATATTAAGCGTCCCACCAGAGACAAAAACACACTGGACCATTGTTACACAGCTTTAAAGGACTCATATCATGCTGTTACCAGGGCTGCTCTGTGTTTTTCGGATAATTCTCTTGTCCACCTCATCCCAACCTACAGACAGAGACTAAGAGCCTCCAAACCCAAGGTTCACACTGTTAAGAAGTGGACTGAGGAATCAAAGCAGACACTACAGGCCTGCTTTGAATGCACAGACTGGACTGTTTTTGAAACTTCAGCCACTGACTTAAACCAACTAACTGATGTGGTGACATCATACATCAGTTTCTGGGAGGACATGTGTGTGCAGACCAAGACGTTCTGCACCTTTGGGAATAACAAACCATGGTTTACTCCACACCTGAATGGCTTCTACTGCAGACATGACATGACAGGAAGCCGTTCACACCCCAAACCATCTCCTCCACATCCTATTCAGGAACAAATTCTTCCCATAAAGCAACCAAAACCCTACCTTCAGATCCTCTGCCTGCACTAAAGATCTCTGAGGAAGATGTAAATAGGCTCTTTCAGCGCATGAAAACAAAGAAAGCTGGAGGACCTGATAATGTCTCCCCATCATGCCTGAAAGCCTGTGCAAATCAACTTGCCCCGATCTTCACCCGGATCTTCAACAAGTCACTGGAGACGTGTGAGGTCCCCTCGTGCTTCAAATGATCCACCATCATCTCAGTGCCCAAGAAACCCACCGTCCTAGGATTAAATGACTACAGGCCTGTAGCCCTGACGTCTGTGGTCATGAAATCCTTTGAGCGACTGGTGTTGAAGCACCTGAAAGACATCACAGGCCCCCTGCTGGACCCCTGCAGTTTGCATGCTGCATGCTGAGCAAACAGGTCGGCAGATGATACTGTCAACTTAGGTCTACACTTCATCCTGCAACACCTTGACCGTCCAGGGACATACGCCAAGATTCTGTTTGTAGACTTCAGCTCGGCCTTCAACACGATCATACCAGACATCCTCCACCAGAAGCTCACCCAGCTCAAAGTCTCAGCCTCCACCTGTCAGTGGCTCAACTGCTTCCTGACGGACCGACAGCAGCAGGTGAGACTGGGTTAGCATCTTCTCCCTCACCAGATCAATAAGTACTGGTGTCCCCCAGTGGTGTGTTCTATCCCCACTCTTCTTCTCCCTGTACACAAATGACCATCTGTGAAACTCCTGAAGTTTGCAGTCGACACCAATGTCATTGGACTGATCCAGGACGGTGATGATTCTGCATACAGACAGGAGATGGATCGACTGGTACACTGGTGTTGTCAGAACTACCTTGAACTCAACCCGCTCAAGACTGTGGAAATGGTGGTGGACATTCGGAGAACACCAACCCCATACACCCCCCTCACCATCCTCAACAACACTGTGTCAGCTGTGGACCACTTCAGGTTCCTAAGAACCACCATCTCTGAGGACCTGAGATGGTCTTCACACATAGACACTGTTCGGAAGAAGGCCCAGCAGAGACAGTACTTCCTGAGGCAACTCAATAAGTACAACCTTCCACAGGAGCTGCTGGTCATCTTCTACACTGCCATCATTCAGTCTGTACTGTCTTCATCCATCTCAGTGTGGTTTGGCTCATCCACAAAACAGGACAGGTCCAGACTGCAACGAATAATCAGGTCTGCAGAGAGAATAATCAGGGCTGACCTTCCCTCCATTCAGGACTTATACAGGTCTAGGGTCAGGAAAAGAGCTGCTAAAATCTCTGCAGAGCCCACACACCCTGCACATAAACTATTTAGAGTTTCACCTTCAGGCCGCCGCTACAGAGCACTGTTCACTAAAACCAGCTGCCACAGAGACAGTTTCTTCCCCCAGGCTGTTTCTCTGATGAACATTTAATAGAGTACCAAACAACTGCACACTGAAGTTGCAAATGCACCTTTGTATATGTGTATATTTGTATAAATGTATTTGAGGACATAAAGATATATGCATAAATATATCTTATAACACATTAAAAAAAAATATAAAACCCAGAGAACAAATTCCTTGTTTGTATGTACAAACTTGGCAATAAAGCTGATTCTGAACTAGTAGCAGGATATTTGTAGGTGCCAAGAATAAGTTCACACCTACCTTGTTGGGTGTTTCATATGTACCCTCTGTTTATTCGTAACAGACTTGGGGGGCATTTCATAAATACCTTGCATCAGTTCATTCTAACTCTGGGAAATTAGGTATGTACCTCTGCATCAATGTGCCTCCCACCTTGGAGCGGGCTCGTACATACATTGTGTCAAATCTACTTGGGGGATCAAAACCAGTGATCGTCAGAAAATAATATACAGGTCTTTCTCAAAATATTAGCATATTGTGATAAAGTTCATTATTTTCCATAATGTCATGATGAAAATTTTACATTCATATATTTTAGATTCATTGCACACTAACTGAAATATTTCAGGTCTTTTATTGTCTTAATACGGATGATTTTGGCATACAGCTCATGAAAACCCAAAATTCCTATCTCACAAAATTAGCATATTTCATCCGACCAATAAAAGAAAAGTGTTTTTAATACAAAAAACGTCAACCTTCAAATAATCATGTACAGTTATGCACTCAATACTTGGTCGGGAATCCTTTTGCAGAAATTACTGCTTCTATGCGGCGTGGCATGGAGGCAATCAGCCTGTGGCACTGCTGAGGTCTTATGGAGGCCCAGGATGCTTCGATAGCGGCCTTTAGCTCACCCAGAGTGTTGGGTCTTGAGTCTCTCAACGTTCTCTTCACAATATCCCACAGATTCTCTATGGGGTTCAGGTCAGGAGAGTTGGCAGGCCAATTGAGCACAGTGATACCATGGTCAGTAAACCATTTACCAGTGGTTTTGGCACTGTGAGCAGGTGCCAGGTCGTGTTGAAAAATGAAATCTTCAAAAAGCTTTTCAGCAGATGGAAGCATGAAGTGCTCCAAAATCTCCTGATAGCTAGCTGCATTGACCCTGCCCTTGATAAAACACAGTGGACCAACACCAGCAGCTGACACGGCACCCCAGACCATCACTGACTGTGGGTACTTGACACTGGACTTCTGGCATTTTGGCATTTCCTTCTCCCCAGTCTTCCTCCAGACTCTGGCACCTTGATTTCCAAATGACATGCAGAATTTGCTTTCATCCGAAAAAAGTACTTTGGACCACTGAGCAACAGTCCAGTGCTGCTTCTCTGTAGCCCAGGTCTGGGGAATGCGGCACCTGTAGCCCATTTACTGCACACACCTGTGCACGGTGGCTCTGGATGTTTCTACTCCAGACTCAGTCCACTGCTTCCACAGGTCCCCCAAGGTCTGGAATCGGCCCTTCTCCAAAATCTTCCTCAGGGTCCGGTCACCTCTTCTCGTTGTGCAGCGTTTTCTGCCACACTTTTTCCTTCCCACAGACTTCCCACTGAGGTGCCTTGATACAGCACTCTGGGAACAGCCTATTTGTTCAGAAATGTCTTTCTGTGTCTTACCCTCTTGCTTGAGGGTGTCAATAGTGGCCTTCTGGACAGCAGTCAGGTCGGCAGTCTTACCCATGATTGGGGTTTTGAGTGATGAACCAGGCTGGGGGTTTTAAAGGCCCCAGGAATCTTTTGCAGGTGTTTAGAGTTAACTTGTTGATTCAGATGATTAGGTTCATTGCTCATTTAGAGACCCTTTTAATGATATGCTAATTTTGTGAGATAGGAATTTTGGGTTTTCATGAGCTGTATGCCAAAATCATCCGTATTAAGACAATAAAAGACCTGAAATATTTCAGTTAGTGTGCAATGAATCTAAAATACATGAATGTTAAATTTTTATCATGACATTATGGAATTTAATTAACTTTATCACAATATGCTAATATTTTGAGAAGGACCTGTATGTGAGAAATTAGCATTTGCATGAATAGCTTTGTTCATAATTTAAGAAAATATATGACTACCAAGACAGATTAACTGATGATCAATGATTAGGTACATAGGTACAAAGTGGTTTGTTTTCGGGTATGAAATGGAGGTAGGTTGGGATTAAAAGGCAATGAGTAGGTATGAAATGGGGAAATTAATTTACAATAGAGCAAACTGATCCAGAGCATATTATTTATCATTTTCACTCCTTGTACATTTTTGATATCGTAACTACATCTTTCATATAACTGTTTTCCATAAAGCTTTGAGATTTGCTTCGATTCCATTTAGAATAAAACAATCTTAAAAATCACAAAAACCTATGAAAAATGACAAGTTGTGATTCCATGAATCTCTTGGGGCATTCCCTAATGTAATAACTCGCTTGCTCAGCAGAAACATGTTCATCCATCACACTTCTCAGGCGCAGTCTCTTGGTTGAGCCTCTCAGTCTAAGGTGCACAACATACAGTGGCGTGTCTTGGAATTTTTTCTCGCTCTCTTTCACTTCTCTTATGTCGTCACGTACCATTTCTGACATACAAACTGGTATATTTAGCATTTCCTGTTGCTCTCATTTAAATTGTTTTTTTCGGAAATCAGCGGATTATGCTTTGAAATCAGTTTCATTATCTCTAAAAAGTTCCCTTTTTATTGTGCGATGTATCTGCCTCAAGGTAGCCCCTTTGAGGGAGATTTTGCACAGCTGTAAGGAGCAGCACTTCAGCAACAGTTTTTTTAATGTAGATGCAATTTTCATCAACTCTTTTCCAGTTTGAGTACCCTTCATGTGATGTGAAAGGACTCTTAGAAGCATTTGGAAGGGAAAAGTGTCTACATGCACTTGTCACCCAACACTGTTTGGGGAAAATACCTTCAAGTGTGGCTGTCTAGGTCCATCCGCTGGATGCTGATATATATCTAGGACAGATTTAAATGAATGACAATGGACGTCTCTGCTGAGTCTGCTGCCCCCGCGACCCGGTCCTGGATAAGCGGAAGACGACGAACGAACGAACAATGAAAATTCTATTGAATCTAAAACAACAACTGCACAAGTGACCACGACAATAATATAGAATATTTTCTGCAGAATATTAACTCTGGATAATTTAATTTTCACAGGCTTTAACTTAAAAGTAGTATTGGAGTTAATTACTATGTGGATGGCTCCGTGTAGTATTTGATATTGAAGGAGAAGATGTCTCACATGGTACCACATTCTTCTGATTTGCGTGATCATGAATAGGTGAAGTGCCTGAGATGATTTAAGGATATTAAAGTTGATTAAATAAAAAAAAAATATTGATTTCTTTTGCTTTACAATTATGTACAACAATACATACCTTTGCTTGGTGAGCACTAAAGTGACTGGTCTTCATTTTCCTTCACAGTGGCAACCTCCCAGATCCTGAAATGAATAATAAAGATGTCTTACTGCAAGTATATGGCCATAATCATCTTTTATTTCTATTTAAATTAACTAAGACTAAAAAATATTTACTGTACATTCCTGAATATTAGTATTGTTTCCCACTGGTTATAAATCCTTATAGGTTGATCCCCTATGTATATATGTGTACAGTATAAACATCCCTTCCTTAGGTTTTCCTTGCTCATTTTCACATATCTTGATTGGCAGAACTCACTGTAGACAATGGCGACTGCTGCTCAGTCCACCTTTCGCTGACAATGTTATTCTTAATACTGAAGAATTTCTCGATATTTTGAGATCTTTTCATTCTTGCTATTCTATTTCCGTAAGAAAAGTTCTTTACTGACTGGCTCTGATGGGGAAAAAAAAGCACATTTTCTGTCACAAACAACTTCTTAGATATTCAACCTTGACTATTGCCTTGGGATGTCAAAGTCTGGTCCTTAAGGGCCCTTCTTCTGCAGGTTTGACCCCCCAACATTTGGGAAAGCAGGGAAATATCTAAAACCAGGAGGATCAGAGACGGACATCCCTGCGACGTCTATGAACATGGCACAGTCATGTCATAATGATACTTTAATACTTTCTATGATGCTTCTAATATTTTTTTGTAAAGCACTCTGGTTGTCCTGTACATGAAGTGTGCCATATAAATAAATTTGCTTTGCCTATGGTCCACTGCCCAAGCTAGATAAAGGCAATGACAGGAAGACAGCCAACATGACAAGCTGGCACAGCTACAGTAACACTGAATCCACATGGAGCAAATGTTCTGCAGCTCTATACAGCAGCTGACAATGTGAATTTTATATTTCTACTTCAGCTGTTTTATGCTAACTATCCAAATACTTTCTGTAATCTTTCATGGTAACAATTCTTTATTGGTGGGGGGCAAGGGGGGGCCCGTGCCCCCTTGGGCCACTCCGCTGGACACGCCCCTGACAATTCACACGTTCGTTGCAGATTTTTGTTAGAGCTCCTCACTTGATGCTGATTTTGAAGCTTCTTGAAGTACAAGTACTTGTTTTGGAAGTCTTGAAATACGTGTCTCAAAAAAGTGATCAGTTTAATTTACTCTTAAGTGTTCAGATTTTAATAAAAAGATAGAAAATGGGTCAGATGTCTTTCTTTGTAGTCAAGTTCACAAAAGAATGGCAGCAACAAATGAACAAAAGAAATGTGAAAACTCTGGTTACAAATGGGTGATGAATAATATCCGGTTGAGTTTTTCTTTTCTGAATATTAGTTTTCTTTCTATTAATGAATAAATTGCACCAAAAACGGCAACTTAAAAAATGTTTGGTCTATAAACCAACAGTGTGTATTTTGATACTTTTGTGAGTTTAATAAAAATCTGATAAAACAATGCTTTGAAGTATAACTGAGGATATATCGGTACATTTCATTATTTGTTCAATTCACATCCGCTATGTCTATAAGAGTATGGGGTAAGAACGCTGTCAAAGACAATGTGTATGTAAAGATAGAAATGTGTGCATATTAGTCAATAGTTGTGCATAAGTAAAATCCAAAAGAGGTATTGTATATTTTCTCTATAAGAATACAAAATAAAATGTTACATCTTCAAGAAATTACAAACACAAAGTTCAAGTTTACAGTTGTGGTTTATTCTTTATGAGTAGAATATGCTATAACAGTTTGTGAATACGATTTATTTTCTATGAGAATACAAATTTACATAAGCAACTTGGCATCACGTGATTTCATGCTGGTTAGTGGAGCGCAGAATTAGTCAATTCACGTTGCGCATGCGCTGTCACACTCCTCACCGCCAGTAAACGTAGTGCTGGGATTGGATGACATAAAAAAAGGTAATGGAAGATAATTCAGTCTAAAAGGAATATTAGGAACAGAGGGGAGATAGGGGAGAAATCAAGAGTATTATAAATAAAGCATTGTTCTTATTTTTATGTAATACAAAACTAAAACAGAATATAGTGGGTGGAGTTATACAATGATGTACATTACGTGGCGGTATGCACTTCTGAATTTGTTTGTACCGCCAGCAGAAGAAGAAGCAGCAGCACTAGCACCTAGATGATGGACCAAGAGCATATATTAACGACATTAAGACATATATAAACATTTTAACATCACCTGGCTCTGTACCGTATAGTTTCTTGGTGTGTCATCTTGGCGCTAGTGCTGCTGCTTCTTCTTCTGCTGCTGTTCCTAATATTCCTTTTAGACCGAATTATCTCCCATTACCTTTATTCCGTCATCCAATCCCGGCTCTACGTTTAATGGCGGTGAGGAGTGTGACAGCGCATGCGCAAGGTGAATCTACTAACTCTGCGCTCCACTAACCAGAGATCACGTGATGCCAAGTCGCTGACGTAAATTCGTATTTTCATAGGAAATAAATAGTATTCACAAACTGTTATAGCATATTGTATTCCTAAAGAATAAACCACAACTGTGAACTTGAACTTTGTGTTTGTAATTTCTTGAAGCTGTAATATTTTATTTTGCATTCTTATAGAGAAAATATACAATACCTCTTCTGGATTTTACTTATGCACAACTATTGACTAATATGCGCACATTTCCGTGTTTACAAACACATTGTTTTTAACAGCGTTCTTACCCCATATAAGAGCACTGTTTTTTTTTCTCCTATATGTTTTAAAGTCCTTTAAAGCAATTGGAATCTGTTAAAATTGGCACCTGTACACCATAGTCATAGTTCAGTGGAAATTGAATAAAAACTATATGGAAAATCACATCAGGCAACAATGTCTGCAGATTTAAAATGCAGCCTGAGTTTAGTGGGACACGCCTCTGGTGCAAAGGGTGTCTGTAAAAGTTAATGTGTAAGCTTTGTTTACATGTCTGCAAAGTTCAGTTTGACATCAATGTGGAAACATAGAAATGAGGCTGCGGATTTTTATCTCATTGCTGGGGTCAGCTTCGTGTTTTCTATAACCAGGCTGTAAACATAAAAGGGAGTAGTAGAAAATACTGAATTCACTGCTGTAACTGATAATGAACTGCATATTGACCTTTTAAAGCTCACTGGATCTAACTTTGTGTTTTTCCTCACACAGACTGGACATGTTTCCTGCCTTCACTGGGTAAACCTTCTGGAAGAGACCAGTAACCTCAGCTGAAAGTCTGCACCATGTGGGCGAACTTGCTGACAAGTCTACCGTCCTCTTTTGAAAGCAGTTTGAAGCCTTGTCCAGTTACCTTAAAGAATGATTGAACCATTTTTCTGCGTGCCCAAAGTGTATCTTCTCAGAAGTGAGACAACCCTCCATTAAAGCCCTGCTTATATAAAGACCTGGATTGTGAATTTTGTTTCTTGTGCATTGACTTTGGATTTGACCCTTTTTAAATATTTAAGATTATTTAAGCTGCAGACAAAGTAAAAGGAGCTTTTCTGTGAGCTGCTGACATTGACTAGAATCCTATGTGTGGCCAGGCAGCTGCAGCAGCCTGTGGAATAACCTAGACTCAGACTGTTGGGCCTGAACGGTATCTGATCCCGACAACAACTTGCCTTATCCTTTATCTAATTAACTATCCCATCGTTCTGAAGGCAGACTCCACTAACCAATGGCATGGGTCAAGTTCTTCAGGAAGCGGAGGGGCAATCTGGGGAAATCCTACCAGCCAGGGAGCATGATGTCTCTGGCCCCGACCAAGGGACTACTGAATGAGCCGGGCCAGAACAGTTGTTTCCTTAACAGCGCTGTGCAGGTAGGTGGAACATTTGTTGGTACAAACGAGGACATGTAGCAAATGCAAAAGAGTATTGGACAAATATCTGGTTTCACTCCAAAGTCTTGAGCTTTTGGATTTAGCTTTAATTAGGTCTGAGACTTCATGTTGTCTGTTTGTGCTTATTCAGTCATCAGGAATGGCTAAGAGCTTAACAAAAATGTTTAACTCTCCAAATCTGGGTGGCCATATATTCTTCTAGACGTTGCAGGTTTATACTCTTAAAAAATCTAAATAATTACTTCCCAAAACCACAAAAAGTCTTTATTTGGTTCATGATAGCACTTTCACAGTTTCATTATATGGGGAGGAACAATAGAGGCCTAGCTGAGGTTTGTAGAGCTGTGAACATTTCAAGAGAACGACACAAAGGAGTTAAACAGTGTTTCTTCGCAGTCTTGAAAGGTTTCGAAAAATCTGGAATAAGATTTCATACTTTTCCAGGTATGGATAAGTATGAAGAATTGCAAACTGGCTAGAAAGCTTGACTTTGCAAAGTGTAGTTTTCCATTGTATAAAAGTTTCTGGGATTATTAAAATAGTAAAAGTAACAGTCCTAACCATTTAATTTGAGTTCTGTATATATCATCAGGCAGTTTGTGGTTTTAACGATTAATAACATTTTTTTGTCACAATAACGATGAATGTTATGATAATTACCCATCCCTAACTGGATGTAATATTAATGTTTTGAAGCATCCCAGTCAGAGTGCTAACTTGAGTCTGATTGAGAATCTTTGGAGGGAGCTAAATATTATGGTGATGGCAAAGAGGCCTTCCAACCTCATAGACTTGGAGCTCATCACCAAAGATAACATATCAGTATACCAGTGGAAACATTCAAAAAGATTTTACAGAGGGTTTCATTGCTGTAATGTCAATAAAGGCTTCTTCAATCCAAATTGTAAAGAGCAGGTTAATGCTGATATGCCAATTTTTGTACTGTACATATAAACTGACCTCTGTTTTTAATCATACCCTTTGAGGGTCTTGTCTTTTTGAGATGCCTGTGTCGTTCGATATCTGGAACAGACTTCCTGGTTAAATGAAAGTATCTTCAGGACATCACTATCTTGTTTTTGTCTATAGGCTGTTTTATAGGCTCTCTGTAGGTTGTCTGTAAGCAATGAAGTTCTCTTGTGAGTCAATATTACGATTTTAAGATAAACAAAAAGTATGATTCATGGATTTTGACTGCATGCTTGGACTGATCAAGCCTGAATCAGATGTAAGATTTAAGAAAATACTGCTTGTGATATGTAAACCCCTAATTTTAATAATAAATAGTGATTTCACAGCTGTTTTTGGCTTTAGGGTGACATTTAATTGAATCCTGTTTGAAAACATATGTGCTTTAATCAGATACTTTAAGCTAAGATTGTAGTCAGAGAAAATTTCATCCTATTTGTGAAAACAAAAATTGTTCATTCTTAGTCTCCTTGAACAATTTTTAAAATCTTACCTCGTTCTCATGAACCACAGCAAGTTGGAACAAGGAATTTTCAGGAGGAGCGTGGCAAGAAGCCAGCAGATTGTAAAAACAGAAGACAAAAGAGTGAAATTAATAGACAAAGAGGAAATTCTTTGCAGTATCTGTGGTCAGTTTGTGCCACTTGAGGTATAATATTATACCTCAAGTGGCACAAATTGACCACAGATTCGCACCAAACCTGACCCTGAAAACTCTGGATTGACATCAGAATAGTGGTATGCATGTAACAGACCAAGAATCTGGCAGAACTGAAAACCATCAGAAAGACAAACCTTTGAAAACCAAGAATTTAAAGACTTGGTAGCGTTAGGAATGCATTAACTGGCTGTGAAACTCACAAAAATAGGATTTTCTAAGAACTGATCCCACTGGTTGCATCCCCTTGAGGCCTTTATTCATTTAGAATGAAACGGTTAAATAAAAACAAATACTAATGTTAAAATAATCGGAAAATGCAAAATCCTGTCCTAAAATTTCTCCAAACTTTTATAGGTGTATTTAATTTATTTGTATCACAGTACAGCATGCTCTGACTGTCTTTATTGTAGCGATTTCAGGGAATTAGTCAGTGTCTAAATCTGTCAGAGCTTCCCAGCAGTTTATGAATGTGCTCAAAGGTTGCTTTTGACCACTGGAGCACTGGCTGCTGAGATGATTCATTGCAGTAGTCATGAGTTAGGTCAGTCTCAAAGAAGACCATGACTCAGAGGCTGAGACAACCCATGGGCTGGTTGGAGATGATCATCGCTTTCGGCTGTATTTCTCTACATGAGGAAAGATTCTGAGACCTTGGAGACTTTACTTTGAATGTTATGTATATAACACAATACCCAAGGATGTTTGGCTCTGTTACAAAAATGAGATTATTCACTCTTAACAAAAACAAATGTCTGCTTCTGGTTGTTAGAATTTTGTTTGTGTTTGTTGCTGTGTTTGCTTGATTAGATTGTAGGAAATCCTTTAACTATGAGATTGGAGATTGACTTTAACCTGCTACTCTGTTTTCTTTTTGTAGGTCCTGTGGCATCTGGACATCTTTAGACGCAGCTTGAGACAGCTACCGGGGCATTTCTGTCTCGGAGACCCATGCATTTTCTGTGCATTAAAGGTACTGCATCTTTAGCAACTTTCTGAATGAGAGTGAGCTCAAGAAGTATTCATGAAGCTATTTTATTTATTTTTTTGTCATCATGGTTGCATTAGACATGTCATAGATCTGTGTGGACGGTACCTTGTATACCTTGCAAATGTATTTACCCCCTCCATTGTTAGGCAATACAACCACAGACTTTATTGTTTTTATTGGGATTTTATGTGGCAGACGAAAACAAAGTAGTCCATTATTGTGAAGTAGACAAAAAATAACTTGGTTTTCAAATCTTCCACTCACAATGTTCCACTCAGATCAGATCAGCTTCTCTGTCCCTTCTGTATAAAAGCTCTCCAGCAGCATGATGCTGCCACCACCATGTTTCAACATAGGGATACTGTATTCATGGTGATGTAAAAACATCTGAAAAGTGTGGCGTGCCTTTGCATTCAGCCCCTCTTGCACGTTGTGCACCAACCTTTTGCTACAATTATAGCTGCAAGTGTTTTGTGGTGTGTTTCCGCCAGCATTGAACATCTAGAGATAGACATTTTTGTCTATTCCAAAATAGCTCAAGCTCAGTCTGATTCCACATATAGAGGGAGGCAACTGTGTCCTCAACAATCTGTCACAATATTATAAAAAAAATCTGTTTTGATGATATTTACAACAAAACATCAAATGGAGAGTGATAATTACTTTAAAATTATTATAAAACTTCTAAGTGCATTTTCACTGAATTAATTCTTTGAGGTTGAAAGGCCTCTTTGCAATCACCTTAATCTTTAGCTCCCTTCCCAGATTCCCAGTCAGAATCTTATTGGGACTCTGGCTAGGCCACGCCAAAATGTTAATAACAATTAAAATCTAGATTTGTCAGCTGTATGAATAAGTTTGTGCTTGTCTGCCAATTTAAAACATTGGTTGACTGAAGTGTAAACAAAGTATAAAACCACATATATTAAGCATATTACACAAAAACTTAAAGAATTATATTACAGCTTTAAAAAATACTGTAAAACACAAAAGCCTCTAAATAAAAATGGTGGCAACTAAACATGATGATATATCCTGCGTCTACTCTTCAGATTTAATCTAATAAAGTAAAACAATTATTAAAACCTAAAAATAAATTAAACTCTGTGGGTTTTGGTATTTTGTATCTACATCAGGTGTAGGGTGTACTTAGTTTTTTGCAGAATCTTTCAGGATGGTTTCATCTTAGTTTAGTTAAAAAACAGTGTGTTTTGTAAACCTATGTTTACTATTTGTATAGATTTACTATTAACTAATTACGTGACTTCTGATGGTAATTGGAGGATTTTTATTTGTACAAAAAAACTTGAAAACTATTTAACATTTTCCCTTTTTACTGTTGTACGCTGCTCTATTCTATCACATAAAATCCCATTAAAACACATAGAAGTTTGAGATTTTAATGTGACACGCTGTAAAAAAAAGTTACAAGGTATCAATCCTTCCGCAAGGGTTAGTGTATATATCCTTCCTGTAAACACAAAATGACAATGTCCACGTGTAAACCTCTCCTCTCCTCCTTCGTCAGGGCCTTTTCTCCCAGTTCCAGCAGAGTCGAGAGCGCGCCTTGCCTTCTGACAACCTGCGTCATGCCTTGGCAGAGACCTTTAAGGACGAGCAGCGCTTCCAGCTGGGCTTTATGGATGATGCCGCAGAGTGCTTTGTAAGTGTTTGTGTGTGATGCTGCCGTGCAGTTAGGGCAACTCACTGCAACAAACTGTTGGGGGAGGTCATTGAAAGAGTATCTGTCCCCCCTATCCCCTCCTCTCTTAACTCCTTCACAATAGCACTAAATATCATGATGACAGGTTATATAAGCATGTGGGTTGTGTTTGGACCATTGCATATTATTTTTGATATAAAGGTTTTCTTTAGTCTGTTTGGATTAGTTTGTGTTTCACAGTGTTAATCTGTAGAAGAGAGTATCTTAGTACCTGGCTGGTTTTACTTGTGAGAAAGGTTCATTTGTACCTGTCTCCTCCTCAATCCCCACAAGCTCCCTAGCTTTTGTTACTGGATTGAATTTCAATTTTCTCACCATCCTAGCCCTGGGGGTGTGTCTGTTGCATTGTTTTTTTTGTGTTTTTACTTGCCTTTCATTGTACTCCAGATGAATAGGTTATGTTCAGACATTTTAAAGTTGCTTCGAAGGATGAAGAGCTGTGACCATGTTATGTTTTGGTTTGACATGTATCTTGTATGTTTTATTCCTTACCATGTTGTCACATAAGGAGGAACATTGTGAAGCATTGTCACATTAACAAACTGGAGTTGAGCTTGCAATGTTTACTGTCCTACCTGGCAAGCTCATAATATTTCATGCATTCTATAGTGTTTAGTAGAAATTGGAAGGCTCTAAAATGCTTCTGGTGTTTACAAGATTTTTAAAACTGATATTTTTTACGTAACTCTAGTGGAGTACAGACTACAGAATCTATTTTTTTTATATTTGGTGCATTTCCTTGTCCTTCACAGGAAAACATATTGGAGAGGATCCACCTGCACATTGTGCCTGAGGAGACAGATGCCTGCACCTCCAACTCTTGTATCACGCATCAGAAGTTTGCAATGTCACTTTATGAGCAGGTACATTTGTTATGGTATTCATCAGTATTTCATTCAGTTCAATTCAGTTAAAGTTTTTACATAGCATTAATTCAATCATCTCAATGCACATTACAAGACAAACAGATCAAATTTTTATACATCATATTGTGATATATAATCAAATCCATTCAATAAAATACAATCACACAGATTCAAATTGAATTTCAAACTTAATTATATTATAGTGTCATCAAATTCATTTTATAATGCAAATGTTATACATCCAAGGAAGCCCTGTTTACTTCATAGAGTTCTTGCTGTTATAGAAATCCCTAATCCTAAGTGAAAGTGGTGAGGAACCACTTTCAGTTAATGAGGTGAAACATCCAGCAGAATCAGGCCCTGACCTACTTTGGGTTAAGAGGACAAAAAGCAGACACAGAAATAAAAGAGAGCACTGGTCTGTCATGGTCAGCACATGATCAAGAGTATGAAGTCAATAGTGAGTAGGACTGTGAATGTTTTTGGTAAAGCCAATTGAGTCCAAGAAAACATTAAAGACTGCATTTAGGGTATTGCCTTTATTGTTTACATGAATTCTAAATTCCCCAATATAATGACAATCAGTATTTAGCACCAAATCAGGTAAGTCCGAGAATTGATCTAATTAAGATCCTGGTGGGGGATCTAAAACTACAAGCAGAAGAGATTTATTTGCTTTACAATGTGGATGAGGAAATGTAATTGTTTTATTCTAATAATGTAACTACATGGTCAGTGGTTGGTTAGACGGTTGCAGCTCGTCTTTGTTGGCCAGTATTTTGAGTAATGTGAAAAATTTGATTCTTGGACAGAGATGACTCATTTATACTAAGATAAAAATTCAGCCAGGTTTCTGTAAAACAAGATAAATCAACCTGATTATCACATATGGAATCATTACTGAAAAAGACATGGAAGATAGAGCACTTATGATCAATGTAAGACATCTTATAGTTGAGATATATATATATATATATATATATATATCATGGCTAAATTGGACCAGCCTGGTAGCCAGTCTTCATTGATTGCACATTGCACCAGTAAGAGCAGAGTGTGAAGGTTCAATTAGCAGGGTAAGAGCACAGTTTTGCTCAAAATATTGAAATGCACACAACATTATGGGTGACATACCAGAGTTCAAAAGAGGACAAATTGTTGGTGCACGTCTTGCTGGCGCATCTGTGACCAAGACAGCAAGTCTTTGTGATGTATCAAGAGCCACGGTATCCAGGGTAATGTCAGCATACCACCAAGAAGGACGAACCACATCCAACAGGATTAATTGTGGACGCAAGAGGAAGCTGTCTGAAAGGGATGTTCGGGTGCAAACCCGGATTGTATCCAAAAAACATAAAACCACGGCTGCCCAAATCACGGCAGAATTAAATGTGCACCTCAACTCTCCTGTTTCCACCAGAACTGTCCGACAGGAGCTCCACAGGGTCAATATACACGGCCGGGCTGCTATAGCCAAACCTTTGGTCTCTCATGCCAATGCCAAACGTTGGTTTCAATGGTGCAAGGAGTGCAAATCTTGGGCTGTGGACAATGTGAAACATGTATTGTTCTCGGATGAGTCCACTTTTACTGTTTTCCCCACATCTGGGAGAGTTACAGTGTGTACCTTCAGGCCGCCGCTACAGAGCACTGTTTACTAAAACCAGCCGCCACAGAGACAGTTTCTTCCCCCAAGCTGTTTCTCTGTTGAACATTCAATAGAGTACAAAACAACAGCATACAGATGTTGCAAATGCACCTTTTTATTATATATGTGTATATTGTACATTTTAAATATGTATGTTCTGTAATACAAAAACAAAACCAAAGAGCAAAGTGTACCGGAGTCAAATTCCTTGTTTGTATGTACGAACTTGGCAATAAAGCTGATTCTGATTCTGAATTAGTGATGGTTTGAGCTGCCATATCATGTCATTCCCTTGGCCCAATACTTGTGCTAGATGGGCGCATCACTGCCAAGGACTACCGAACCATTCTTGAGGACCATGTGCATCCAATGTTTCAAACATTGTATCCTGAAGGCGGTGCCGTGAATCAGGATGACAATGCACCAATACACACAGCAAGACTGGTGAAAGATTGGTTTGATGAACATGAAAGTGAAGTTGAACATCTCCCATGGCCTGCACAGTCACCAGATCTAAATATTATTGAGCCACTTTGGGGTGTTTTGGAGGAGCGAGTCAGGAAACGTTTTCCTCCACCAGTATCACGTAGTGACCTGGCCGCTATCCTGCAAGAAGAATGGCTTAAAATCCCCCTGACCACTGTGCAGGACTTGTATATGTCATTCCCAAGACAAATATATATATATATATATATATATATATATATATATATATATATATAATCTTCTATGGGCAGTCTGAGTTGTGGTTTAGACAGGGTAAGGATTTAGAGACCTGCACACACAAACTTACACAGTGTTACATGAGTAAGTGTCTGGGACAATGGGAATCCAATCCATCATGTTTTTACACTGAGGTCGCCCCTTGTGAATTCCAGAGTGTGTTTTATTGTCAAGCTGCACGATGCACAGCAGTACAGAATATGTCACAGATGGTGTACACATAAATTCCAGCTACACACAACATGCGCACCAGCCTGCTCTTTGGCACTGATGCCCATCATTAATTCTGATTCTGTCCTAAACAAGCACTACCTCTACTTCCTACTGATTAAATACGTAAGATATAAATCTATTAACTTTTTGACCCCAAAGCAGCAAATATTACCAAAACCTAACCACAACTGGGCGATCTTTAAGTATCTTTTATTGTTTTTGTTTTTTGATTTCTTTCCTATAGTAAAATGGTCCATGGCAGTGGTTACATAAGCTTTCCTCTTTTGTCACCTTTTTGCTTACTGGCCTTTTCCTCTCCAGTCCGTTTGCCGTAGCTGTGGGGCGTCATCTGACCCTCTGCCGTTTACGGAGCTGGTACATTATATTTCCACCACAACACTCTGGTAAGGGACAGAACATTTCCTTCTTAAAAGGAGGGAAAGGAAGTGAATAGGAGACCTATATAATGTCTAATTTTTTTCTAGTTGTTGTTGAGCTTGTGCTGATGTGTTTCTGCTTTCTCAGTCATCAGACGCAACAACGTCGCGAGGAGTCTTTTGGGGAACTGTTACAAGCAGCAAGTACGATTGGGGATCTTAGAAATTGTCCAGTAAGTCATTTTTCTTATTGTAATTAATCAATGCTTTTGGGTTCAGTTCATAAAGTGCCAATTCAACTTCAATACAGCAAATTTCATCCCAAGGCACTTTAAAATACAAACTGGGCAAATTAAAAACAATCTTAGAGTCTTACAGTCAATCTTACAGTCTGTATAATTAAATGTATGACTTTTAAAGACCCTCTTTAAAAGTCATACATTTAATCATCCAAATCTTGTGCTTTTTCAATAGTCTTATGTACACCCAGTTTTGTAATACTGGAGTTTATACTTATACAGGTCCTTCTCAAAATATTAGCATATTGTGATAAAGTTCATTATTTTCCATAATGTCATGATGAAAATTTAACATTCATATATTTTAGATTCATTGCACACTAACTGAAATATTTCAGGTCTTTTATTGTCTTAATACGGATGATTTT
This sequence comes from Girardinichthys multiradiatus, assembly GCF_021462225.1. NCBI lineage: Eukaryota > Metazoa > Chordata > Actinopteri > Cyprinodontiformes > Goodeidae > Girardinichthys > Girardinichthys multiradiatus. The sequence goes on from NC_061807.1 coordinate 22,882,457, forward strand.
GGCATACAGCTCATGAAAACCCAAAATTCCTATCTCACAACATTAGCATATTTCATCCGACCAATAAAAGAAAAGTGTTTTTAACACAAAAAACGTCAACCTTCAAATAATCATGTACAGTTATGCACTCAATACTTGGTCGGGAATCCTTTGGCAGAAATGACTGCTTCAATGCGGCGTGGCATGGAGGCAATCAGCCTGTGGCACTGCTGAGGTCTTATGGAGGCCCAGGATGCTTCGATAGCGGCCTTTAGCTCATCCAGAGTGTTGGGTCTTGAGTCTCTCAACGTTCTCTTCACAATATCCCACAGATTCTCTATGGGGTTCAGGTCAGGAGAGTTGGCAGGCCAATTGAGCACAGTGATACCATGGTCAGTAAGCAGGTGCCAGGTCGTGCTGAAAAATGAAATCTTCATCTCCATAAAGCTTTTCAGCAGATGGAAGCATGAAGTGCTCCAAAATCTCCTGATAACTAGCTGCATTGACCCTGCCCTTGATAAAACACAGTGGACCAACACCAGCAGTTGACACGGCACCCCAGACCATCACTGACTGTGGGTACTTGACACTGGACTTCTGGCATTTTGGCATTTCCTTCTCCCCAGTCTTCCTCCAGACTCTGGCACCTTGATTTCTGAATGACATGTAGAATTTGCTTTCATCCGAAAAAAGTACTTTGGACCACTGAGCAACAGTCCAGTGCTGCTTCTCTGTAGCCCAGGTCAGGCGCTTCTGCCGCTGTTTCTGGTTCAAAAGTGGCTTGACCTGGGGAATGCGGCACCTGTAGTCCATTTCCTGCACACGCCTGTGCACGGTGGCTCTGGATGTTTCTACTCCAGACTCAGTCCACTGCTTCTGCAGGTCCCCCAAGGTCTGGAATCGGCCCGTCTCCACAATCTTCTTCAGGGTCCGGTCACCTCTTCTCGTTGTGCAACGTTTTCTGCCACACTTTTCCTTCCCACAGTCTTCCCACTGAGGTGCCTTGATACAGCACTCTGAGAACAGCCTATTCATTCAGAAATTTCTTTCTGTGTCTTACCCTCTTGCTTGAGGGTGTCAATAGTGGCCTTCTGGACAGCAGTCAGGTCGGCAGTCTTACCCATGATTGGGGTTTTGAGTGATGAACCAGGCTGGGAGTTTTAAAGGCCTCAGGAATCTTTTGCAGGTGTTTAGAGTTAACTCGTTGATTCAGATGATTAGGTTCATAGCTCGTTTAGAGACCCTTTTAATGATATGCTAATTTTGTGAGATAGGAATTTTGGGTTTTCATGAGCTGTATGCCAAAATCATCCGTATTAAGACAATAAATGACCTGAAATATTTCAGTTAGTGTGAAATGAATCTAAAATATATGAATGTTAAATTTTCATCATTACATTGTAGAAAATAATGAACTTTATCACAATATGCTAATATTTTGAGAAGGACCTGTAGTTGGTCTTTCCATTTTTTAATTTTTCATTCTTTGCCATTGTTTTTTTTTATCCATGTGCTGGCTATATTCATTTGCTCTATTAATTTTTGTTCTGACTAAGGAATTTTGGCAAACTACAAGCCCCATATTGCAGCAAGGCAATAAACCCTTTTAAAAAATAATTCTGCTCCTGAAACTGGCTTACTATATGTTCAAATCAAAATGTTCTTATGTTATTCCTCCCAGCTGCTCTGTCATGGGCCTGAGAACAGTGGTTTCAGTAGGCGTTGGAAGTTGGGTAACCTGGGTGTAAAAGCAGTTTAGTCACATGCCATAAATCATTGATATAAGTTCACAAAGTTGTATGGAATGTGTTAAATATAAGTAACTAGGTTAATAGAATGTTTTGTTCATTCAAATTTATCTTAGATTCAAATCATAGTATTCCTAAATGTCTCAAATTGAACTTACCGAAAGTTCTAGAAACCCCGTACAAAAAATATAGTTCAGACATTTTCCTTCCAGTCAACTTTCCATTAATATGCTTGCATACAGCACTCTTTGAACAATGAGTCTTTTAGCGATTACTTTTCTTTGCTTTTTGTCCTGGTGGAGGATGTCAGTGGCTGTCTGCTACACAGTAGTCAAGTCAGTTGTCGTCCCCATTACTGTGTAACATTTCTGTACTGAAATCTTTTTCTTAGTGTTTATATTTTCTAAGAAACAGAATTTATTTTAGTTTTTTTATTAGCTGTAAGACATAATGATCAAAAAAATAATAGAAATAAAAGGTAAATCTATAACCAATGTGTTCAGACTGACATGTAAATATATATTGTTTGCGAAAATAGTTACTGTAATGAATGTTTTGATAGCATTCTAAGTTATCGAGGAGCACCTACAGTACAGACCAAAGGTTTAGATACACCTTCTCATTCAAAGATTTTTCTTTATTTTCATGAACACTCTTGGCATTCTGTTGATGAGCTTCAAGAGGTAGTCACCTGAAATGGTTTTCCAACAGTCTTGAAGGAGTTCCCAGAGATGCTTAGCACTTGTTGGCCCTTTTGCCTTCACTCTGCGGTCCAGCTCACCGCAAACCATCTCAATTGGGTTCAGGTCCGGTGACTGTGGAGGCCAGGTCATCTGGCGCAGCACCCCATCACTCTCCTTCTTGGTGAAATAGCCCTTACACAGCCTGGAGGTGTGTTTGGGGTCATTGTCCTGTTGAAAAGTAAATGATGGTCCAACTAAACACAAACCGAATGGAATAGCATGCCGCTGCAAGATGCTGTGGTAGCCATGCTGGTTCAGTATGCCTTCAATTTTGAATAAATCCCCAACACTGTCACCAGCAAAGCACCCCCACACCATCACACCTCCTCCTCCATGCTTCACGGTGGGAACCAGGCATGTAGAGTCCTTCCGTTCACCTCTTCTGCGCCGCACAAAGACACGGTGGTTGGAACCAAAGATCTCAAACCTGGACTCATCAGACCAAAGCACAGATTTCCACTGGTCTAATGTCCATTCCTTGTGTTCTTTAGCCCAAACAAGTCTCTTCTGCTTGTTGCCTGTCCTCAGCAGTGGTTTCCTAGCAGCTATTTTACCATGACGGCCTAATTCACACAGTCTCCTCTTAACAGTTGTTCTAGAGATGTGTCTGCTGCTAGAACTCTGTGTGGCATTGACCTGTTCTCTAATCTGAGCTGCTGTTAACCTGCAATTTCTGAGGCTGGTGACTCGGATGAACTTATTGTCCCCAGCAGAGGTGACTCTTGGTCTTCCTTTCCTAGGGCGGTCCTCATGTGAGCCAATTTCTTTGTAGCGCTTGATGGTTTTTGCGACTGCACTTGGGGACACTTTCAAAGTTTTCCCAATTGTTCGGACTGACTGACCTTCATTTCTTAAAGTAATGATGGCCACTCGTTTTTCTTTACTTGGCTGCTTTTTTCTTGCCATAATACAAATTCTAACAGTCTATTCAGTAGGACTATCAGCTGTGTACTGTATCTACCTCCTGCACAAAACAACTGATGGTCCCAGCCCCATTTATAAGGCTTGAAATCCCACTTATTAAACCTGACAGGGCACACCTGTGAAGTGAAAACCATTTCAGGTGACTACCTCTTGAAGCTCATCAACAGAATACCAAGAGTGTGTGGAGCAGTAATCAAAGCAAAAGGTGGCTACTTTGAAGAACCTGGAATATAAGACATATTTTCAGTTGTTTCACACTTTTTTGTTCAGTATATAATTCCACATGTGTTAATTCATAGTTTTGATGCCTTCAGTGTGAAGCTACAATATTCATAGTCATGAAAATAAAGAAAACTCTTTCAATGAGAAGGTGTGTCCAAACTTTTGGTCTGTACTGTATATATTCAGCTACCTGATTAAGCAGGGGATTATTTAATACTGCTCATTGTTTCTGAAATATTTTATACCTGCAGCTGTAGTAAGAATACAATATAAGATCATTCTGTTTTTCCATTCTTTCAGAGCAACTGTGGTCAGAAGATCAGGATCAGACAGGTCCTCATGAACTGCCCAGAAATAGTTACCATCGGTTTTGTGTGGGACTCTGAACAATCAGACCTAACAGAGGAAGTCATTCGCTCACTGGGGCCTCATCTCAGCCTCTCTGCGGTGAGCCGGCTTTATACTGTTTACATGTAATTTAGTTTCCAGCTAAATTAAAATGGCTCTGTGGGCTCCACCAAAACATCAGATTTGATTAAAAGTACTGGGATGTACTAGTTTTCATTTACACAACTACTATATCTTCTGATTGCTCTGGGGTAAATTAATTGTAGCACAAAAAGACATATGTGGGGAAATAGAGTTGGGATTCACTTCTCTGCAAGTCTGTTCTTTTGCATAAGCGGTTAACGCCCAATGCCCAGCGATCAAACAGCCAATGTTGGCCTTGGGTCAGCTTTTAGAAAGCCCCTCCTGTCATCTTTGCCTGTGAAAATGCTTGTGAAGTGAACATGAATCCTCACTGAAAAAAAGGTGGTTTATAGTCTTTCAATTAAAAATAGGCCCAAATGTGGCAATGTGCTTCCTGATATCTTCTGTTGGACATTAATATTAAACCACAAGCTACAATATGACATAATTAACAAACTGTTCCTCAGTGGCACCATTTATATCCGCTCACTGTGTGGATGAACTTTACAAGGAAGAATCAATCAGCAGAGTTCAAATCAGGACACAGTCCACACACCACAGTGTTCAGACTGTTTCATAGACAGCTCCATCTGGAGCTGTTTCAGAGCCAAACCATCAGAAGAATTTGTCCGACCCACCCTCACATTAATACTCCACAAAAGCCTTTATTCATTTTGGAGCAGTCCACGTGAAGTTATTGGGTGTTAATGCAATCCTACGCATTTTGATTTGCTTTGAAGTCTCTCTCTCTTTTTAAGTGTAAGAGAGGAAACAGAGAACATGTTGTTCAGGAAACATCCTCAAGAGAAACTACTCACCAACACTGTCCTTGTAGTATTTGTGCAACATATGCAGACAATAACATTTGTTTTAGGAAGAAATACAATGGAAACATTGTTGCATAGATGTGAAGGTCTGCTATTGTCAAAATACAGCTAGGAAAGAACAACTGATTTGGCTTTTCTTCCTGCTTGCTACAGCATAAATCATCTGCATATAAATATTTTATTTGTGTGTGTGTTTGTGGCCACAGCTTTTCTACAGGGTAACAGATGAACATGCCAAAAAGGGAGAGCTGCTGCTTGTGGGCATGATCTGCTACTACAGCCACCACTATTGTGCCTTTGCCTACCACACCAAATCCTCCAAATGGGTTTTCTTCGATGATGCAACAGTGAAAGAGGTAAGGAGGAGAATCGCTGGTCTGTTAAGACACAGGTTATTTTCAGAATATTACACATCAAGGGTTGTTGGAATTACATATTTTTATAAGGCATTTTCTAGAAGCTTTAATTAGATGTTTGTGGCGGGCTTTGGTCAAATTGCCTCCAGGTTTACAGAAATATCAGTCCACTGTTTCTGTGACATACAGTAAGTACTATAATTAGGTTGATCATTGACTATTTTTTTAATTATATTTATTTAAAAATTGATAGTGCAACATTAAGCATCAAGCATTGTACCTATATCACCTCAAGTCCTCTGCTAAAAAAAAACTCACTTAAAGAAGGTGGAGCAAGTCGATGCAAAACGTTATATGCAAAAAAAAAAGCATATTTTAAATAAACAAAATCCTCAATAATAATAGAGTTTCTCCAAAATGTTGCAATGGCGAAATTATAAAGCTTTGATGATTTTCTTGAGTAGCCATTCTGTTGGTTTAAGAATTGATCTATTTATGAATGGGGTGATACAGTAATCAAAGTGAAAAAAACAAAACATAATTGAATGAAAATGCATCCTAGCATCGCTAACTGAGAATTATGCTTTTATCTGTTTAAAGTTTAGAAGATTAAAATGAATAGTTTTGGTAACTTTCTTGTCGTGATTTTTAAAAAGGTAGAATGGAGTCCAGAACATCACACAGATGCTGTAAGTTACATATGATATCAAGACTTTCACCCATTAAAAGGCATTGGGATGCAATAAAACGTCTTTATAAACCTAATGTAAGAATCAAAGGTGTTTAATGGACATTTCCTGCATGTATACAAATCCTTGTGTCGTCAGCATACATTTTACCATGAAGATTTGTTTAGGCATCTGGTGAATCATTAGTATAAAGTTTAAACAAAACCATTCGAAGAAAGACACTTGTGGGACCCCTATGGGGCTGTCAAGGTAGAATCATCATAATCATACTTTAAAAAAAAAGGCTATAATGGTGCTTAAATTGCACATTTAGGCTGGCTAAGATTCTCACTGTTTTTACATGACTTTACAGCTGGTCCTTAGTAATGGAAAAGAAACTTTCGCAGTAAAAAGCGAGAATTAGGGAAAGATATGTCAGCTTTTGTGATTATTGCTAGATTAGGATATCCAAACATTAAATAATGCAGTGGGAAAATCTGGACAGTATTAATATCTCGATTATTTTCCTCTTACAGTAGCATCAAGTAGCTTTTATACTGATGAACAATTTACATCATGCCTTGTCAGTTGGTGAACATTGGCATAAAAGCAGCAGGATAGGGCAGCTCCTCTTTTATGACAACAATTTAGAGTATTAAAGTCTGTATAGAGGCTTTTAATGGATGTTTTTACTTCAGTAGGAATTGCACAGAATAATGATTTATTCATATTTACATATATGCTGTATACTCTATATTGTGAGAAAACGCTGTTTTTTAACATTTATTTTATTTTGTTCTCATTTAATCAATTTCTATGATGGGAATGTGGGAGCATGCCTTTTGTCTCACGTCCTGCTCACTATTTTCTCGGGGACTGCGGTGCTGCGGCCGCCTGGCTCTGTCTCAATCCATCACCAGCTTGTGCTGCGTGTGCAAACCCTCTTGTGCAGGATGGAGGAGCTACGCAATTCAGCTCCTGCCAAGTACCTGGATCGAAGCTCTCCAGCATTCCTGGGAGTCCTCACACAGTTGTCACAGAATAACTGCATCACTGTAGCCTTTCTATCTCTTCTTCAGTTTTATAGAAGGCTTTTTCAGAAAATTAGCAGCACAATAAGTGGTTTTGGAGCTTTACTAGCCTGGGAGTCTTATAATGTTTTGTCATACCAGCGAGTATAACAGGTAGAATATTTACAAAGGAAATATAAGAAATAATTCATTTCTAGAAACGGGTTTAGCTTGATGATTTCAAGTTTCATTTTGATGCCTAATTTCTAATTATTTAAATAGATTATCAAAACTGTTGATTTTTTTAAATCTATCAATAGGATTTAAGATGATTTACACCACCCAATTTATATTTTTTTTTAATAAATGGTATAAAAGATTTTTAACTATTCAAAAATGTTTTTGTTGCTTATATTTTTATCTATCTTCTTCACTTTTACCTTATTTTTTTTACTTTTAGGCTTTGCATTTTTCAAGTTCCCCATTTTATTTATCACTTGTCTCCACTAATTTGCCTTCTTAAGGAGCTTTTGTTTAGAGCTGAGCAAGTAATCAGATTTATTTTTTAATTTCTATTACTGGCTCAACAAACTTTGTTGTATTTCTCAGAATTCCTTCTTCTGGTGTTGCCTCCTTTTTACCAATAATTTTTCTTTTTCCCCTTTTCCTGCTCTAGATTGGCTCCCGGTGGAAAGATGTGGTCAGCAAATGTATCAAAGGTCACTTCCAGCCTCTACTCCTCTTTTACTCCAACCCCGATGGGAGTGCCGTCTACACAGAAGATGCCTCGAGACCCAGCAGCCGCTCACATACCCACAAGAGCTCGGTCAATGGAGAAGTGCCAGGTATAACTTGCTCTCACATGTTTCTTCTTTGCCTTTGTGTTTATGTTTTTTGACTAAAATGCCAACATTTACTAACAGGTAAAGGCTCTCTTAGCAGTTTAGTGTTCTTGTAGTGTCCTTTTTGTAGAAATTGTCATTACCATAGGACTTTATTTTCTAGTTTCATTGCCCTGATTGTATCTTGTAGAGCCATTTCAGTGTTCTTCATTTAATTCAATTCAATTCAGTTTATTTATATAGCGCCAATTCCCAACACATGTTGTCTCAAGGCACTTCATAACAGTCAGGTACATACATTCAAATTCATCCTAACCATTGAACAGTGCAGTCAGATTCAGTTATTTATTCAAATTGGATAAAACGTTTTTCTATCTAAGGAAACCCAGCAGTTTGCATCCAGTCAGAGACTTGCAGCATTCCCTCCTCCTGGATGAGCATGTAGAGACAGTGGACAGTCACTGGCGTTGACTTTGCAGCAATCCCTCATACTGAGCATGCATGTAGCGACAGTGGAGAGGAAAAACTCCCTTTTAACAGGAAGAAACCTCCAGCAGAACCAGGCTCAGTGTGAGCGGCCATCTGCCACGACCGACTGGGGGTTTGAGAGAACAGAGCAGAGACACAAAGAGAACAAAGAAGTACTGATCCAGAAGTACTTTCTATGGCAAGGAAAAGTAAATGTTAATGGATGTAGCTCCTTTAGTTGTTTCATCTAGAAGGAAAGAACAGATAAACTCTGAGCCAGTTTTCAAGGTTAGATTCTGAAAAAGAGCACATATAATTAGTCACAGTAAAAGCTCAGTCAATTTCCATGTCTAGGAGAGAGAAAGGGTTAAACACTGAAAGACAGAGCCATGTGGATCATCTGTAGAGGGTGAGCATTAAGTTGCTGCCAGCAGAAGCTTGGACGATGCCCCTCTCCAGAAAGGTGTCACAGGTAGACACAGAGCCAGGCCAGGTGTAGCTTCTAGGAAGAGAAAAGAGAGAGAACAAAGTTAAAAGCTGAAATAACAGCAAATAATGTAGTGTGAGAATGTAGCGAAGAGGGTGAAAGTGGTCATTATGTCCTCCAGCAGCCTAAGCCTACAGCAGCATAACTACACAGATAGTTTCAGTTTATTTATTTATATAGCGCTTATTTACAACAATGTCATCTCAAGGCACCCCACAAAGCGTCCATAATGGAGCGGGGCTGCGGGGAGCCCAGACCAAACCACTGAGTGCCAGAGCCCGGCCACCCCAGAACGGGCCACATGTAGGGGCACTAAGTAAAACAATAAACTGATAAAGTTTGTCCATCTAGAGCCCACTGATGGTCATTGTTATACCAAAAACCACAAGGATTGGGATACCTCTCTCTGCCAGACTGATTATAACCATTGGAAAAGAGAAGGGGTCATACAGGTAGCAGAAATGGAGGGTGTGTTTGCACCTCAACCATAACTGAGCCTGTTTAGGCTAAACCTGACTCCCCCTTACTCCATCCAACAGGGAGGGAAGAAGATGGAGGTAAAAAAATAAGGAAGGTAGCTCAGGATAACCTAAGCCACTCTAACTATAAGCTTTATCAAATAGGAAAGGTTTAAGCCTAGCCTTAAAAGTAGACAGGGTGTCTGCTTCATGGACTAAAACCGGGAGCTGGTTCCACAGGAGAGGAGCCTGATAACTAAAGGATCTGCCTCCCATTCTACTTCTAGAGACTCTAGGAACCACCAGTAAACCTGTAGTCTGAGAACGAAGTGCTCTGTTAGGAAGGTATGGAACAATCAGATCTCTGATGTATGATTGAGCTAAATCATTAATGGCTTTATATGTGAGGAGGAGAACTTTAAATTCTATTCTAAATTTAACAGGGAGACAGTGAAAACATCTCATCTAAAAGTCTAAAGCGGTGGCTTTACTTTTAGATTTAGTTGAATAATTTGAGTTTATATTTTGTTCTGTATTCTCTGCGTTTTGAGCTGGCACTTGACTGTACTAAATGAACAGCAAACAGAACCCAGCTCAGATCTTACAAGGTTCCTTCGCTGGTTGGAAAAGTATGCATAAAGAAAATGAAGAATGGAAAAATATTTGTACTTCCAGACTTTCCTCCCCCAAAAAAGTTGCATCTGTCCATCCATTTGTCCATTTTCCCATCTATCTATTTGTCCAATGTCCATCAGTCTGTCTGTCCTTCCGTCCATTTGTCTTTCCATTCATTGTCAATCTCTCCTTCAGTCTGTCCATCGATCATTCCATTTTCTGACCATTGTCAGTCCTGTCCATGTGTGCATCGTCCATAAATTGTCTGTCAGTTGGTCCATCTTTTTCTCAGTTGTTCTTTCTCCCTCTATCTGTCCCTGTCTGATAGGCTTTGTTTTCCCTTATTCCATAAGGAAATCCCGACCAAATACAGTAAATTCATAGCAAATCTTGGGGTAATAATTTACAAAAAGACAGACTTTGAAGTTAAGTGTGGAAAATGTTTGCAATCTGACCTAAAAATCTGACATTTTTTTTTTTTTTTTATCGTATTGGTTACATTTGTAATCAGACAGTAGTGACGGAAATATATCATCTGCTGGGATTATTTATCCCTGGATTTGTGCGGTTAGGGAGGTTTTTTATCCCTTTTAAAGATCCTCCTCCAACCCTCTGTGCTGGCTGTGCCCCAGCTCCAAGCTGTGGCAGCTGCTCAGTATCCATCAGAGCTGTCAGAACAGTTGAAAAAACTGCATGATGCTGACTGAAGATATTATCATTTCAACTCTCATTCATAGTTCTAGGTTGAAGTCTCCATTTTTACTCATGAACAAAGTTGGGCTGTGGGGAAACACTGAGCATTAGCTTGACAACTTATTTTCTTTACCTTCTTTTTTGCAGGTGTTGAGTCTCCAGTTCCAGTACCCAAGAGGCTAGAATTGACCAAAGAAAATCTGAAAGCTGTTCTGGACCACGAGCCTCACAAAAAGAAGACCACATCAACTTTCAGCAGGGGCAGTGGACAGACCAGCGGGGGACTGGAACAAGGTAAAGGAATAAAACAATATATAATAAAAAGACAAAGATTTAAACAACTGAGGACAGGAAACACAATTTCAAAAAAAGTTTTGCGACCTTTTTAACAGACAAACAAGAAGTGTGAACTAGAGAAGTCACACTTTTTGGTTTCTGTCCTTTTTCAGCTCATTAAATGCCTGCCTCGCTGATAAATATTTTTGTCTTCAGATTCTGGCAGCGAGCAGAGATCTGGCATGGCAACCAGGGGTAGTGATAATTAAATGTCTTTGCTGTAAAACTAAATCTGACCATGTTAGTAACGCAGATGGGATTGGGGACTTGTGTGCAGAACTGGTGACTCTTTTTGACCTTTCTCTTTAACGAATGTAGCTTATTATTATTATTATCACAAACTATTGAAATAATGAAAATATAGGACAGAAGAATGGGAACAAACAAATTCAAATTGCTGAAGTCTAGAAAAGCAAATTGTTATAACTTTCTGACCTTAATCAGTTAAAAACTAGTAGTGTGAATCACACCATTTGGTTTCTGTCTCTTTTTAGTCTTTTTTTGTTGTTTAGCTTTTAGTACAGCCCTTATTTGTCTTCTTTTTCTGGCAGTAAACACAGACGTGGCATTGCAATCACTGGAAGGGATGATTAAATATCTCTGCTTTATGTTTATATCTCTTTTTTATTATTGTCTATTGATTATTATTGCTGATATTTTTACTAATATTACTATTTTATTATTATGTTAAATTATTACTTTGTATTGTTGTTGTTATTAATATTATTATTATTATTATTAAATAACAGTCTAATGATGTTATTGTTCTATCACTGTATTTCTCCTCTGTTAAATGTGGCTCATAGGACGGTTGCAGATTTACAAAATTTCATTTTTTGCTCGCAGTGTGTCTGAGCTACGGGGTCAAACTGTGTTAAAAACAGACAACGTGCGCATAGAAACGCTAGAAATTATTAAACTAATTAATTTTAATTATTTGCTTTTAATTTATTTATTGGACATATAAATCAAACAATTACAGAGGATGAGGAACTGAGGAAACGCAATCCACAAGGAATTAAGAAAAAAAAAGGAAAAATGTATGAAAACATTCTAAAAACATTCTTAAACAAAACCCATAAATGGTGTACATATAAAATAAAAACAAATAAATGTATAATGTTAGTGTGATGAGCCTTAAAATAATGGCAAGTACAGTACAGTCAAAAGATGGGAATACAAAACTGTTAAAGTTGTTACATAATACATAAACAAATCACATTAATAAAATATGCAAATAAAAGGAAAATAAATAGACTAATAAAAACAAATGAATAAAGTTTAACAAAAAAGGTATAGCCAGAGGTAAAAATCCACAACAACTGTGCAGTGTGCACAGCAGTTTCTGTGTGTAGAGCCTCTTTATGCCTTTAGGCTGCTGGAAACCTAAAAAGAAGTAACAAAAGATCCTACCATGTAAACTGATTCTGAATGATTTCAGCGCTGGTGGAATTTTCCACCTGATCCTGCAAAGTGATCTCCTGTTGTTTTTCTTATCTTTATTTTCAAAGTGCTTAAGGTAAATCCTGCTTACTGAACCCTTCTTTCTTAAAGAAAGTAAAATATGTCCAATACTCAACTTATCCTTTTTTTTGGTTGTTGCTGTTTTTTCTTAGTAAAACGTGAGACCAACGATCCTAAGTGGCGGCTCATGGAAATTTACAGAGAAGTTGCCCATAAAGCGGGAGAATCGAGAGGAATGCATCCAGTCAGGGCAGATGTTGACAAGGGTGGTCAGCGGAGGTCGGATCCGCGCCCCAGAGGTGGGTTTTCTCCTGAATGTGGGTCTATTCAATACTCTGCATGAGAAAGATGAGGCGCAGTGGGGCAAAAAGCTCTTATGTAACCTTCCGTTTTGAAGCAATGTGTCAGAAAGGGGATTAAAGCTGTTGACGTCTGTTTGAGCCAGCGTTGATCCTCCTTGCTCTCATACTCAAACTCTCTGTTTTGCTTTCTGATGTTTACATCAATACTGACAATTTTTACAGAAAACGGGAGAAGACTGAAACCCACAGAGGGATCAATTTTGAACTGTTAAAACTGATATTTGAGCCCATGTTTTCTAATGCTCTTCACAACTTGGGTTTATGTCTTTTAATCAGCGCCCTGACTGATTTACTTTGTCTCTTTTAATGAAGTGTGTGTGTGTGTGTATTGGGGATTATGGATCACAGTTTCCAACATACATCAAATGCTACATTTAATTCAGTTAGCAGGGAGTTGGTGTCACTGATGAGATGAATGGCTAAGTTGAAGGTGACACCAATGTTTTTAAGAGTAGAGGTGCACCGATCCCAAATTTTATGACGGGTTCCGATCACCATTTTGGCAATGCTCTGGCCTGCCGATACAGATCCTGGATGATTCCCATTTCAATTTGCGTACTATGAATAAATGAATTACAAATTATAGATTGTTTTTCTACTTGATAGAGTGAAATTCTGACTTTCTTTAAAAAAAATTTATTCTAAAATAAACTTGGGATTTTCTGAAAAACAGGACTGTATGTGAGAGCTGCTTCTGGATCACTGGAAACCTACTAAGACAGTAAAATCTTCCAGGTTAATCAACTGATCTGTTTGTGCAGTTAAAATGGACCAAAAACTGTTGTAGCGTATCTTATTTACTCCTGTACGAGATTTATTTGTTTGTTTTTTCACCAGTAAAGGTGGAAGTGCTCCAGATTACATTAATCATTATGTTAACTTCACGATCCATTCAAAATGAAGTTAAATATGTGTAACTTAATATTTTGAGAGGCTAAAGGTCTGATTTATTGTTGTGTGTTACATTTTTAATACTAATCAGTAATTTATTGTAACTACAGTATGTACAGGAGCCTTAAGAACCCATTATCAGAACTAGAGGGGACATTACAATCTGTGTCAGAAAGACAGAGCAGTCAATGTTGGACAGCTCTGCAGTTAAGCAGGATTTTACAAATATTTCAAAAGAAAAACAACATGATTACAGAGATGACACATTAAACCATCTTCAGCAACTTATAAATGTGTTGCGCTTGATTAGCGCCGTTAGAACGGGTTGCTTTACTTAATGCCAGCTGTGCTAACTGTGCTTTATCACTACGAGATTCAAAAAGACTGCCTTTGTATCCTAATCCAGCATGTTTCATAACAAATTTGGACTCTTCAACGGAATAAAAACGGAAGGCCTTACTGTTATCTGCAGATGTTTCTCTCTCTGTTTAGTTGGCAACCTGAATTCCTATTTAATAGAATCTAACAACATTTATTCTTACTGACTCTTTTCTTACACTTTTTTCTCATAATGAAAAGAGCCAAGTTTTGAGTGATTTAACTGTGGCACACAGCAAAATCAAGTGACTCAGTCTATAATGCAGGCTTATTTCTAAGGACTGTCAGTTATATTAAACACCAAATTCAATTTCTGAGCTCTAAAGCACAAGTTGGAGTAGACTGATTTTTCTCAGCCACTTTTTAAAATGACTATGCCAATACAAGGCATGCAGACCACGTCAGCATTAGGAGGAAAAATGCTTAATTTGTGAAGTTGATGTTATTTATATATCATTATGGGATATAAAAATTAAAACTGCACTCTCTTTTGAATGAATTATTTTTTATTACAGACAATCCACTAAAATTATAAATTTACCACATACAAACAAGCATTTTGAATAAAATTAAAATTAGTTTTTTTTCCTCAGATCTAGCTAATGACAGGCCCTGCTCCCGCTCCGCCTCCCCTCCAGAGAACGGCTTCAAGCAGTACCAGGAGTCTCGGCTGTACAGCAGCCAAGGAAAGGGCCCCATCAGGACAGAGCAAGCACCGCACCTTGGCGGCCGCTCCTTTAATGATCCGTCTCACCCATCTCATGACCAGCCGCGCTCCCACACCAAGCGCCAAGTGCCGCCCACTGCGGCCAATTTGAAGAGCGGCCATCAGAGCCGGAGGCTGGAGCACCTCTCCAACGGATACGACACAGACAGCAGCCAAAGTTCCCGGGGCCGAAACGGGAGGAACCAGAACAACCCCTCTAGTCGACCGTGGAAGCCCATGCGGGAGGTGTTAAACGTAGACAGTGTTTTAAGGAGTGTTGACGATGGGAATGCGGGAAGAGAGGAGCGAAGGCTGCCAAGCCCACGCAGAGGAACTGGTAGTCACTCGCCATCACGTGACCATGAGCAGGACAGAGACACCACATGGGGGGCATGGGAGGAACGCAAACCGAAGAGCCTGATGACCATCTATGAAGATGAGCAGAAGAACGAAACTGGGGGCAGCCAGAGCTCATTGGACTCAGAGGGAAGAGGAGTGCACAATGACAAGGACAGATCAAAGAACTCGGCACCCCTTACGGTCCACAATGAGAACTGGAAGATCCAAAGAACAGAATCTGGATATGAGAGCAGTGACAGACTGAGCAACGGTTCAACAAACTTGGGTTCTCCTGTTGTAGAGGGCATTTCTTCTAAGGACCTCCAGCCCATATCGGAGCTGCATCTGATAAGGTAAGGTCAACCGTCAACTTTACTTTTCTGCTTTTAACTCCAAAACTGACTCACTGTGTCAGAAAGACCTGATGACTGGCACATTTTAGGACCTCAGTCTCAAAGATGTTGTTTTTAAATAATTCAACCACACAAACAAACAACTCTAAGAATAGTGAGACCTATTTAACATAAATGCACACGTGGCATATTCACACACCTCATTATGGTGGGCTGTCATCCTTTTCCTTTTAACACAGGTCTTGTTTGGAGATAATGATCCCGATTACTTGACAGGTTTCAGACTCAGCAGAGATCCAGCATGCAGCTGATTTCTTCTAACTGTAGATGCATTATCACACGTCTGTCTGTTGACACTTCATTATCGCTACAATTTCTCTTCAGTTAATAACTCTGAAGTAAAGGTTCTGTGTCGTAACTGCAGGTATTTGATGAAGTGGGGCTCAGTGGAGAGGTTATGAGCAGTTAGTATGTCACTTAAAGTACAGAGAGTCAAGCTAACAGTTTGTTAGAGGGAGCTTGGTTTCAAAGTGGATTTCTATCATCTTAAAATCTAACAATCTAAAAATATCATTTAGTGCTGTTTACACTGCCAGCTTTACAGCAGAATGATTTCTGTTGCAACAGATCATTCTTTGAACAAATGTCTGTGATTTTTTAATGCAATTCAATTTTAGGATTTATAATAAATGTCCTTGTAATGCACTTTAAAAAACATACGGATCCAACGAAATATATAGTAAACTCAATTTAACCGTATCAGCAGATAGAAATGTGATCTGCGCACCATATTTCTGTTGTGAAAGCATGTGAGCCTGCTGCAGGCAGGGAGTACAGGAAAGATGAGCAGAGAGATGCTTCCTCAGCCTTAAGCACTTAGTCACTTCTAACTTTGCTTTTAAACAAAGCTGTACAGGTAAGTATAGCGGATATAACAGCACACATGTTGACTTTAATTCACAGGGCAATTTTGTCAATTAATAAGTTTGAACAAAATCAGAACACCAACCTCATGGAGTTTAGAAAGTAGTATCAGTTAAAACGGGAAAATATAAGGATAAGAGGAGCTTTATTGTGAACAATAAAGTATAATAAATAATAAAGTATAATAATAAATATTGTGGGCCCAATTAAAACACATTTTATAAATTTGTTCTGAATGTTTAGGTGTAAAACTATTATTTGATACATTTATAAATAGTTCTTATTTGGGTGGACTAGCAAAACATTGTTTATACAAAATTGCGTGTTGGTTTGTGGTCCATTATTGATATTTTTCTTAGTGAAAACTACACACTGTGGAGCTGAAATGTTAAACATAAATGGGCAAAATAACTACTGTATTAACCGTTGTTCATACAATATTTTCCATCAAATATTTTCTCTGCCCGTGACTTGAAACTATTCACTTTGCAATACATGGTTTAATGGCTTTTTAAAATATTTTCCCATGAATGACTGTGAATTTGTCGACATTGGGGCTTTTTGAGGATAGAAGTCATCAACTGCTTCAAACGTCTTGTCTTTAATCCAAACATCTCCACCGAATCCCACTTCTAATAATCAAAAGGAAGCATTTAAGGGCAGAAAATCAGTTAATGTCTTAAATTTGTCAGCTTCTTTTAGTGTTTTTAGTTTGTTTATGTAGGAGAATCTCAAAGACAATGCAGGAGATAGAAAGCCCACTGATTATAAAAAGAAATCCATTTTGCCTGTTTTACATTGATGCTGGTTAAGGTTAAAAAAACAAATTTGGTTGTTGTTTGACCATTTTTTTCACGTGTTCTCTTTGCATTAATGCTTACGCTATGTTTAAACAGTGCAAATAAGTCATGCTTCAAATACATATTTGCTCTGAATAATTTAGAGTTCATTTCCTTTTTTTTTTTACCTCCCCGTTGATCTTGTGTCATTTTAGTGGTCAGTAAAAATCAAATGTTTTAAGAGTAATTTGAAGCTCTCATACACACTTGAATAATGTATGTCCTCTGTATTTTAGGGATCACTTTCCTCCCAGAGGAAGTGATGATTTGAGGGCTGAGGTGTTGTACTCTAAGTGGTCTACTGGTAAGTAACTATAATTTTTACATATAACAGCTCAAAACAAATTGATATATTGCTATATTGGTTCTCTTAATATATTTAAACATGTTCATTTATTATGGATCTTTTTGTCTTGGTTTTTTGTAATAGTACTTCGACTGGGCCAGTGCACATAATGAACATTACTGTAAATACATTTGTTATTTAAAAGGCTATTTTTAGTCCCTAGTTATCTTAAACTTTGAATATTTAAATGAAACATAACTATACGTCTATAAGTCATTCTTAGCATATAAACTGTGATTGGTTGAAGTAGGGGGACCATGACAGGAAGGTGGAGACAGACTAAAAAGGAAGTGTGACTGTCTCTAAATTAGTTCAGCGCTGCTCAGAAGTTAACATACACTCGTCATAGGCATCAATGTCAAATAAATTGTTTTATGTAAATGTCTTCTTCAGAGTGGAAAGTGCCAGTCCCTTCACCTACAGTAAACTGATTATGTCGTTGGATTTTATTTGGTGACCAAGTGATTGCAAAAAGGTCAAATTTGACCTTGTTTAGCAGTTCTGCAGCAGATACTGTGATTTTACAGTTAAAAAAAAAAATGTAACAGAGAATAGAGAAAACTGAACGATTTGAAAAATATGACCCAAACAGAATATAAAGATATCTACACAGCACCTGGAGAGACTAAATTAAACTTTTCTGAACTCCTACAGACTCCAAGTACACAACAAAATGTATTTAATGGCTAAAAAAGTGGATTTTGCATGATATGTCCCCTTTTAAATTAAGGAATGATAATATTGTAGGCTGAAGTATATGCCTTTCAGACTGGCTTTGCTCTGACATTGAAGAAAAGCTCTCGTCCATGTTGTAAGGATCTGCAGCTTTAAGATAGCACAGAGCAGTTTCCTTGATTTATTGTTCCATCAGTAATGTTAAGGTCACAGCCTGAGGTTGGTGTGCTTTGGCTCCTCACTGGTCAGATTTAACCCCTTTGTGACCAAAGTCAGCTTTAACATGTACAACATGCAGCTTAATGTGTACTCGTAGCTTTGTTTTAATTGCTGCCTGCAGTGAATAATGTCGTTTTCTAGCAGGTAGCACCGTCATTTTGTAGATCTATGAGGTAAATCTGCTGTGAAAATGAGTTTGGAAACAATCATTGCTGGTAAATAAATAAAACCTAATAAACTGTGAGCTTAGTTTGAATCACGCTGCGGGGATGCAACAATGTTTTTATTTTATCTTTCACTTTGGGTACAGAAAGATTAGAGGATGGTTCATCTCTGCCATGTATTAGCTGCATACAGCTGTATACAGCACACACACAAAACAAATAAATATCTGTTAGATTAGCTAATACCTATTTAAAAAAATCCCTCATTAAATTTCTCACCAGGACTGTTCTGAATTAATGCTGAAAGTAAGAACTGGCAATGGGTGAGCTTGTAAAAGGCTACCCAGCTGTGCCCTACCAAGCAGAAAATATCACAAGTTCACCTGCCAGAGTGTGGTGTTCAAACATAACTTAAACAAAATACTGTTTAAATAATACTGCTGTTTCTTTTTCAAGTTTCTGTTGTATTCGCACTTTTTTATTTTACATCTACAGGTCCTTCTCAAAAAATTAGCATATTGTGATAAAGTTCATTATTTTCCATAATGTAATGATGAAAATTTAACATTCATATATTTTAGATTCATTGCACACTAACTGAAATATTTTAGGTCTTTTATTGTCTTAATACGGATGATTGTGGCATACAGCTCATGAAAACCCAAAATTCCTATCTCACAAAATTAGCATATTTCATCTGACCAATAAAAGAAAAGTGTTTTTAATACAAAAAACGTCAACCTTCAAATAATCATGTACAGTTATGCACTCAATACTTGGTCGGGAATCCTTTGGCAGAAATGACTGCTTCAATGCGGCGTGGCATGGAGGCAATCAGCCTGTGGCACTGCTGAGGTCTTATGGAGGCCCAGGATGCTTCGATAGCGGCCTTTAGCTCATCCAGAGTGTTGGGTCTTGAGTCTCTCAACATTCTCTTCACAATATCCCACAGATTCTCTATGGGGTTCAGGTCAGGAGAGTAGGCAGGCATATTGAACACAGTGATACCATGGTCAGTAAACCATTTACCAGTGGTTTTGGCACTGTGAGCAGGTGCCAGGTCGTGCTGAAAAATGAAATCTTCATCTCCATAAAGCTTTTCAGCAGATGGAAGCATGAAGTGGTCCAAAATCTCCTGATAGCTAGCTGCATTGACCCTGCCCTTGATAAAACACAGTGGACCAACACCAGCAGCTGACACGGCACCCCAGACCATCACTGACTGTGGATACTTGACACTGGACTTCTGGCATTTTGGCATTTCCTTCTCCCCAGTCTTCCTCCAGACTCTGGCACCTTGATTTCCGAATGACATGCAGAATTTGCTTTCATCCGAAAAAAGTACTTTGGACCACTGAGCAACAGTCCAGTGCTGCTTCTCTGTAGCCCAGGTCAGGCGCTTCTGCCGCTGTTTCTTGTTCAAAAGTGGCTTGACCTGGGGAATGCGGCACCTGTAGCCCATTTCCTGCACACGCCTGTGCACGGTGGCTCTGGATGTTTCTACTCCAGACTCAGTCCACTGCTTCCGCAGGTCCCCCAAGGTCTGAAATCGGCCCTTCTCCACAATCTTCCTCAGGGTCCGGTCACCTCTTTTCGTTGTGCAGCGTTTTCTGCCACACTTTTTCCTTCCCACAGACTTCCCACTGAGGTGCCTTGATACAGCACTCTGGGAACAGCCAATTCGTTCAGAAATATCTTTCTGTGTGTTACCCGCTTGCTTGAGGGTGTCAATAGTGGCCTTCTGGACAGCAGTCAGGTCGGCAGTCTTACCCATGATTGGGGTTTTGAGTGATGAACCAGGCTGGGAGTTTTAAAGGCCTCAGGAATCTTTTGCAGGTGTTTAGAGTTAACTCGTTGATTTAGATGATTAGGTTCATAGCTCATTTAGAGACCCTTTTAATGATATGCTAATTTTGTGAGATAGGAATTTTGGGTTTTCATGAGCTGTATGCCAAAATCATCCGTATTAAGACAATAAAAGACCTAAAATATTTCAGTTAGTGTGCAATGAATCTAAAATATATGAATGTTAAATTTTCATCATGACATTATGGAAAATAATGAACTTTATCACAATATGCTAATATTTTGAGAAGGACCTGTATAATTTGTCAGTTAAAAAGAGCTTTACAATAACCGCAGTAAGTTATACAGTCATAGGAAAAACTGATTTAATTGGATTTAGTGGGGGAATAGCAGCCAACTGTGACTAATTAAAGCACTTAAATTATAGATAAAAGAGGATAGTGGGTAGTTTGCTGTTTTGAAGGATGCAGGCATTTGTTACCACAATGTTGAGGTGGAAAGACATCAACAATGACCTTACAGAATCAATTGTTGCTGCCCATCAATCTGTGAAGGGTTTTTTGTAAAGGTTTAAATGTTTCTATTATTTAAGATCAATCTTTCTAGGGTGACTATTTACAAGTGGAAAACATTCCCTGGAGTCGAAATCCTAGCAAATGCATCCCAACGTCAGACCATCCAATATTCAGAGAAGTTGGAAAACTAGAAAGAGATCCACCTTAGACTCTACAGTCCTCAAGATGTTAAAGGTTAAAGTTCATGACAGTCAGGGGCAGACTGGGGAAAAAAGTTGCCCGGGAGTTTCCGACTGACAGGCCCACAATTTTACTGACAAATATAGGCCTATAAATATATCCACACACATAGTTAGAGTGCATGTGACAATTTTTATTCTCAGATGGCCAATATAATTTACAGCAATAATATATATATATATATGTATACATATTTAGTCTATAAGGTAAACTATAACAAATCCACACAGTTTCTTGCCTTTCAACAAAATAACTTCCAAACTTAACAACCTCAAACTGACATAATAGAGGTTAAAACTGGAAGAAAAATTGTTCACTTTATTATGAGTAACCTCTGTAGCAACTGACTCTTTTCTATTACACCATCTGTTATCTTATCATTGTCCAGCATGTTCAGAACATCTGGCTTTCAGAGTTGGAAAGAGTACAATAATGTACTCAAGTAAAGGTAAAGTTCGATTGATGTTCCTCCATGTTGGGATCTGATTGCTAACTTAGCCATGGATCACTGCCGTGTTTTTTTTTTTTTTTCAATTTAATGTAATTTTTATTCTTACTCCATAACCGATAGGATTTTAAATAGAGTAAAATACTTAACTCAAAACACACTCAAGTAAAAGCAAACGTTCAGCTTTAGTAAACTACTTAGAAAAGTGCAAATTCCAGATAAATTGTACTTAATTACAGTCACGCAACTAAATGTAATTCGTTATTTTCCACTCCTGCTGGCTTTAGTACATTTTTAGCACAAATCAGAAATTTGTTGCTTCACTTTCTTGGACGGCTTTCTTTTACTATCTCTGAACCAGCGTCACGTTTACATTTTATAGTTTGCTGTCGCCGCCCCATCTTCATGGCTAATGCGGACCTATTTAATGTGGCTTAGAGTGTCCGTAATTGACAGGTAATGTTCGGCAGAGGAATGACATGACGAGCCAGAGCCACAGCACTGCGCATGTCTCTGTTGGAAATAGAGACAAACAGGAAGATTTAATTTATGTGGCACTAGCTAGGGACAAGGCATTCGCGATTCATTACTGCTGAGTTTTAAGCGCCTTAGAGGCGTTTTGTTTTCGTAGGCCGAGCTTTATGGGACAAGTTGTTCTGGTGGCCGCTGCTCAGCGTCAGCCGGTCGGCCCTGCGGCTCTCGTTCATGTGTTTCCAGGTCCACTCCGTGGCAGTGCGCTGAGCAGATCTGCCTAACAGGAGGGAGGAGAGGAAGGGGAGTTGTTGAGGCATCGTGGCGCCGCAAAACAAGAGTGTGCTACCTGAATGACTACGGGGCCGAGTGCGACAGCACCTCCAGTCCCTGAGTCAGCCACAAACTCCTCTGGATATCAAAATTTTCTAAGGTCAAATGTGAGGCTATCTATCAGGAAGCTAAAGTCTGGCCCACATTTGGTTGTCAACTGGACAACAATCCCAAATACAGTAGCAAATCTGCAACAGAATGGCTGAAAAAGAAAACAATCAATGTGTTGTAAAGGTCCAGTCAAAGTACAGACCTTATATTGAAATACTGTGGTAGGACCCTCAGAGAGCTATGCAGACATGAATGTCCATAAACCTCAATGAACTAAATCAGCACTGTAAGGAAGAGTGGTCCATGATAAAATGATAAATTAATACAGAAAATAACTACTTAAAACTATCGCTGCTAAAGCCACAAACTGCTGAAACTGTGTTTTTTTATTAACTCAGAGATTTTGCAACCTTTTACGTTGTTGTTTAAACCTATGTTGGGTAAAACTGAAGATAACATACTACTTCTAAATCACATCTACCCCATATTTACTCACTCAGGCCCCCTACTGTCTTTAAGGTATTATTGCAATATCATCATTTATCTGTTCTCTTTTTATTCAAAGAAAGCCTTACTGCAAACGATTCTTTGGATTCCTCACCTAAAGTCTTAAAATATTAACCGCTCAAGCTAAACCTGGCTTAAAATCCAATTGGCGAGGGCCCTCTAAGCTATTTTAAGATCCATCTGGGATATTTACACCCTGCTGCCCTCAAATTGAAATGACAAGCTGCAGTAAATGCGTCCAGAGTCAATTTGGCTGGAGTTCAGCAACAGGGGCAGCATTTTTCAGAGTCACACCAGGACATTCCAGAAGTCCATTAAAGTCTGAAATCCCTTCTGGTGGCACATTCATGTGGGAGGGCAGCTGTCAGTTTACATTTTTACCACACATACCCTTTCTTGGGATGGATATAACTAAAGGCCCGTATAGAAGCCTTCAAGGCTGTCAGTTTTTAAACTCTTTTTTTTTTTTTTGGACTTTTCAATATGAAACAGTAACTTTTAATTAGACTTAAAACTGTATTTCAGGACCTTATGATTAAATCTTTCCCTATTTATGCTCAAAAGGGTCCACCTTATACAACAGAACTGATGGAGTAGCTTCACTTTGGTCTTTTTAATCCTATTGAACAACTTGGCATGATGCTTTCCAGCTAAAATGGGAATGTTGGGGAGTGGGGAATTTTATGACACACCACTTACTGCAGGTTTAGATCCTAACTGCTACAGAAGTGCAGATTAATCCATGCAATCGGAGCGCAGAGAGGGTTTCCCAGCAGGACATTCAGAGTACATCTGTTTCACTTACATCTGCTGTTGTAGCTGTTTTTTTTTCTGTCAAAAAAAAAATCCCACACACCAATAAAACTGGCTAATGTTAGGTTTAAAAACTTTGTAGTAAATAAGCTTTGATTTTAAAGGCCTTATACGGTTTTCCAGAGCAGGATCAGCTTGCCTTTAGCCAGCTGTTTTCACCCGAAAGCATTTTTACTGGAAAAGCTGGATGTGATCATGAAGCCATGGGGATTTTGCAAAGACAACACACTTAAACACTCCATCCATCTTTGTTATTTTTGATAATCATATTGTTACAGTGGCTTGCCAACACTCCAGATCAGGGGCATCAAATTGTAAAATGCACACATGGACTTAGTGGCTTAAAAATGTAATAGTGTTGTGGAGGAGCTCTAAAGTCTGGGAGTCTGACCCTGGCATAATTGCATGCCGGCACAAAGGATTTGGCCGCTAATGCTTTTGAGAGAGAGAGAGAGCGGAGGAGGAGAGAAGGGAAGGAAAAGGGGTTATGCTGATGCATCACAGATGCTCCTCAGTCACTCACTCCAGCCGTTGTCTGTCTCCTGTTTCTAAATTTGTTTTTTGTTGAAAGGTTGAGGCAGCATAATTCAGTTCACCATTTGAACCTTTTTACATTTTGACCTGTTACAACCACCAACTTCAATGGATTTTATGTGATAGACCAATTCAAAGTAGTGCATAATTGTAAAGTGAAAGGAAACATATGCATCATTTTATTGGATCTTGTTTTTGCTTAAAAAGCGATGTACACACTTCAAAGACATGATAGGATTTGATGTTCCACAAAAATCTCCTTAATTTCCTCACTTTAACACTCGTGTAACAGGTGCTTTATAAAACGCCCGCATACATAGCAAGAAACTGTGTGACTGCAGCTTTTGTCTGATGAGGCCAGTGATGTAACATCATGGTGACAGCATCATGCTGGAGGGATGCTCTTTATCATCAGATCTGTGTATGTCAGTTTTTAAGTCTTGCCACATTTTCTAAACTGGATTTGGGTCTGAACTTTGACTAGACCATTCTACCACATGAATACTGTATGCTAAGATAATTGTAGCTCTGGTTTCCCTAAATAAGCATTGAACTCCATCTTTCTTTCTATTAACTAAATCGCTTTCCTGTTCCTATTATCTGCCAATCTGGGTGAGTTTGAGTTATTGTGCAAAGAAGAATTAGGCAAAAATGTCACTCAACATGTACGAAGAGACAATCCCAAAACCTTTGCAGCTATAATTGCTGTTAAGGGTGGTTTCTACACAGTGTTTCTTGTGTGGGGTGGAATACTAATGCAGCGTTGAAGTATGCAGTTGTAGTGTGGCAAAATGTGAAAAGTTCCAAGGGTAAAAATATTTGCAAAGCTCTGTAGAGCTCATTATGGCATATGTGACCCTGAAAATATTCTTTTATGACTCATTTCTTGTTCACTTGTATCTTTTTTTAGTTTCAGTTTGAGTTCATTCTGGGTCATAGATGCGCTTTGAGGGACTTGTAATTCTGGGCTGACTGGGCCTGGACATTAACTCACATTTCCCTTTGAAGGGCCATGTACTTTGGCTGCATCAGACAGTCAGAGTGGTACACAGGGGGCCTGAGGGTGCTCTGCCAGACTAGCTGGTTTGATACTTCCTCTCCCAGCACCAGGCAGAGCAGACCTCACCATGACCCCTGTTAGATAATGTGTCTTTGCTGACAGACAGAAAGAAAGTCATGTACAAACAGAAAACAATCAAACACCTTACCTGGTTCTTTCTGTTCAGGAGAACAAGGAAGGAAATCTCCAGATCTACCAGATGTCAACATCCTGACTGGTCAACCCATACAAAGGTAGCAAACATTTCTAGAAGTCCCAAGGAGTGAAAAAAATGTTTGACAAATTCCGGACTAATGCCAGTGTTTTTATTTTTTGCACCTCAACAGAAAAAGAGCCTTCCGATACACGCCTCAAGGCCTGGAAAAGAACAATGGCCTGGATAGCGAACAAGAGGAAAATCTGGATGGCAGCCCTGCAAGCCCCATCCCTTCTTACTCGTTGAAGACCAGCAGATCTGAGTGGAACAGCTCAGATGACCTCATTGGACCCCTCTCTGAGCTAGAAGAGTCCGGTCACACAAACTCTTTGTTGCACAGCTATCATCCACCTCTACCCCCCAAACCCAGCCCGTCTGGCATCTACTCCCGCAACCAGCCCAAAAACGGTCTGCCTGTTATCCGGCGTTGGATCGAGACGCCCAGCGAGCTCCGGCATTCCTCCGACACCAGTTCTAAGTCTGGGTCTTCAGACCAGGAGAGGAACGATCTATCAGCCAGCGAGAACGAGGACACATTACCCAGTCCAAAACCCCGACTGGATGACGGTACAGACTCCCCGTCCTCCTCCCGGACAGATAAGGTCCTCCCAACCACTTTCTTTTCTGTGGATAGCTGCATGACAGACACGTACCGGACCAAATACCACAAGAAACCGGGCTTGTACAGGAGAGCCGAGGATCACACCTCATCAGGGGAGAGTGATGCAGAAGGAAGGGGTCACAGTTCGACCAACGTTCAGCCTACAGAAACTTTGAGAAGCAGAACAGAATCAGGTAAGGAAAAATGGTGCACACTTTACCATTTGAAAAGATTTCCTTTTTAAACTAAAATGCTATTTAAAAACCACAAAGCGAGCCAGCCTATCCCGAGCACATGTGAGTTTTAATAAATGAAGCCACCATTTTGGAACCACAAGAGATGTGCATCACAACGTGGCAGTCCTGGTGTGGCTTTGGCATACGCTGACATAAGTTAGCCTTTTCAGTACCTCACTTGGCTGCTTAGAGGTTAAATTCAAACCCCTTTGCTACCGTAATCCTTTTAGAAATCACAGGGGGCATCTAAGTCCTGGCTTCACACGGTATAAGAAAGGTTCTTGGGACTAGTAATGTGATTAACTGACTAACTTGTTAAAAAAACATGGCATTTAAGAGTTGAAAATGAGAAAATGCGTTGGAGGGAAGATAGATGGAGCTAAATACTGGGCAATCCTTGAAGAAAATCTGTTAGAGGCTGTAAAAGACTTGAGACTGGGGCACAGGTTTACCAAGACATCTTCCTAATCACACTATCCCAATGGTTAAACATGGTGGTGGCAGCATCATCCTGTGTAGTGCTTTTCTTCTGCTGGGACAGGTAAACTGGTCAGATGTTTTAATTCTATGCTGACTTTGTAAAGCATTTAAAGATGTTTTTCTGTGAAACGTGCCGTCGATACAAAGTACTACTTACTTACAAGGGTAGTCCTAGTACAGAAAAAATATCAGCTAATCTATTTGAATGATTTCACTTCATTTTTCTTTTTGCAGGCTACACTGCTGCAAAGTGGAACCCAGTTACTCCCAAGTTTCTCGATGAGCATGGTTTCCTATGATCGAACAATAAACTTGAAATATTCCTGTGACCGGATGCCAAATGGATTGACTGCTACACTGACTCGTTCTGGGGAACGTCTGGGTCCTCTCAGTGCGCTTGTTGTAACGAAACAGAATGCCAAAGAGATTGCAGAAACAAAGGCTGGTATCTTTATTTTGTGAATTTGCACAATGGAGCACTAGAAAGGTACAAAACTTCTTGATAACTTTGCTGTATGTTGGAAGATTAGACTGTTGAAGAATGTGTCACATTAAGCCACTTTAACAAACAAGAGATTAGAGAAAAAGATCACACAAAGATTCATGTTTCTCTTGTTCATTTTATGGAAGGTTTTATTTAACTACTTTAATGAGGCGGTTGCCCCAGTTCATGTTCATAGAGGTTCTCGTTATTGTTTCTGTTTTGCTGTCACTAAGTTTTGTTGCTGATGAGAGATGTTTGCACGGTTGTTCCGCTGGGGACATGAACAATATTCCAGACATCTGGGTCCGTGTGCAACCGAACTATTTTGGAGAAGGGGATTTGTGTTTGAGAAGATCTGTCACTACTGCCAGCGAAGGTAAATGGGCTTTAAGAGGTGACCGATGTTTATGATAAGAATTATTTGTACAGTATATCCTGCTATCTTGTTTATTTTTCAGTGTGTATGAATGTTTATTCTATTTTTTTGTTATTTTCTTTTCTTTTAACACTCTGTTTATGGCCACGGGTGTGTTGCAGTCTAACAGTCATATAGAAGACAGAATATTTTGGCTTTTTTTTACTTTAAGGATAAAGTGTTGCAATTGGCTTTTTTTTTCAGTTCAGATATTTTTATATATGCAGTAGACTAATGCACAGTGCCTTTAGTATTTTTCTATGTCAAGGTTAAACAATAAAGATTTTGTTTGTACAGCTCTTTGATTTTAAAGAACTTTTGTAATGTTTCATTTGATTTTTTTTACTAACTAATGTTTAAATAAAATTTTTATTTAACCATATTTGTGCGTCATGAGCAGTCATATTTCTAGTTGCTTTTGGAACAAACGTTGATCTGTTGAACTACTTACTGCTGGTAAAAGTGATGATTTACTGCCACCTGCTGGTTAAATCGTCTTCATGTGATGCAACCAACCTTCAAGTCCCTGTAATACTAACATGTTGAGAAAAGAGCCAGTATATACTTTTGGTTGCAAAAAAAACCTACACCGGTAAATTGTTTGTCATAACGTTTGTGCTTTAAGGATTAAGCTACCAGTTGCTATTTTTATTTATTTAAGAATATTAATTAATTTCAAGTGAATTTCTGAAATCTTTGTTTTTTTTAGACAAAGTTTAGGAGAAAATATTTAAACTGAATTGCAGGAAACACTTTCATTTATTGCATTCCTCTTATCTAAGGTCAGCGATTTCAAGATGCTCCAAGACTAGAAGGTGTATATAAGCCCTACAGCGAGTTCTGTGACTCCCCTAAGATTTTCTTCTAGTGGGGGGAAAAACCCTCAAAGAGAGATGACCTTTGTTTGAAGAGATAAACGTGGAACCCTCAGGCATCTGGACATTGAATGAACCACCTTCAGTTAGCTCAAATGTTTAATTAGGTTATCAGAAGTTTACAAAGCCATGTCATTAGGTCTTTTTCAACTTGTTTAATAATGAGTATGTAAACGTCTGACTTTAATGAAAGTAAAAAAGATATATTAAAAAGTTTCACTTTTCAAAAAGAAATACTTTGCTGATTTTTCTATTTAGAACAGGTGAATTTAGTCTGATTTAATGTTAGTAAAAAAACTGTCTTTTTCAAGAATTTCTGTAACCATCCGGTTTTAACCATACATGAAAGAACGTTTTTATTTGGAGGTCAAAAATGATCTGAAAACTGGGAAATCTGAATATGTGATTATGGAAGAAAAGTTAGGAACTTTGAAATCTAGATCTGTTGATCTACACTACTCACTAAAGGTTGGGGGTAAAACGTTGGTGGTATTCCATAAAAGTTCCATAAAAGTTTTGGAAATTGTTGGAGCTTTGTAGGTCATATTCTTTCCCATCCTTGCTTGATGTACAGCTTCAGTTGCTCAACAGTCCGAGATCTCTGTTGTCGTGTTTTGCATTTCATAATGCCCCACACATTTTCAACGAGAGACATTGTATTGGTGAAATAAGCGGGGAATACCTGAAAAAGACATTGCTTGAATGGCAGTATATTTTGTTGCAGAACCTGTATGTACCTTTCAGCATCAATGCTGCCTTCACAGATGTGCACATTACCCATGCCAAGGGCACCAACACACCCCCATACCATCGCAGATGCTGGCTTTTGAATTTTCCGTTGATAACAATTTAGATAGTCATTTTCTTCTGTGGCACAGAGGAGATGATGTCCATGATTTCCAAAAACAATTTAAAATGTGGACTCATCAGACAATAGCACACTTTACCACTTTGCATCAGTCTATCTCAGATGAGCTCGGGCCCAGAGAAGCCAGTGGTGTTTGTGGCTGTTGTTGATATTTGGCTTTTGCTTCACGTTGTAGAGTTTTAACTTCTAGATGAAGCGACGAACTGTGTTAACTGACAATGATTTTCTGAAGTGTTTCTGATCCCACGTGGTAATATCTGTTACAGAATGATGTCGGTTTTTGATGTATCAGAATCAGAAAAGCTTTATTGCCAAGTAAGAGAGTAAATATAGAGCAGTATAAGATGCAAGAGCAATACAACAGTGCAGGTGATCATTGTGCAAGTATGGCAGTGCAAGTAAAGCAGGAGTCCAAGCTGAGCGTTAATGTAACACATAGAGTTACATGTGTCCTGTCAGCAAAAAAAAAAAGGGGGGGGTGTGGGGGAAAGGGAGAGTGTCAGGGTGGTTTCCGGGCTTTGTTAACCAGGCTGGTGGCAGATGGGAAAAAACTGTTCTTGTGTGGCGTGAGGTTTTGGTCCGGATGGACCGCAGCCTCCTGCCAGAGGGGAGAGTCTCCAAGAGTCTGTGACCGGGGTGGGAGGGATCAGCCAGAATCTTCCCTGCCCGCTTCAGGGTCCTGGAGGTGTACAGTTCCTGGAGCGACAGTAGACTGCAGCCAATCACCTTCTCAGCAGACCGAATGACACGCTGCAGCCTGCCCTTATTCTTGGCTGTAGCAGCGGCGTACCAGATGGTGATGGAGGAGGTGAGGATGGACTCAATGATGGCTGTGTAGAATTTCACCATCATAGTCTTTGGCAGGTTGAATTTCTTCAGCTGCCGCAGGAAGAACCTCCTCTGCTGGGCTTTCTTGATGAGGGAGCTGATGTTTGGCTCCCACTTGAGATCCTGGGAGATGATGGTTCCCAGGAAGCGGAAAAATTCCACAGTGTCAATTGTGGAGTCACAGAGGGTGATGGGGGCAGGTGGGGCTGGGTTCTGCCTGAAGTCCACAACCATCTCCACTGTCTTTAGAGCGTTGAGCTCAAGGTTGTTCTGGCTGCACCAGTCCAACAGATGGTCCACCTCCCATCTGTACGCGGACTCGTCACCATCAGAGATGAGTCAGATCAGGGTGGTGTCGTCCGCAAACTTCAGAAGCTTGACAGACTGGTGACTGGAGGTGCAGCTGTTGGTGTACAGGGAGAAGAGCAGAGGAGAGAGAACACAGCCTTGGGGGGAACCGGTGCTGATGGTCAGGGAGTCAGAGACGTGCTTCCCCAGCCTCACGCGCTGCTTCCTGTCAGACAGGAAGTCAGTGATCCACCTGCAGGTGGAGTCGGGCACACTCAGCTGGGAGAGCTTCTCCTGTAGCAGAACTGGGACGATGGTGTTGAAGGCAGAGCTGAAATCCACAAACAGGATCCTGGCATAGGTTCCTGTGGAGTCCAGGTGCCGGAGGATGAAGTGAAGGGCTAGGTTGACTGCATCATCTACAGACCTGTTGGCTCTGTAGGCAAACTGCAGGGGGTCCAGGAGGGGGTCGGTGATGTCTTTTAGGTGTGAGAGCACAAGGTGCTCAAAGGACTTCATCACCACAGAGGTCAGGGCGACGGGTCTGAAGTCATTAATCCCTGTGGTCCTTGGCTTCTTGGGAACAGGGACGATGGTGGAGGACTTGAAGCAGGCTGGCACTTGACATGTCTCCAGTGAGGTGTTAAAAATATCTGTGAAGACTGGAGACAGCTGATCAGCGCAGTGCTTCAGGCTGGCTGGTGAGACAGAATCCGGACCAGCAGCTTTCCGGAGGTTCTGTCTCCTGAAGAGTTTGTTGACGTCCCTCTCCTGGATGGAAAGAGCCGTCCTCGGCGTGGGTAGGGGGCTGGTGGGGGGCCCCTCTTGAGGTTGGGGAGGTGGGGGTGGTGAATTGTGGCTGCAGCTGTTGGGGGCGTCGTGGGGGATGGTTGCAGGACTGTCCCTTTGTCTTTCAAAGCGGCAGTAGAACTCGTTCAGGTCGTTGGCGAGGCTTCGGTCGTTGATGGAGTGGGGGGCTTTCGGCTTGTAGTTGGTGATTTGCTTGAGCCCTTTCCAGACAGACGCAGAGTCGTTGGCTGAGAACTGGTTTTGGAGCTTCTCAGAGTACAGTCGTTTGGCCTCTTTCACTGCCTTGCCAAACTTGTACTTTGCCTCTCTGTATATGTCTTTGTCCCCACTCCTGAAGGCCTCTTCCTTATCCAGTCTTAACCTTCTGAGTTTAGCTGTGAACCAGGGTTTGTCCTTGTTGTAACTCACCCTGGTGTATGATGGTACACAGCTGTCCTCACAGAAGCTGATGTAGGAAGTCACAGCCTCTGCGTACTCGTCCAGACTGTTGGTAGTAGTCCTGAACACATCCCAGTCTGTACAGCCTAAACACGCCTGGAGATTCTCCACAGCCTCACTGCTCCACTTCCTTGTCATCCTCACAACAGGTTTGCAGAGCTTTAGTTTCTGCCTGTATGCAGGAATCAGGTGGACCATGATGTGGTCGGATTGGCCCAGTGCAGCACGTGGGACGGCGTGATAAGCGTCTCTGATGGTGGTGTAACAGTGATCCAGAATGTTGTCTTCTCTGGTCAGACATTTAATAAACTGTCTATATTTGGGGAGTTTGTGGGTGAGATTACCTTTGTTAAAGTCGCCAACGACGATTACTACGGAGTCCGGGTTGGTCCGCTCCACACTCAGTATCTGGTCGGCGAGCATGCGCTGTGCGACCTGCACGTTAGCTTGCGATGTACAGCTGTAGTGCCTTCTGAGAGATCGAAGATCATGGGCATTCAGTGTTGCATTCAAAAATTTTAAAAAAGTTGACCTGGAAAGATTATAGTGCATTTAAGTAGATTCTGAAATTTCTTTAGAACTATCCCTAACTTTTTGTGTGTCATGTATGATGTGACATATATCCTGAACAACTCTGCCCAGATTACCACCTTTTACACACTCAGTCCTTGGTCAGCTTGTGTACCAAATTATCACCAGATCAGACAATTTCCACTGGGTGTTTAAAAAAAACATCTAATTAAATTCCCTCAAACAAAAACATTTCCAACATTCACCAGAGGCCAAAAGGAGGGTTTTGGATATGCTTTTTCATTCAGTACAATAATCGTTCTTGTGTGTTAGGCTGTATCTATTGGAGTTTATTGCGTTTAAATTTCCTGGTGAGTGTGTATGTCGTCCACTATCCATCACAGTGGGACTCAGACTGTCAGCGTGGGCTCCTCCTCTTCCTCTGCAGCTGCCTTACTTCATTAGAAGCCATCCGCGGAGCTCCGTGCTCCACACTGTCTTCTTTCTCCGCCTTATTTGGCCTTTCTGCTCCTGCACCTCATCTTTTTTATCTCAATTTTTACTCTATCCTTTCAAAGCTAGGTGTGGTTTTAAAACAATATACCAAATTTTTAACATCTCATTTGAACATGTCTTTGTTCACTCCATCATCCAGCAATGAAAAGAGTATGCCAGAACCTAAAACCCACAAAAACATTGTTGTCCGCCTAAAGTGACCAGCCAGGGGAGAAGAGCATTAATTAAAATAAAATTACCATTAAAAATGGTAAAACCATGTAGGGACAACATAGCAAACACAAAGAAGGTGCTCTGATCAGTTGAGACTAAAATTGAACTTTTTAGCCCACATTCATAGAAGTATACTCTACCGGTCAAAAGTTTTAATGGGTCTCTTTATTTTCATGACTATTTAAATTGTAGATTGTCACCAGAGACTACAAACCTGTTAATGAACACACATGGAATTATGTAGTAAACAAAAAGTGTAAAATAACTCTAAAAATTTTTATATTTTAGATTTTTACAAAATAGTCACTCTTTGCTTTGATGACTGCTTTGCTCTCTTGACATTTTCTCCATGTGGTTCATGAGGTGGTCACCCAAAATGGTTTTCCAAAGAGTCTTGAAAAAACGTCCCAGATATTCATTGAGAGACGGCCAGTGGTCAATATTTCAGTCATTACAGCAAAGGGCGGCTACTTTACTAAAACACATTTAAGGCTCTTTTACAATTTTTGGTTTGCTACATAATTGCAGATGTGTTTATTTACAGTTTTGATGTCTTCATTCAGAATCTACATACAATGTAAACAGTCATAAACCTAAAGAAAACCATTAAATGAGAAAGGCATTCTAAACCTTTTGACCGGTAACATATATGGTCAAACACTAAATCTGAACGTCACCCTGATCACACTATGCCCAATGTGAGACATGGCGGAGGCAGCATCATGCTGCATTTAATTGGTTTAACTTGAAGGAAAAACGGATGGTGCTAAATGCAAAGCAATCCTGGAAGAAAACCTGATTGAGGCTGCAAAAGACTTGCTTTGGGGGTGGAGCTTCACCTTCCACCAGGGCAATACTAAACATGCAGTGAACTACACAGGAATGATTTAGATTAAAACATTTTAATGTGTTAGAATGGCCTAGTCAAAGTTCAGACCTATATGTTATTAAGAATCAGTTACACACTGGAAATTTAATTGGATGGAGATGCTCTTCATATTCTGAATTCATTCTAAGCACTTGTCATCTCAGTTTTCCAATTTACTCATTTTTTATATATAAAAATCCTGAACTTTATCAGACTATCCTGTAGTGTATGGTTTACTCGCAGGTACACATTCAAAACAATGAAATAACACGTTTCTCTCTTCAGACCACACCACTTCAATTGCTGGCCCTT
This sequence comes from Girardinichthys multiradiatus, assembly GCF_021462225.1. NCBI lineage: Eukaryota > Metazoa > Chordata > Actinopteri > Cyprinodontiformes > Goodeidae > Girardinichthys > Girardinichthys multiradiatus. The sequence goes on from NC_061807.1 coordinate 22,916,680, forward strand.
TAAATTCTTATGGGTATGTTCAACAGAAAGCTCCAAAGTTTTCATATAGTTGGTAGTTAGGTGCATATTACTAAATAATATCATCAACACATAAAATAGTTCCATTATTTTGTTTGTTCAGTATATGGATTTATTAAGCAAACACTGATGCATATGAATTGCTTATTGCTATTGATTTAGATGATTATGGTGTATAGGTCAAGAAAATGCTAAATTCAGCTTCTGGCAAAATAGGCAAATTACTTAAGACCAACTAAAATGGGAGAAGGATAATCTGCAAAAATGTATTGGTAAAGATGCAACTGGTTCAGAGAGTGCTGTGTCCTAGCATAGTAATGAAAAATTCTGTGGAAGGAAAAGCTATGACAAAAAGAATCACAAGCAAAAGGAAAGCTAATCATCTCTATTCTAATTGTGCATTAATGCAGTAATTATTGCAAAGCCCCAACCAATTGTTAAGAGCATAATGTTCAATGCATGGGCACAATTTCTAGTTAGCTTACATTTCTGTATTAAAACCCTTTTTATTGGCCTTATGATAGTTGGCCTTTTATATAGTTAAATGTATCAGTGTAGGAGGGAAAATCTGGCTCAAGGAGAACCAAAGTGAACATTCATTTTTTTCACCTGATTTTATTTTCTTAATGTTATTATTTTCAATATTTTTACTAAAGCAACTGATCATGTCAAATTTATTATTAAAGTTAACAGAAATAAACAGCTGTGAAACACCTGGTGTGTGATTAGACTATAAAACATACAGAGGTTGGGCAATGAAACTGAAACACCTGGTTTTAGACCACAATAATTTATTAGTATGATGTAGGGCCTCCTTTTGCGGCCAATACAGCGTCAATTCGTCTTGGGAATGACATATACAAGTCCTGCACAGTGGTCAGAGGGATTTCAAGCCATTCTTCTTGGAGGATAGTGGCCAGGTCACTACGTGAATGATGTCAATTTTACAGTAATTTTGCATAAGCAAGAGAAACAAACATTTACTTTTGGACAGCTAGCCTCTATAAGACGTTAGAAATGTATCAGTTAAAACTCTTTGCATCAAAAGTAAGGCCAGACTTATTGTAATTATATTTATAACTTTTACTCACTCCTTTTTACTACATGGAAAACAAAAGTAGATCTAAGGAGCCAGGTCAAGTTTATTCTTTTAACCATACTTGAGTGCCAATTATTTCTAGCTGCGTTTTACATAAATTTAAAACTGTGAAAAACACAGGGGTCTGAGGTCAAGGACAGCATAATTTTGCTTCTTTTAACAATAACAACCCAACAACATGGGAAACTCGGTTTGGAACACGTCTTGCAGAAATTACAGCACAAAAATGAAAGGTCAACGCACATTCAGAAAACCATCACTAATCACCAAAAATAAAAACGTTAAAAAGGAATGAGATCCAGCCATTTCTATGAGATTACAGAAATTCGAAACACAAGTTGCCTCAAACCTTAGGTGTGTTGTTTACCTACAAAACACATCAGACATTTTTGCTTCAATCCATCATTCAATCTAAAGAAGCTCAATGGCCCTGTTAGGGTTCAGAGAGACCTGGTGGTGTCTTCCGAGCTAAAAAAAATTCGGTGAACTCTCCAGATAATCTAAATAAACATCAATATCATGTGAAAACGACCAGGCTGTGATGTTCAATGCTTTTGAAAAGCTAATTTCTTTACACTGTGGTTTTCGTCAGGGTGCTGCTACAGTTTGGTCAGCACCATCTGTCATTCTGGGAACCCAGAACGAGGTAAGGACATTAAATACTTTCAGATAAAAGATGTGTTAGTCATTCAAGTAACTGTGTTCATTGAATAATAACAACGGTCTCTGTTGTGTACGAGCATTACATCTGTGATGACGTACACCGCCCAGATGAGCCAACAGACTTCTGGCTCACATTCAGTGTCCCAGGGGTCCTCATCTGTCCTGTTCTACAGGAGACATGTAAGGAATCAAAACCCTCCCATACTAATCTGGGGTCCCCACAGGTCAGTTGGAGATAAGACGACATATCTGCTAACATGATTTCTTTCATATTTCTCTTTTTCGTATATTCAGCTGTAGATGGCAGTGACGCCTGGTTGTTGAGGGAGTAATATTTATTTATTTAGTTGCCTAGTGAGGTCACATTTACATGTTACATTTAAGTATAACAGGACTGATCACGAAAAAGATTTTAAATGTGATTTTTAACAAACCCAGGGGTTTTCTCCAGGTGCTCTGGTTTCCACTCACAATCAGAAAACATGTTTGGGTTGACAAAATTAGGTTCAGTGTGCCTGCTAGGTTTTGGTAAAAATGGCTGATCAATGTTTATTTATTGATTTGTTTAATGATATAGTATTTGAATCCAGGTAGAATAGAATAGATTGCAGAAACAATTTTAAATTTAGTTCTAATACATGACAGGGACCTGCCTGTGTGGAATTTGGATGTTGTTCTATACTTGTGAGTTTTCTCCAGGTGCCTGGTTTTCACCCAAAAACGTGTGTGTGCTGTAGTGCCGATTACAAATATCAAGTGTTTAATTCTGATTTATTTTCTTCCTTGTTGAACCTTGTTGAGTACACAATTTGATTCAGTTCTAGTAAGTATTTTGTAGACTAAAATAGCTTTACAGCTGAATATAGTCTTGTGAACCTGGATTTAATTTGTGCTTTCCACTTGGACTTCATATTGTTATGCCAAATTTTCATTGTCGGTAAGACAGAAGCTGCCTGTAACCCCTTAAAGAGACTATTCTAATTTGGTTCCTTTGCGTTTCCTCTTCCAATTATCTGACAAAGGAATAGCTAATAGCTGACATGAGGATGAAGGACACTTTTACTTCCAAAGCAGACTATGGTACCTGGAAAGTTAAAGAAGGTTAATGAGGTCTAAACATTGCTCCACTTATCAATGACCAGGTACCTTTGCTGGAGGGGATGTAAAAGGGAGGTACTGGAGGAAGACAGGAGTAAGAACATGAAAGAAGTAACAGAAACAAGCAGAGAGTCAGGATCCCTCAGGGCATCAAGTCAGCCTGAGTCAGGATTCATCATAGGATAAGGTCAACCGGAATGTCAGTAGGGATGTAGTTTCCATTTATTCTTCTGTCCATCGACAAGACGCATACAAAGTTACAGGCAGTCTAAAGATTATCAGAACAGTATTTAGTTTCTATACATACTTAAAATATTGAGACACTTAAGTTTGTAGTAAACTTTGTGTTTTCTCTCTGTTTATATTTCCAACAGTTCCTGTGGCCCCTGTGGCTGTACCCCCAGCCTGTCAAGGCGGATGGCGACCCATGTTGAGTCTGGTGGAGGTTTTTGTCTTCCTGTTAAAATGAACTTTTTTTCTCTCAACTGTTGCCTCATGCTTACTTAAAATTCTTGTATAACCTTTAAGTTAATGCTTTATAACAAGTGTTTAATTGATTAAACTTTGTTCCGCTGCTGCTGACATACAACAGCTCACCTTCAGGTTTGAACAAAGTATTTTCTCCACCTGTAAAGCTGAGTTAGTACCCTCAGTGATCACTGGATTCTGACACGCAGGGCCCTAATTTTAATCACATGCATACACAATGGTAAACAAGTAGAAGAGAAATCCACCGCTGTCCCAATAACAATTTCTTCTGATCAGGTAGAGTCCACTTCAGTAGACCTAAAATCCTGGTATTTCAAACTGAAATTATATCAATCATGTCAAATAACAGTTTTAATTCTGCCTCTTATTGTATTTTTTCCTCAAGTCTCATAAAAACAAATGTTTTTCTAGACTTCCTATCATGAGGGGCCATTAAAGAGATGACAAGCTGGCGCTAGCCATACTAAAATTGCACTCACTGTGTGAATTCCCTGTTAAATGGTAAATCGTACCTTAAGGGTAAAACTTCCATTAACAGGCTAACTATCAAATAGGAATAATGTCCAAAAATAGCCCCATTTTTCAGTTCACAATCGGCACCGATCAGAGCCTATTAAAATCTGATTGATCTGATTCTGGTCAAGAGCAGATGTTTAATCGAATGGCTCAATTACCTCCTCAGTATGTGATCAAGTTCTCCAGAGTCCTGCTAATGACCTAATTGTTTGATTCAAGTTTTTGAACAGACACACATATGACGTTTTCTGGACACCGGTCCTTGAGGACTGGATTTTCATATGTTAAAAAGACACAGTTAAAGTCCAGAACTAGAAACTGTGATGAACACTTTGATGTCTGAACCTGTCGCTCACAAAAACTTTGCATCCAATCTGATTGAGCTTGAGGTACCTCTCAAGAAAGAAATCCAGAGCTGATAGAGACATACCCCCAAAGGCACCTTCACAATCATCATTTTTTTGGGCTCTGTAACAGGTTTTCTTCCAAGATTGCTCCAACGGAAGAAAAGTATATCCACAGCATAATGCTGCTACTAGAGATGGGCGACGTGGACTTTTTACAAGGATGCTCCTGTTTCTACCTTAATCCATGACTGGCCGCCTGTCACGGGTTCAGGTAGAAAGTTTATTACAAAACCTGTGAAAGTTTGTCACAATACTTTGAGGTATTTATTGTGATAAGGATAACATTTATGATGAAAAGTATTTGAAAACTAATTACATTTCTTGGCGATAGATTGTATTTCCTCTGCAGTTAAAGTCCCATAAATATAAATACTCTTGTACAAAAACAAACCGGGAAAAAAATCAACAAGGAACAACTTATATATTATTGAATGGTTTTCTTCAGTACTCCAGGTACATTAAGTAGTTCAGTTTTATTAATAAGCAAAACACAACAGACTGCATTCAAATATATTTTTCAATATATTGATATTTATTGCTGCTCTCATGGAACCTCCATTAGAAAGAATAGTAAAAGTTATTATCTCAACAATACTTTTAGTTTTTCAGGGTTCCCAAAATACTGTCGAGTTTATCATTGTCACTTTACATAAAAATTCTCATGACGATACAAAAATACATGACAAATGGTACGAAAGCTGCCAACCGCCATGTTTCACAGTGAGCATGGGATGTTTAGGGTGATTGTTAGTTTTCCACCACACATAGCATTTGGGATGTAGCCCGTAAAGCTCTGTTTTGCTCTAACCTGACCAGAGCACCTTCTTTCAAATGTTTACTGTGGCACAACTAATGGACAGCTCCTCCAGCGTTACTATTATCTATTACTACTAATAGATACCAAAATTCAATTTGAAATGTAAAATTTGAAAATGAAAAAGCATTTCCAGAAATGCTTTTTCATTTTAAGAATATGGCTGCATTATTTGACCCATAAATAAAATTAGTGATCAATCATCCTATTTGCATTTTCTTCTTCACGACTGCATATTTTATGCCATAATCAAAAAGAAAACAAAGCAGACATTGCTTTTTCGTTTTCGTGGTCTGCCCGCAAAGTACTGCCCAGAACTCGAAAACGAAAAAGCATTCCGAGCGGCGGGCGCAGCAGAGTGACGTCAGCAGCCGCTCTTCCTCAGCTCTCTGCTGACCGAGCTACCCATCTTGTTCGGTAGGGGTCGCTGTGCACATCTGCATTGCATTACATTGCAAACGTGCCGAGAAATTGATTGAATTGCAGCAGGGCCGAGCACTGCCACCGGAACTACCACAGCCTGCCGCAGGGTGGCAGAGGATTCCGCGAGGATGCCAGAAGGTGCCAGACCAGCCGTAAAAGCTTGCCAATGCGGTTGCCGCTGTTTTTGTGGAATCTGATGCTGATTATCGGCAAACGGGATGTCAGTGTTGTTATAGCCTGTCACCTTTACATAATGATTTCATATTGATTATTATTTAATAAACAACTTTAGAACCATAACATAAGGTGATTGTATTTACTTGACATGGAAAATAAATAGCACTATGTGTGACGTGTTGAAAGGATGACGAAGATTTATTGCACAAACAGCCGGTTTATTATAGAGCGGCTATTCTGAATTGTCACTCACAGAAAATTATAAATAAATGCTTAAAAACACACTGGATGTCCCAGGCCATAAAGGATGCCATGAGGATGCCACCGGAACTACCAGTTCTTCCTGCCACTGCCACAAATTGAGCTCGGCCCTGCTGCAATTCAATCAATTTCTCGGCACGTTTGCAATGTAATGCAATGCAGACGTGCACAGCGCCCCCTACCGAACAAGATGGGTAGCTCGGTCAGCAGGGAGCTGAGGAAGAGCGGCTGCTGACGTCACTCTGCTGCGCCCGCCGCTCAGAATGCTTTTTCGTTTTCGAGTTCTGGGCAGTACTTTGCGGGCAGACAACGAAAACGAAAAAGCAATGTCTGCTTTGTTTTCTTTTTGATTATGGCATAAAATGTGCAGTCGTGAAGAAGAAAATGCAAATGCAAATAAGATGATTGATTACTAATTTTATTTATGGGTCAAATAACGCAGCCGCATTCTTAAAATGAAAAAGCATTTCTGGAAATGCTTTTTCATTTTCAAATTTTACATTTCAAATTGAATTTTGGTATCTATTTGCTGGGGTACATTTTGAAAAATAAATCTCAAATGTCTTTTTTCATTTTAATTAAGTGAAAGAATGAGCAGTCTTGAAGAAGAAAATTAAAATGCAAATAGGATTATTGATTACTAATTTCATTTATGAGTCAAACAATGCAGCCACATTCTTAAAATGAAAAAGCATTTCTGAAAATACCTTTTCATTTGAAATATGGTAACGATTTGCTTCCATATTATGGTAACGATTTGCTTCCATATACTATGGGCCATGAAGAATATGTGTAATTTTCCTTCTGCTTTACGATTATGCACTACTTTGTGTTGGTCTATCTCATAAAATCCCTTTAAAATGCATTTAAGTTTGTGACTGTAATGTGAAAAAGTGTAAGGATTATTAACAATTTCGCAAGGCACTGTAGACAGAAACATGGATGATGCTGTAAGCCATTGGTTGGATTTGACCGCCGTTTATTCAGAATGTGCTCAAGTCAAATTTTTAGTTGTGCTACAAAACTCTTTTCACAATTTATTTCTCTTCCTCTAATCTTTAGCTGCTTTCCCTCCAAGCTCTTCCTGTCCTGTCTGTATTTCTTGTGCCCAGTATGGCAGATGTGTATGTGAACGTACACATGCGCACACAGCCCACGGGGACCTCTGTTCTTGTTGTCAATCTGACAAGGAGTAGGAACAGGATTATCAAAAAGAGGCTCGCTCTCACTCGGGGCGGAAGAAAGTGTGAAATCTGATTACTCCGGAAGACTTGGGAAAAGAAGGACCTTGTGGAAGCCACGGTATTTGGTTTGGGTTTGTTTGACAATTTTAAGACCCAAGAGAGATTTGTGAGCATAAAATAATGCGGAGGTTCTGCTTTGCAAATGCAGTCCAATTCATGTATAACATGTTAGGAGTTTCTTAGTGAATATCAACATAGCACCTATTAGATTATTTTTGGTAATATGTTCCTAAATTTTGCTCCTAAGAAACAAGGTTCTTCCATTATTTAAAAAAAAAAAAAAAAAGTGTTATTTTAAATTGGGTGTATGTGTGTCTGTGCACTGGCATTCTTAACATGTACCACCAGGGGGAGGTACAGCATTATGTTTTTCTACCACCTCTAGAGTCTATCCAGTTGCCAGTTTCAAACATTTTCGCTCATATTTCTTGTTTCAGTTTTCTTGCATGAAATAAAGTCACTACTGTGAATGCAGAGCTAAGAAAAACAAGTATTATGGGTGGAACTTTTGTTTTGGAATATTGTCAAGGCATTTTGGATGTAGACTAAAGGAGGTACCTTCCATGTATGTACTGAAATCCGACAAATAATACCGCTTTGTCTTCTTCTGTTTGTATTGAAATCAGTGATGTCTTGCTGCTCAAATATGGTTTTGTTGCCTTTTTCCTGGTTCTCTTGTCTCTCTAAAACTATATCAAGTGTAATCAGCATTCCTTACCTGCAATAAATCAATATCAGACACGACTGAAGCTTAGACCCTGTATTATGCCAAACGCAAGTACAAGGATTAGTGACAAAATGTACAGAGCAAGGACTCGACTTGTTGCTCCCTAAGAAGTACTTGCTGTTAACTTCCCCTTTCTGTGACTTTTGGGTGTTTTTAATTGCAATATAAAATTCTAATCCTTTCGTTATTTGAGATTTTTTTTTATCTCCTCCACAATCTTGCAGCTTTTCACAGAGACCAGACTGATTGCATGTTATTGCTTTGACCCAGACAGTTTCTGAAAGCTCATTTAGGGGAAAATGTTCACATTCTTTAGTTTGCCTTGATCCTTATAAGCCCTGCCAAGTTGTAAACATGAACCGTCTAAATTCATGCAAATATGACATTAACTGTCTTGTTAAGAAAAGAAATGGGCCTTGATAGTTTTCTTAAGCATGCTTCATCCAACCTTCAGTTTTTCTTTCAATTTATTGATATTGTTTTTTATTATTTTTGGATATGTGTTGATGCATTTTAAAATGAGATGAATACTTCTTCTTGCCAGAGGTTTCAATTTTTAAACATGTAAATGTTGTTTGTTATTAAAGCTACAGAGAAAAAAAAAAACCAAACGTTTCTCCTCATTTATATAAAGTGATTATCAACGTAAAATGCATAACATAAAGAACAATTATAAATATAAATGTAGAAATTGAAGAATATATAATAAAGAAACCATATAAATAAATAAAAAAACAATTAATAAATATAATCACATAGTTGGGTAGCACAATCTAGTAGGAAGCATGTTTTTGGACAGTGGACGGAATGGGCATCTACATGTTACAGTTATTTACAAAACAATAAACGTAACCTTTAAATTCAATTAGACTTTTGTGTCTTTATTGTAAAGAAAGTAAAATAAATGTATTAAATAAAATAGAAGTGGCTTCTATAATTACCATTTACATCAAATCACAATCTTAATCTTTGAATCATTTTAGACAGTCTTTTTGGGACTTTAATTTAAAGATAAATAAATCAATAAATAATATTTATAGCTAACCTATTTAAATAGTTAGATACAATATTCAATGAGGCTTATTATCAATGATGTTCCATTCAAATGCACTTTACTACAGGATTTTGTTTTAAATCATATCACGACTTTAATCCATGTAGTTAACCTTAAATATTATAAACTTGTGCTGGGATATAGACATATATCTATATCTATATTTATAGATATAAATATATATTGCACACAGGGATTGTTCTTACAATGCACAAACCAATAGTAGTTTCATCCTTTGTCACTGGCTGAGATTATGTGGTAAACACCGGTTGAAGAAGAAGCTTTGCGGGATTGAGAACTCTGAAGCTTGTGCCTGGGAGCCGAAATGGGGCGTGACGCATTGCATCCCCTGGTACATTGAGGCGCAAAGCTTTTACAGTCTCCCTGGAAACCCAAAAATGAGCCACCACTTGCAGGCAGCCTGTCATGGATTCAGGTAGAGACAGGAGCATCCTTCGTGTGAAACGCCAATGCAGAGCCGACACAGTTGGGAGGAGGAGGGGGGTGTTGCAAATGGCTCTGAAGTCTGCAGGCTTAAAAGTGTTGATAACTGTGGATTAGCTCTGCCTTCTCCCTCAGGCGGCTTGACAGTAGTGTGGTCTCTGTCTCTTCAACCTTCCCTCCCTGTGTTTGTGCCAAATATAAAGATGCACAGATGTGTACAAAAAACCAAATAGTGATGTTTCTATTTGAGAGTGGGAAAAATCAGTTTGCACTGAAGGCAACTACTTCAACAGATGGTAATCTATCCTGTAGTTATTTAAACAGCTTTATGTAGTTTTTTATCTGTTTGATCCTTGTTTTATCCTTACCACAGACAGCTATTTCAGAAGAATAATACATGCACAATGTCTGTAATGTCTGTCGTCCACTTCTTGTGTATTTGTTCAGAGAGTTTAGGTTGTTAGATTCATTCAAGTGATATTTCGCAGATTATCACAATGAATACTATTAACAACTGACACTTCAGAGCAATAATTTTGTCAGTTTAGACATCAATTTCCTAGTCTTGCCACAAATTCTTTATTGAATAAAAATATGGACTTTGACTGGGCCATTTTAGCATGAATATGCTTTGATCTGAACCATGACATTGGAACTTTGGCTGCATGTTTAGGGTCACTGACCTGCTTGAAGGTGAACCTTCACCCCAATCTCAAGTCTTTTGCAGCTGTTCTTCCAGGATTATTCAGCTCCATCCATCTCCCCATAAACTCTGACCAGCTTCTATGTCCCCGACAAAGTAAAGCATTCCTACATTCGCCCAAGTATGTTTTACAGTTTTTAACAGGATTTCTTCCAGGATTGTCCTGTATTTGTGTGTCTGTTGGTCTGTTACAATAAATCCAAATAAAGTACATTAAAGTATGTCATTGTAATATGGAAAAAAAAACATACCTTGTTAAGGCACTTTACCTTTCAGGATACCACAACTTATTCCACAGACCCAAACAAGCACTGTAGGTTAATGTTTGCCTCTAAATTGCTCCTATGCACGGGTTTGTGTGGGCACGACTTTGTCCTGGCTGGAACCCTCCTGCAGCCATTCCACGCCCCTCAACTGGAATAAGCGGGCTCTTAAAACATATTTTGTAGGATTATCTAAAGAATTTACTGGCGTGTCAATATCTTTGGCCCAAATGTTGAAATCATTTAGGTAAAGTAAGAGTTTTGAAGAGGAAAACAAAACATTTTGACCCAGCACATAAAAATAAAAAATATCAGTTCAGCTTCCCTAGTTTGTGTCATGATTGATTGTACCTATGCTTGAATGCTTTCGGGTGTGAGTTTGGAGTTGTTCGGTTAAATCACATGGCTCAGCTTGTGTACCTCCAGCAAAGAGAAGAAACCCTAATGATCATGCACATTATAAACAACTTAATTTTCATTAAGCCACTTCACGCTTTATGGTGAATTGATTTTATATGATCCTATGATTAATATTACCAGCTGAGTATTTAAGAGGAGCAACATTAACTACTTAGTAAAGAAATAGTAAAGAAATATCCAGATTCTGAGCCAGCATGGGAAGTAAGGTACATGTATCCAAAACATATCTGATTTTATGTACCAATGCAATAGTTGCAGCAGCCTTCTTTTTTTATTGGTTTATAAAGCTTTTATATGCTGACTCAGATTTTAGGCCAATTCTAGTTTGGCTTTAAGGTGTATTTGATTCTTTCTCACTAAGCTAACGTCTTCACTCTAGATACATCTTGTAATTAGTTTCATATTTCCAATTCAACTATGGCACATTCCATTGCAGGATATTAGGAAAACATGACTACGATGTTGTTGAGTACTGAGATGACAATCTGAATTGGGATTAACACACGTTTTTCTCACAACTTTTTTTTCTTTCCATCATCATAATTTCTCCACAGCTCTCCCTGAGCTTTAGCATCTCAACCACTAAAATCTATGCTGTCTGTGCATACAAGTCAATGAAAGTCCATTTGAGTGGTCAAAGATATTATTAATAAGCACACTTTGGAATTATCACACAAGACTTAATAGTTAACTAAATATTGAATTTAAGCAGTCTTTTGTGATTGCAAAATAGTAAATATTGATGCTGCAATGTTTTGTGCAGCTATAGCTTTTAACCTGAGTGTCTGATTTGCCTTTCACCGGGCGAGCTTAAAAACTGACCATTACTAATCGGTACATCTGTTATAATGGCTGTAATGAATTTAAGATTATATAGAAATATTCAACGTTTGAAATAGGTATGGGAGTGTATGAGTGTCATATAACAAATTTAAGTAAATGCACCATGGTTTCACAAACATTTCAAACAATAATGTGTAAGATGATGTTTTTGGTTTTATTTAAAACTGAAAAACAACAATTATTCCTACAAAATTCCTCATTAATTAATCTAGCTAACACTGTGCCTAGTTTAAGTTAGCTTAACAGCTAACAGCTTGTACCGTGCTAACTGTAATTTTTGAATATTGTTACATTTAACAAAAGTGATGTGTCGAGGCTTTTAAAGAGAACACACATAATTGACACATTTACTTAAGTTGTAGGTAGTTTTTAAAGACGTGTCAATACTCCTGAATAGAACAGGTTTAAAATTATCTTTGGTCGCTACACCTTGGAACATTGACAACCAATCACACATTGCCTGTGCGAGGGAATAGAAAATAATGGGAAGGTATTGTTTAGCTTCTGAACTGTGAGTGTTTGTATTTATCACAACAGGAAATATTTTCCATATTTTATTGGATGAATTTATTTTTAAAGTAAACCAGGAAAAAGTGAATTAGTCTTCTTTTATCCAGCAGACTAGCAGCATGCAACAACAGGTACTCTCTGTCTCATTCAGCTGGAGAAAACTCCAATTACTCCAATTCCATCTTTTTTCTCTGGGATCTCATTAGTGGCTTTGAACTGTAAGATTGAGAGAAATTGTTTTGAAATTATGACTTTTTAAAACCTTGGAATAACTTGATACTGGTAACAGGGTTATGATTAATTTGGAATTATATAATCTTCCTGTTATAGTTTTATAGGCAGAGCAAGCTAGATATTTGGTCTGTTAAACTACGTGTACTGTAACTGTATTCAGTGTGGTATGTCTGTGATGCAAAAGTCAAAATTTGTTCCCTCTCAGCTGGAGGACTGACTAACCTGGTGACACCCTATTCTCAACAAGCAGTTTACGGAGCTGTGTTTGGACCCCCTTCTCTTCATCCTGCAGCAATTATGCCATGCAGTGCCTATTTCGCAGGGAAGAAGGGAAGCGAGAGGTAAATATTCTTTGGCATTTGACAAAACCATGCACGCAGGCAAACATGTGCGCAACAGAGAGACGGATCACAACCCCCACCACTGTCATCGAATTAATTCATTTTGGATTTCACAAATATGACCTGTGATTGCTGGTTGTCAGCAGGGGTATGGGTGCGGGGGTGGGTCAGTCAGAGGCTGATACATAAAATGATTGGGAGAGTGCAGCGTGTTCCCATTATCTTGTCCCTTGCATTGTAATTATCACTCCTGCTCTTTCTGCACCACTGCTCCCATCTCTCTTTGCCATTGTAATTGTGATTGACTGGTGTGGCGGCCAAAACAGAGCAGCCTGAAAAGGCATCAGACCCACATCTCATAACTGCCCCGCCATTTGATCTCCTGCTTCACACTGACTGCTCCTCTGCGTTGTCTCCGTCCCTCTCGTACTTTTTCAGGTTGAGGGGAAGTGGCAGCTCAATGATAAGAAATCACGCTTGTAGAGGAGTGCGGATTCGACATGCCAATGGGATATTATTCAGTGTTGTCCTATTCAGTGTGACTGAATATAATTACAGTTTATGTTCAACCCAAGCATGAACTGATAATACATGCTTTCAGTAGTGCCAAGCACTGCTGAAACATTAGGGACATATATATTAGCTTCACTTGCTGCCAAACTGGTCACGAAAAGAGAAGAAATTATACATGCATGTGAGTCTAAATAAATTTGAAAATAATGAAAAGCTGGTTTATTTCAGTAAATTGACTTAAAAAGTGAAACTTATGCCACACAAAGTAAAACATTTCAAATGTTCATTTCAGTTAATTTTTATGTTTCATGCTTAAAGCTAATAAAAACACAGAATTCAGCTTTCCAGAAGATTTTAATATTACATAAGTCCAGTAATACAAAGGATTTTCATTGCACGGAACAATAAGATAAGATAAGATAGACTTAATTGATCTCACAATGGAGAAATCAACTTGTTACAACCACTCTTAGTTTCACACAAGTAAGGTGCAGATAGTTATGAAAAAATGTGCAATCCAAGAAGAACAAGGTAGATATGCAAAAACAGGTAGTAATAATAGAATAAAATAAATTTGCTTATGTACAGTAAAAAGTAAAGGTTATTTACACTAAAGTGACAATGATTGGAGGTATTTACAAATACAGAGGTTGCTGCACTAGTTATTATATGGTAGAATTGAACAGTCAGACAGCGGTTGGGAAGAAGGACCTGCGGTGACACTTCTTCCTGCACTGAGGGTGTCTCAGTTGGCCACTGAAGCTCAGCTCAGCTGCTTAGCTACTCTATATCCCAGTGCAGTGCGTGAGAGGTTATGTCCATGATGGATGTGAGCTTGGCTAACATCCTCTTCTCACCCATAGCCTCCACAGAGTCAAGTGGGCAGCCCAAGACAAAGCTGGCCCTCCTAACCATATTGTTCAGTCACTTCCTGTCCCGCTCTGTGCTGCCTGGAGCCCAGCAGACAACAGTGTAGAGGATGGAGAGGCTACCACAGAGTCATAAAAAGTCCTGAGCAAAGGCCTGCACATTCCATAGGACCTCAGTCTTCTCAAAAGGTGGAGTCTGGCCCTTCTTGTACAGGGCGTTGGTGTTATGGGACCAGTCCAGTTTATTGTTGAGATGAACACCCAGGTACTTAAAACTTTCTTGTGTCTCATTGTCTTCACCCTGGATTCTCACTGGGGAGTGAGGTGGTGTCCTTCTCATGAAGTCGATCACCATCTCCTTTGTCTTACAAGTGTTCAAGCAGAGGTGGTTGTGCTCACACCAGTTCACAAAGTCCATGATGACTGACCAGTACTCTAGCTCTTTCCCCTCAGACACACAGCCCACAATGGCTGAGTCGACAGAGAACCTTTGGAGATGACAGCTGTCCTTGTTGTAGGTGGAGTCTGTGATGTAAAGGGTAAAAAGAAATGGTGACAGGAATCTTATGACAAGCATGAGGAAGACTGCTGACTTGAAAGTTGTCCAACACAGTCACCCTCCACAAGGTGTGTAAGCTACAAAAGATCATTGCTAAAGAAGCTGGCTGTTCATATAGTGCTGCGTATAAGTTAAGTGAAAGGAAAAAATGTGGTAGGAAAGGTTGCCTGAATAAAGAATTTGGGGAGGTGCATAAGCTTGGACTGAATCAGTGCTTCAAGAAGCAACACACATCAACTTATCCAGGATACTAACTACAACTGTCATCTTCCTTGTATTAAGTGACTCGTGTAGCAGAGACAACGTAAGATGCATCTTTCGTGGAAAAAGGAGAGAAAGGACTGGACTGATGGTCCACAGTACTTGTTTAAATGAAAGTAAATTTTGAATTTTACTTACAACTCAAGGTCCCACAGTCTGGAGCAAGAGTGGAGAGGTACAATATCCAATTTGCTTAAGGTTCAATGCATTTTGTTTTCTGAAGACCAAAGTCAGTGGTCCCCTCTACCAGGAAATTTAAGAGCACTCAATTCCTCCCTCTGTGAACAGGCTTTTTGAAGATGCTTATTTCAGTTTCTAGCAGGGCTTGGCACCTTCTCGCACTTCCCAAAGTAGCAGTATGTGTTTTAATGACCATGGTATCACTGTGCTTGATTAGCTAGCAATCCAAGCCCTATACATAATCTATGAGGCATTATCAAAAGGAAGATGAGAGACACCAGATTCAACAATGAAGATAAGCTGAAGGCTGTTATTGAAGCAACCTGGGCTTCATTAACTGCTTATTACCTGAATTTATTTACAAATGTTTAAAATATATATATATTAGTTTTTGCTGAGCACATACAATAGAAATAAATCAGTGTATTTAGTAAACAAATACAGGAAATTAGTCATAATTCTGCATGACTGACTGCTAAAATGCAGCAAAGGGCTTCCAATACATGCCTTAGTAAGTCTGAAGTAGGCATCAACCTGCATTAATGGAACACGTTTGGCACCTTGGCTGCTTTCAGCCTGGAAGGGATTTGAGGGATGAGCTACTTCATGTGGCAGTAATTCATACAAAAGCACCCCGACCAAGTAAAAACTGCACATACTCTGCAGCACATGAGCAAAGCTTCTTGAAGGCGCATTTTTGCCTTCCACTGAATCTTCCATGAATGGGCTTGGATACAGCACTCTGTGAACAGCCAGCTTCTTTGGCAATTACCTTTTTTTCTTACCCTGCTTGTGGAGGGTGTCGGTGACTTTCTGCTGGACAACTGTATAGTCCACAGTCATAGCCACTACAATCATGGGGAACATGATTGTAATGGTCATACATAACATTTCTGTATTAAAAATCGTTTTCTCTATGGGTCTTATGCAATATTTTCTTTTTTGAGAAACTGAATTTTGTAGTTTCATTAGCTATAAGTCAAGATAATCCAAATTAAGGACTTGAAATACATCACTCTGTGACATTAGTTTTACCTTTTGAAAATATTTACCAAAATAATTAACTTTTTTGATTATATTTTAATTTCTGAGATTAATTACTGAGATTCACCTGTAAACATTCTCAAGATTGGAAAGCGATGAAGCAACGTGTCAACTGAGGCGTTGTAAGGCGTATTGGACATTTCCTGTTTTCGCTGTTGCACTCGGTCGATTGTTTAGTGTGTGAAGGTTCTCTCGTTTGATCTGATTTCTCTCTACTGTGATACCTCTTACTTGTTCTAATACATAAGCACGTTAACACAACTGAGACTAAAAATAAAAATAAAACAATTAAACGTGGCTTACTGAACATAAGATCTCTCTCTTCAAAGACTTTGCTAGTTAGTGACCTGATTTGTGACAATCAGATTGATTTATTTCATCTCACAGAAACCTGCCTGCATCAAGAGGATTAAGTTACTATAAATGAGTCAACTCCTACTAATTATTAAAATTTTCACTTTCCTCAAAATACTGGACGAGGAGGAGGAGTAGCAACCATCTTTCAGTCCAATTTATTGACTTGTCCCAGACCAATCAATAGCTACAACTCTTTTGAATTTTTAATCCTTAGTTTTTCTCAGCCAAATTGCAAAGCACTAAAACCTCTTCTGTTTGTTGTTTTGTACCGTCCACCAGGCCCTTACTCTCAATTTTTAGATCAGTTTTCAGACCTTTTATCTGATTTAGTGTTAAATACAGATAAGGTTATTATAGTGGGGGATTTTAACATTCATGTTGACACTGAAAGTGATAGCCTAAATATAGCCTTTAATGCTATCTTAGATTCAATTGGCTTTGCTCAAAACATTAACAAACCTACCCACCTGTGTCTTCATTCTCTGGACCTTGTGCTGGCATATGGCATTGAGTGTAAAGACATAACAATATTTTGTCATAACCTTGTCCTTTCTGACCATTTTGTAAGAACCTTTGAGTTTAATTTAACCGAGTTCTCCACACCTGAAAGAAAATTTCACTATAGTAGATCATTATCAGACAATGCTGTAACAACTTTTAAAGAATCTGTTCCACTTTTGATTTACTCATTATCACAGAAAAACACAGTGGAGGGCAATAATTTTTTTTTTTCTTTTTTCCTTCACAAATTGATTCTCTTGTTCATAGTGTTACTTCATTATTGCGTGGTGCATTAGACAATGCAGCCCCCTTGAAAAATAATTTAATTATTCATAGGGGGTTAGCTCCATGGTTTAATTCAGAGCTGTGTACTTTAAAGCACAATGTTAGAAAATTGGAGAGAAAATGGCGTTCTACACACCTAGAGGATTCCTAGTTAATCTGGAAAAAATAGCCTACTGTTGTATAAAAAGACACTTCACCAAGCCAGAACAGCTTATTTCTCATCATTAATAGAAGAGAACAAGAATAATCCTAGGTTTCTCTTTAGTACAGTTGCTAAACTTACACAGAGTCATACCTCTGTTGAGCCATCCATTCCCTTAGTTCTCAGCAGTCATGACTTTATGGGATTCTTCCAAAATAAAATTGATTCTATTAAAAATAAAATCTTTGACATACTCCCAAAGATGATTACTTCATCCTCAACAAGTGAGACAACATTAGATGTAACTGTAGAACTTGATCTGTGTTTGGACTGTTTTGATCCTGTGGAGCTTCCTGAGTTATCAGAAATATTAGCTTCATCTAAACCTTCAACTTGTATGTTAGACCCAATCCCAACCAAATTATTTAAGGAAATGTTCCCTCTGATTACCAGCCCCATTTTAGATATGATTAATCTATTTTTAGTAAATGGATATGTACCACAGGCTTTTAAGTTAGCTGTAATTAAACCTTTACTTAAGAAACCTTCGCTTGATCGAGATGACTTGAAAAATTACAGACCTATATCCAATCTTCCATTCTTATCTAAAAGTCTTGAGAAAATTGTTGCTAATGAAATGTGTGAGCATTTATACAGCAATGACCTGTTTGAAGAGTTTCAGTCAGGTTTCAGAGCTCATCATAGCACTGAAACAGCTCTGCTGAAAGTCACTAATGATATTCTTATGGCCTCAGATATTGGACTTGTGTCTGTTCTGGTTCTGTTAGATCTCAGTGCTGCATTTGATACAGTCCATCACAATATTCTTTTAGAAAGGCTGGAATATGCTCTAGGGATCAGGGGAACAGCGCTAGGCGGGTTTAAATCTTATCCGTCTGGCAGACTCCAGTTTGTTCATGTAAATGATAAATCATCTTTAAACTCCAGGGTTAATTGTGGAGTATCACAGGGTTCAGTACTTGGGCCAATTCT
Source organism: Girardinichthys multiradiatus (assembly GCF_021462225.1). NCBI lineage: Eukaryota > Metazoa > Chordata > Actinopteri > Cyprinodontiformes > Goodeidae > Girardinichthys > Girardinichthys multiradiatus. Next base: position 22,935,132 of record NC_061807.1, read on the forward strand.
CTTTACTATATATATGCTTCCAATAGGTAAAATTATCAGGCAGCATAGAATAATATTTCACTGTTTTGCTGATGACACTCCGCTTTACTTATCCATAAATCCTGATGAGCCCAACCAGTTAGATAGACTACAAGCATGTCTTGAAGACATAAAAACTTGGATGACTTTAAATTTTCTGCTTCTAAATTCAGACAAGACAGAAGTTGTCGTCTTTGGACCGGAGTCTTTAAAAAAGAAACTACTTAGTCAATCACTTAACCTGGATGACATTAAATTGACCTCCGAAAATAAAGTAAAAAACCTTGGTGTTATTTTTGACCAAGACATGTCATTTAAATCCCATATTAAACAGGTTTCTAGGGTTTCCTTCTTTCATCTCCAGAACATTGCCAAAATTAGAAATATCCTATTGAGGAGTGACGCTGAAAAACTAGTTCATGCATTTGTTACTTCAAGGCTGGACTATTGTAATTTGTTACTATCAGGATGTCCACAAAATGCAGTTAAAAGCCTTCAGCTGATTCAAAATGCTGCAGCAAGAGTTCTGATGAAAATTAAAAAGAGAGATCATATTTCTCCTATTTTAGCGTCCCTTCAATGGCTCCCTGTTAAATCCAGAATAGAATTTAAAATTCTCCTCCTCACATATAAAGCCCTTAATGATTTAGCTCCATCATACATCAGAGATCTGATTGTTCCATACGTTCCTAACAGAGCACTTCGTTCTCAGACTGCAGGTTTACTGGTGGTTCCTAGAGTCTCTAGAAGTAGAATGGGAGGCAGATCCTTTAGTTATCAGGAGAGAGACATTAAGGACATCCTTCAATCAAACGAGGTGTGAAAATTTTGACAGGTGGGCGGGACTTCCAGTGGCTTGGACATCCTAGGGCGGGACCTCCGGTGGCTGGGGCTTCCTGTGACGTAACCGGATATCATCATTATTCGGATGTTGTCATTAGCCGGATATCATCATTAATCGGATGTTGTCATTAACCGGAAGTTGTCATTACAAGGAAGCGAATCTTTCTAATTGTATGTTTTTAGATGTTTTTTACATCTAAAAACAAAACATGTAGTTTCTCCACTTTAAAAGGTCACTCAATTTAATGCAGGCACATCACACGAAATTCTGATAAAAAGAGAGAACCTGACAGATTGTAAATTCATTTTGTTTTAACACAGGGGGTTATTTAGATGCTATTTAGAAAAGAAGGATGAATTGGCTTCTGTTGTAGAGATGATCTAAAACAGAGAAACCAATGAACTGAAAAAAAATTGTTATGAGTGCTAAGTATCCTGTTTCCAAATTAGAAATGGATTCTACAGCTAAAAGACTTTGTTTGGAATCATGAGAGACTCCATTTGGTAAAATGGATGATAATTTTACTTACCTTAAGCTTTTCTTTTTTTCATCTTAGAGCAATAGTTATTGATGATTTAGAGAAAACAGTTTTCTCCTCATTCCACGTGGGAGCCAGAGGTTGTAACCAATATGTCTATGTAAAACGTAACAAGAAACTGAAAAAATAAAAAATAAAGGTTATAAAATCCTCAGACATGTCACTGTTTATTGAATTAAAGCAGACAACTTGTGTATTGTCTCAGACATTCTTCACACCAACTGTAGTCAAAAGTAATCAAGAGGAAAATAGCACTTTCCTGGCTATAAGTCTGGAGCATTGTCTGACAATACACATCCACTGTTTAATGAATAGATGGGCAGACCTCTAAACATCCACAGGTGTGCATTGTCTCAGACAGTCTTCACACCAACTGTAGTCACAAAGTAATTAAGAGGAAAATAGCACTTTCCTGGCTATAAGTCTGGAGCATTGTCTGACAATACACATCCACTGTTTAATGAATAGATGGGCAGACCTCTAAACATCCACAGGTGTGCATTGTCTCAGACAGTCTTCACACCAACTGTAGTCACAAAGTAATTAAGAGGAAAATAGCACTTTCCTGGCTATAAGTCTGGAGCATTGTCTGACAATACACATCCACTGTTTAATGAATAGATGGGCAGACCTCTAAACATCCACAAGTGTGCATTGTCTCAGACAGTCTTCACACCAACTGTAGTCACAAAGTAATTAAGAGGAAAATAGCACTTTCCTGGCTATAAGTCTGGAGCATTGTCTGACAATACACATCCACTGTTTAATGAATAGATGGGCAGACCTCTAAACATCCACAGGTGTGCATTGTCTCAGACAGTCTTCACACCAACTGTAGTCACAAAGTAATTAAGAGGAAAATAGCACTTTCCTGGCTATAAGTCTGGAGCATTGTCTGACAATACACATCCACTGTTTAATGAATTAACGCGTCTGCGCTGTTGCTGAGGTGTCTCGGGGGGTATGGCCAAGGGGCGTAACTAAGCGCGCTAATAGGATTTCGTCATTAGGGGGCGAATCTAGAATCAACAAATTAAAAAACAGAAGGGCGTTCTTCATTGTTTGTTTTAAATACTAGCGGAAAACGCAACAATTTACCTGCAGCATTCGCTGGAAAAGAACGCTTGTTGAACAATGGTTAGTTAAGAGAGTTTTTCATCAAACCGGGGAGAAAAGCAAGATGTGCCAAGATGATGAACAACCATCTACATCATCTATTTCCTCGTCTGAGATACCTATCGGAATTCCTATCGTAACATACTCTGCAGATGATGATTCAACTTCACCAACAACAATGGATGAAAAACAGGCCTCAGGTCAGCTAAGAGGTACATCTCTTCTGTGTGAAACCCCAGTAACCGTCTACAGGCATACGCGCCGTGAAATGGATGCCCGAAGAAATCAACATATTACCTATGCAAGGTACAAAGGCCTCCGTTCGACACTCTGCAGGAAGAGTGGTCTTTGGAACCATATGGACTGAGCGGTAGCTGGGGGTATATTTTCATGTACGAAATAGGAGAGCTCTGCCTGTATCAATTGGATCAAGACAAGGTATTTAATGGATCATTGGCTCTGTGTACTCTCACCCACAACGACTGGGCTGTGTTACGGCTGGCAATCCCACACCTTAACGATAACCCTGAATCAGTCTCAGTGTACGAAAGGGAGGATGAAGATGAAAGCTCTCCTCGACCAGCAAAAAGGATGAGAATGTGTCCTTCCGATGTTGAAATAGCTGCGAGAGAACCTCTCTTTAGTGCAGTGTGGGGGTCAAAAACCACAGCAAATGGCCGCTGGTCTTTTCAGGCAAGCAAACGCAAGAATAACTAGACGACCCCCTCAGATCTGTTTGTGTTGGAGGCATTCAATCAGAACTGCGGTGTATTCAAGACTGTGCTGGCTCTACCGTATGATGCTTGGGTTGAGAAGATGAATGAAATTGGACAGCGTCTTTCCAACCTTTTCGAAAATTCACGCTGCTGGATTGATGTTATGTCAGTGAAAAGAATCCTGACGTTCCCTGTTGTGGATCTAAAGCCCACCCTCTTTTGAGGACCCACTCCCCTTCTTGAGGACCCTCCCACCTTCCTGTGCTATATATCAGGGTCTAACTGCGAGCTCACAGACTCTTCTTCTTCATAACGGCGGGCGGCAGACCTTGAGAATGTATGGAGCATACGGGAAAACACCATACTGGGACCTCTACAGCCAGTAAGAAGAGACCGTCTTCTCTCCTGATCGCCTCATCGTCTCTTTGAGTCTCTATTCAGTTCAGGGACACCGACAGGATACAACCTCAGATCGTATCATCCGCCTTCACCCGACCTCTATTCACCGCTATGCGTGGCTGAGTCTGTACACACAGATATCCAACCTGAAAACAAGAGGGTGATCGTGGAGGACGAGGCAACCATCAGCTACTCACCCTCCCCACAAACTCCAGACCCGATACCTGCCCCTCAGCCTTCACCAGAGGAGGAGGAGAGTAATCAGGGTGATGAAATTGACGGCTGGATCTCAAGCGCTCTCATCAATACGGTGAAAAGAGCAATACTTCATTTATTCAACATAACCTGTTTGAACTATGTCAAAGAAACCTGTTATGGATGCATTACGAACCACCCGAGCCAACGACAGCATCAGTGCCTGGAGATATTGGAGGAGGAGTATTACCAAGTCAACTTTCAACGCATCGTGCGACGACTCGTAAACCCCAAGTTCCTTCCTGCTATTCGGAAATTTCTGACACTTCAACGCATACAAGCAGATGACTTCAGAGTGAAAACGATTGCTGAGACGGTTTTACATGAACGGAAATCGGTACAAGGCTTCCATAGTGCAATCACTGATATGTACGATAAGATGAGCGGTAATGATTGTCTCAAGCAGCTTAACTCTGTCTTAGAGTGCTACGATCCGATCTCAGATGATTGATGACTTGTTTTGTCTTTTCTGTATTCTCTCTCGGCTTTCTACTGGTATACATATATAACAGTTTTTTTTTTTTTTTAAAAGATTGCAATGTTTGAATTGATCTTTATTATCTGAATGTGTTTTTTTTTTCTGTTTCTCTATTAAATACGGGTACAAAATAAAAAAAGAAGTATAAATATACCCTCATGTGTTTGTTTTATTCATTATTTAACAAGTAGTCGTCAGAGTGAGCATAAAACTGGGATGTCTGAAAGAAGGATCATGAAAAATGTATATTACAACCCATCAAATCCTGGAAGTTTAGGGGGTTTAGAAAGGTTGAGGAGGGTTATACAAGATGAAACGGGGAAGAAGGTAGCGGTTGAAAAAGTTAAAGATTTTTTATCAGGAGAAGATACCTATACTCTACATAAACCTGCAAGAATAAAGTTCCCGAGAAACAGAGTTTTTGTCACCAGACCATTGAGACAGTTCCAAGCCGATCTCTGTGACATGCAAGCTCTGGCCAAGGAAAATGACGGTTACAATTATTTATTAACAGTCATTGACATCTTTTCAAAGAGGGCGTATGTACGTGTTTTGAAGAGGAAAACTGCTGCAGAGATGCTAAAGGCTTTTGAATCAGTTTTTAAAGAAAGTCAGGTCCCAAAAAAACTTCAGACTGATGCAGGGAAATAATTTTTTAACAAGAAATTTAAGCTTCTAATGGAGAAACACGGTATTGAACATTTTGCCACAGCAAGTGAAGCAAAAGCCTCTGTGGTTGAGAGGTTTAACCGTACGTTAAAAACAAGGATGTGGAGATATTTTACTGCTAACAACACCCGGCGGTGCATTGACGTCCTGCAAAATTTAACTAGAAGCTACAACCACAGCTACCACACCAGCATTAAGATGAGCCCAATGGAAGTGACCTCAGAAAATGCATTTCAAGTGTTTCAGAATCTGTACGATGTTACCTCCAACAGATATTGCAAGGCCTCAGTGACAATGTTTAAACAGGGGGATCTTGTCAGAATATCCAAGGTACGTGGAGTGTTTGACAAAAAATACAAACAGTTTTACGGATGAAGTGTTTACAGTGTATGAGCGGATACCCCGATTTCCTCCTGTATACAAACTCAAAGATTTGGATGGAGAACCTATTGAGGGTTCTTTTTACGCTGAGGAACTTCAAAAAGTAAAAATATTTAAGGACAAGATGTATCAAGTGGAGAAAATATTAAATCAAGGTCAAGGGTGTCAAACAGGTTTTTGTACGCTGGAAAAATTGGCCTGAGAAATTCAACAGTTGGATCAAGTTTGATGAACTACGAAACGTATAAAATAGGTGTGTACTAAAACCTAATGATTCATACAGCATCATGGAACGCAAGGCAGAGGATGACGGTTTTTACATTACCCTTCCCTCTAATGCTAGCATGGAAGTGTTTAAAAATAATACCAGTTCGAGTTTCCGTGTAAATTTAGCTCAACATATTGATTTAGAAGGCCAATGGATGGTTGCATTAGCAGAGATTTCATACCCTCATACATGGCATAATTTACCGGATTATGATGCCTACTTTGAATGGAGGAAGGTTGGCGATGTGGAGATCAATACGCAAAGGATCAGAAGTGGCTACTATAACAGCGTTATTCAACTTGAGACAGAGATGGAACTGTTTTTCAAAGAAATGAACTCGGGTATCCGCATTAAATTCAGCAAAGTTCAAAAGAGATTTGCATTTCAAGCAAGCGGTCCGTATGAAATACGCTTCTTCAACACTCTGGCTTATATGATGGGCGTGAAACAAGGGGAATGGATTCATGTATCTGAACCAAAACTGGCTCCTTTTCCGGCAGATATAAAGGCTGGTTTCTATCACCTATACTGTTACAGCGACGTGGTCAGCCCGCAAATAGTAGGCGACACTTTTGCGCCTTTACTGCGGACCGTCAAAGTACAAGGCGACTTCAGTGATATGGTTACTCTGACGTTTAACCCTGCCCACTACCTTCCAGTTTCCAGAAGACATATTGAAAATATCCTTATATAAATTAAATCGGACCAAAATGTTCCTGTAAATTTCGTCTATGGTAAGACCATTGTAAGACTACACTTCAAACCGGTGATATCACAACGTAGCCTGAGATAAATTTTATTTTTATAAACAGAGATATATATAACCTCTAAGACTGATTGATTATCATTCATATTACCCCGGTCCTTCAACACTGCATCAAGCAGGCAAGAGAGAACATGGCACAGCTAAGTCTGAGACGTGATCCAAATTGCTTTGTAAATTACTATGTAAGTCAATCAGGCATCTGCCAGGGATTTATGGGGCCCCGGTCATGTACGGACGCGGAATTGGATCATTATTTTCAAAATTGTTCCGCTTCGTATCCCCTCTGGTTAAAAAAGGATTTGCTATTGCAAAACCCCATCTTAAAACGGCTGCATCAAATATCGTTTCGGATGTCATCGGTAGAGCCGTGAGTAAAATGAGTGGTTCTACACGCACCGAAGGTCAAGAAGGTTCAGGAATTATGGTTTTATCCAAAAGACCCAGAACAAGACCCCCTGGTGATCGTTTAAGGACAGTTAAAAAACAACGACAAACGCGAAAAAGGAGATCAGTTGGAGCTGACAAACGAAGAGGAAGGAAGTCATCCGCATGTTTTGATATATTTAAATAATGGCTCTTTTACATAACAAATCATCAGAGGGCACGCTGGCAGAGTTGGACTTATTTTCTGCCCCGATGACGCAGCTATCGATTGAAGATAAAATTTACACCGAGATCCAGCCTTTATCAGCAATCACCGATGGAGGCCCGATCGAGTTTTTCATTCCGGGAGATGGAGAAAAGTATCTAGATCTCAACGATACGCTGTTGCATCTCAGAGTGAAAATTACTAACGAGGATGGAACAAACCTGCCAGATGATGCACCTGTAGGGCTCATCAACTACCCGTTAAACACCATCTTCAGTCAGTGTGACGTCACTCTCGGAGATCAATTGATTTCACAATCCAGCGCTACACATCCATACAGAGCCATGATTGAGACATTGTTAAACTTTTCTGAGGATTCTTTAAAAAGCCAGTTTAGCTCTGGTCTTTTTTATAAAGACACTGCAGGGGCTCTGAACTCTATTGTTACAACTAACGGCCCTAACCAAGGTCTTAACAACAGAGCAGGCTTTACGGAAAATTCCAGGGAGGTACATCTCCTAGGCCCCCTGCATGCAGACATATTTTTCTGTGAAAGACTTCTTTTAAACTCTGTTGACCTCAAAATTAAACTTACAAGAGCCAACGATGCCTTTTGTCTCATGGCCGCAAGAGACTCTACTTTCAAACTCAGGATATTAGGAGCATCTCTTTTCATCAAAAAAGTTACCGTCTCTCCAGCTGTGACTGGGTCACACTACAGCTTTAAGGTCCCACACTACAGCTTTAATGAAAGCAAATGCTCTGTATCCACTTTCACGTGTGAATGTAAAAACATATTCCATCCCTGAAAATTCAAGGGTATGCAACCAAGATAATCTTTTCTTAGGCGTCTTTCCCAAGTATGTGGTGATTGCATTACTGGATCATGACGCTTTTACAGGAACACGCAATCTCAATCCGTTTGACTTTAATCATTTTGATGTGGAATATTTAGCTTTGTGTAAGGATGGCAGACAAATTCCAGCTAAGGCCTTCCAGCCCAATTTTAACTAAGGTAATTCAGTGAGAGTATTACAACTTGTTTACGGCTACAGGACGACATCTAAAAGATCTTCCGCTGAGTATAACACGTCAGGAATTTAATCAAGGATACTCTCTGTCTCGAGTTGAATAACGCTGTTATAGTAGCCACTTTTGATCCTTTGCGTATTGATCTCCACATCGCCAACCTTCCTCCATTCAAAGTAGGCATCATAATCCGGTAAATTATGCCATGTATGAGGGTATGAAATCTCTGCTAATGCAACCATCCATTGGCCTTCTAAATCAATATGTTGAGCTAAATTTACATTTACATTTTTCATGATCCTTCTTTCAGACATCCCAGTTTTATGCTCACTCTGACGACTACTTGTTAAATAATGAATAAAACAAACACCTGAGGGTATATTTATACTTCTTTTTTTTATTTTGTACGCGTATTTAATAGAGAAAAAGAAAAAAAAACACATTCAGATAATAAAGATCAATTCAAACATTGCAATCTTTAAAAACAAAAACAAAAAAAAACTGTTATATATGTATACCAGTAGAAAGCCGAGAGAGAACACAGAAAAGACAAAACAAGTCATCAATCATCTGAGATCGGATTGTAGCACTCTGAGACAGAGTTAAGCTGCTTGAGACAATCATTACCGCTCATCTTATCGTACATATCAGTGATTGCACTATGGAAGCCTTGTACCGATTTCAGTTCATATAAAACCGTCTCAGCAATCGTTTTCACTCTGAAGTCATCTGCTTGTATGCGTCGAAGTGTCAGAAGTTTCCGAATAGCAGGAAGGAGCTTGGGGTTTACGAGTCGTCGCACGATGCGTTGAAAGTTGACTTGGTAATACTCCTCCTCCAATATCTCCAGGCACTGATGCTGTCGTTGGCTCGGGTGGTTCGTAATGCACCCATAACAGGTTTCTTTGACATAGTTCAAACAGGTTATGTTGAATAAATGAAGTATTGCTGTTTTCACCGTATTGATGAGAGCGCTTGAGATCCAGCCATCAATTTCATCACCCTGATTACTCTCCTCCTCCTCTGGTGAAGGCTGAGGGGCAGGTATCGGGTCTGGAGTTTGTGGGGAGGGTGAGTAGCTGATGGTTGCCTCGTCCTCCATGATCACCCTCTTGTCTTCAGGTTGGATATCTGTGTGTACAGACTCAGCCACGCATAGCGGTGAATAGAGGTCGGGTGAAGGCGGATGATACGATCTGAGGTTGTATCCTGTCGGTGTCCCTGAACTGAATAGAGACTCAAAGAGCTGCGACGATGAGGCGGCTGGTGAGTAGAGGTCTGGAGAAGGTGGATGATACGGCCCGGTGTTGAAGCTTTTATCATCATGATCAGGAGAGAAGACAGTCTCTTCTTGCTGGCTGTAGAGGTCCCAGTATGGTGTTTTCCCGTACGCTCCATACATTCTCAAGGTCTGCCGCCCGCTGTTATGAAGAAGAAGAGTCTGTGAGCTCGCAGTTAGACCCTGATATATAGCGCAGGAAGGTGGGAGGGTCCTCAAGAAGGGGAGTGGGTCCTCAAAAGAGGGTGGGTCCTCAAAAGAGGGTGGGCTTTAGATCCACAACAGGGAACGTCAGGATTCTTTTCACTGACATAACATCAATCCAGCAGCGTGAGTTTTCGAAAAGGTTGGAAAGACGCTGTCCAATTTCATTCATCTTCTCAACCCAAGCATCATACGGTAGAGCCAGCACAGTCTTGAATACACCGCAGTTCTGATTGAATGCCTCCAACACAAACAGATCTGAGGGGGTCGTCTGGTTATTCTTGCGTTTGCTTGCCTGAAAAGACCAGCGGCCATTTGCTGTGGTTTTTGACCCCCACACTGCACTAAAGAGAGGTTCTCTCGCAGCTATTTCAACATCGGAAGGACACATTCTAATCCTTTTTGCTGGTCGAGGAGAGCTTTCATCTTCATCCTCCCTTTCGTACACTGAGACTAATTCAGGGTTATCGTTAAGGTGTGGGATTGCCAGCCGTAACACAGCCCAGTCGTTGTGGGTGAGAGTACACAGAGCCAATGATCCATTAAATACCTTGTCTTGATCCAATTGATACAGGCAGAGCTCTCCTATTTCGTACATGAAAATATACCCCCAGCTACCGCTCAGTCCATATGGTTCCAAAGACCACTCTTCCTGCAGAGTGTCGAACGGAGGCCTTTGTACCTTGCATAGGTAATATGTTGATTTCTTCGGGCATCCATTTCACGGCGCGTATGCCTGTAGACGGTCACTGGGGTTTCACACAGAAGATATGTACCTCTTAGCTGACCTGAGGCCTGTTTTTCATCCATTGTTGTTGGTGAAGTTGAATCATCATCTGCAGAGTATGTTACGATAGGAATTCCGATAGGTATCTCAGACGAGGAAATAGATGATGTAGATGGTTGTTCATCATCTTGGCACATCTTGCTTTTCTCCCCGGTTTGATGAAAAACTCTCTTAACTAACCATTGTTCAACAAGCGTTCTTTTCCAGCGAATGCTGCAGGTAAATTGTTGCGTTTTCCGCTAGTATTTAAAACAAACAATGAAGAACGCCCTTCTGTTTTTTAATTTGTTGATTCTAGATTCGCCCCCTAATGACGAAATCCTATTAGCGCGCTTAGTTACGCCCCTTGGCCATACCCCCCGAGACACCTCAGCAACAGCGCAGACGCGTTAATTCATTAAACAGTGGATGTGTATTGTCAGACAATGCTCCAGACTTATAGCCAGGAAAGTGCTATTTTCCTCTTAATTACTTTGTGACTACAGTTGGTGTGAAGACTGTCTGAGACAATGCACACCTGTGGATGTTTAGAGGTCTGCCCATCTATTCATTAAACAGTGGATGTGTATTGTCAGACAATGCTCCAGACTTATAGCCAGGAAAGTGCTATTTTCCTCTTAATTACTTTGTGACTACAGTTGGTGTGAAGACTGTCTGAGACAATGCACACCTGTGGATGTTTAGAGGTCTGCCCATCTATTCATTAAACAGTGGATGTGTATTGTCAGACAATGCTCCAGACTTATAGCCAGGAAAGTGCTATTTTCCTCTTGATTACTTTTGACTACAGTTGGTGTGAAGAATGTCTGAGACAATACACAAGTTGTCTGCTTTAATTCAATAAACAGTGACATGTCTGAGGATTTTATAACCTTTATTTTTTATTTTTTCAGTTTCTTGTTACGTTTTACATAGACATATTGGTTACAACCTCTGGCTCCCACGTGGAATGAGGAGAAAACTGTTTTCTCTAAATCATCAATAACTATTGCTCTAAGATGAAAAAAAGAAAAGCTTAAGGTAAGTAAAATTATCATCCATTTTACCAAATGGAGTCTCTCATGATTCCAAACAAAGTCTTTTAGCTGTAGAATCCATTTCTAATTTGGAAACAGGATACTTTGCACTCATAACAATTTTTTTTCAGTTAATTGGTTTCTCTGTTTTAGATCATCTCTACAACAGAAGCCAATTCATCCTTCTTTTCTAAATAGCATCTAAATAACCCCCTGTGTTAAAACAAAATGAATTTACAATCTGTCAGGTTCTCTCTTTTTATCAGAATTTCGTGTGATGTGCCTGCATTAAATTGAGTGACCTTTTAAAGTGGGGAAACTACATGTTCTGTTTTTAGATGTAAAAAACATCTAAAAACATACAATTAGAAAGATTCGCTTCCTTGTAACGACAACTTCCGGTTAATGACAACATCCGATTAATGATGATATCCGGCTAATGACAACATCCGATTAATGATGATATCCGGTTACGTCACAGGAAGCCCCAGCCACCGGAAGTCCCGCCCTAGGATGTCCAAGCCACCGGAAGTCCCGCCCACCTGTCAAAATGTTCACACCTCGTTTGATTGAAGGATGTCCTTAATGTCTCTATCAGGTTCCTCTCCTGTGGAACCAGCTCCCAGTTTTAGTCTGTGAGGCTAAAACTGGGAGCCTCACAGGCTAGGCTTAAAACTTTCCTTTTTGATAAAGCTAATAATTACAGTGGCTTAGGCTATCCTGAGCTATCTTACTTATTGTTACCTCAGTCTTCTTCCCTCCCTGTTGGTTGGAGTAAGGGGGAGTCAGGTTCAGCCTAAACCGGCTCAATTATGGTTGAGGTGCAAACACACCCTCCATTTCTGCTACCTGTATGACCCCCTCTCTTTTCCACTGGTTATAATCAATCTGAGAGAGAGAGAGGTATCCCAATTGTTGTGGTTTTTAGTATAACAATGGCCATCAGTGGGCTCTAGATGGACAAACTGTCTACCTTTAAGGCTAGGCTTAAAACTTTCCTTTTTGATAAAGTTTATAATTAGAGTGGCTTAGGTTATCCTGAGCTATCTCTGTAGGTATGCTGCTATAGGCTTAGGCTGCTGGAGGACATAATGACCACTTTCACCCTCTTCGCTACATTCTCACACTACTCTCCAATTTTGCATTATTTGCTGTTATTTCAGCTTTTAACTTTGTTCTCTCTCTTTTCTCTTCCTAGAAGCTACACCTGGCCTGACTCTGTGTCTACCTGAGACACCTCTCTGGAGAGGGGCATCGTCCAAGCTTCTGCTGGCAACAACTTAATGCTCACCCTCTATCAATGATCCACATGGCCCTGTCTTTTAGTGTTTAACCCTTTCTCTCTCTTAGACATGGCAATAGACTGAGCTTTTACTGTGACCAACTCTATGTGCTCTCTTTCAGACTCTAACCTTGAAAACTGGCTCAGAATTTATCTGTTCTTTCTTTCTAGGTGAAATGACTAAAGGAGCTACATCCATTAATATTTACTTTTCCTTCCCATAGAAAGGACTTCTGGATCAGTACTTCTTTGTTCTCTTTGTGTCTCTGCTCTGTTCTCTCAAACCCCCCGTCGGTCGTGGCAGATGGCCGCTCACACTGAGCCTGGTTCTGCTGGAGGTTTCTTCCTGTTAAAAGGGAGTTTTTCCTCTCCACTGTCGCTACATGCATGCTCAGTATGAGGGATTGCTGCAAAGTGAACGCCAGTGACTGTCCACTGTCTCTACATGCTCATCCAGGAGGAGGGAATGCTACAAGTCTCTGACTGGATGCAATCTGCTGGGTTTCCTTAGACAGAAAAAACTTTTTATCCAATTTGAATAAATAACTGAATCTGACTGCACTGTTCAATGATTAGGATTAATTGGAATGTATGTACCTGACATTTGTGAAGTGCCTTGAGACAACATGTGTTGTGAATTGGCGCTATATAAATAAACTGAATTGAATTGAAAGTCATCTTAGTGGTGCAGAAACAAAGAAGTCAAAAATTTCCAAACAAGTCTCCTAGGGGCTTTGAAATGCCAGAGTGTTGCTCTGCGACATGTCTGAATGATACACCTTGTCAGGGAGGGAAGTTCATCAGCAGCCACTGAGAGTTCCATCGATTGAGCTGCCCTGAGCCGCTGCAGGTAATGGATTAGATTTATTCCTCTTTGGATAAGGCCCCTGCACACGTGTACAAATGCACGCATGCAGTGACGGCATACAAATTATACATGCTCTTCGTGCATGTGCATAGGCTTTTCACTGGATACACAACCTCTGCGGATGCATCACATAATGTTTGCCTACACTGCTCACGCCAACCTGTCTGAAAGCCTGTGACATTGTGCAGACGTTTTGACAGCTGGAATCAGATGCTGTGATTTATTGTCAGCAGCTGCATGGACAGGAAGGGGAAAAAACAAGACAAGGAAGTAGTAGTTTGACAAATGTCCTGATATATATCAGACAACTGTCTGTACTTATTTTAGCAGTGAGAGATGAATATCATCAAATCCATATTTCTGAGGAGGAAAGGGAATCAAATTTGATGGAAGATGTCTTTCTTGTCGAAGAGTCGCAGCAGCTTAACAGTTGTGTATTTTTCACTGAATGTTCATTGTGGTCTAGCTTTCACAAACAGATATTATGTAAATCCTCATCAGTAAATCATTCGGACAACATTTCAAGCACCATTACAGTGACAGCGATAAACAGATTGCAAGATGCAAAAGACTTGGTTAAAGCAGGGCTTTGCTCGCTTCTCAAAATTTTTGAGGCAATGCATCATGATCGTGTGTCTTACAAAAGATGTGCTAAAAGCTAATTAGACTAATCTCTTTGCTAGAATTACTACCTATGATGGCTGTAATATATGAAGTGATATAATGTGTGCGTGCATATGCAAAAAAGGCATCATCTAAATGTGTGTGTTAGTTTGATGCCTGAAAAAATACTTTTAGAGTAGTATGAGTAGATTTATGTAGTGCCTTGCTAAAGTATTAACACTCCTTGAACATTTTCACAGTTTGACACCATGAAACCACAAACTTCAATTAATCTGATTGGAATTTAAAGTGTTTTAGAAAATATCCCAAAATTAAACCAAGTGCAAGCATTTGCCTCTAGAAGTTGCCCAATTATTAAACAGAGACCACATGTGTGTAATTTAATTTCAGTATAAATCCAGCCGTTCTGTTAGAGAACATTAGTGAACAAAGAGAACCATGAAGGCCAAACAGCACAGCAGATAGGTCAGAGATTAAGTTGTAGAGAAGTTTAACCCAGTCAATATCTTACAGAGCACTTATCAATACATCGTCTGTAAATGGAGTATGGCACAAGTGCAAACCTAATAAGACACTGTCTTCTAAATAAATTGACAGCCTGGTCAAGGAGAGCATTTATCAGAGGCAACCAAGAGGCCCAAGGTGGAGCTGGACAGATCCACAGGCCCTGTGAGAGACTCTGTCGATAAAACAGCTATTAGTTTTGGATTCTACAAATCTTCTCTGGTCAGATTAGAGCAAAATAAACTTTCTGGCCTTTGTGGAAATCGCTATGTGTGGTTGAAACGTTGTGGTGGCAGGATCATACTGAGGGAATGCTATTCTTCATCAGAGACACGAGAGCTGGAGGCTATGCATACAGGGCAATCCCAGAAGAAACCTGTAACAGGCTGCAAAAGACTTGAGACTAGCATATAGGTTCATGTTCCAGCAGGACAATGACCGTAAACATACAACCAGAGCTACAATGGAATGGTTTAGATCAAAGCTTATTCCTCTGTCAGAAAAGTCTATAGTCAATGTCCACACCTAAATTCAACTGAAAATCTGTGGTAAGACTTGTTAACAGACACTCTCCATCTAATCTGACTGATCCTGAGCTTTTTTGCAAATAAAAATTCACTCAAGTATTGACTCACGGGGCAGGTTTAATATTTTTATTTGTTTAAAAAAAAATCAAAACACTTAAAATTTCCCATCTCTCCATGCTTATTCACTACTTTGTGCTGGTTTGTCACATAAAATCCCATTAAAAGGCATTAAAGTTTGCGACGAAATATGCAACAGTTCAAGGAAATTAATACTGACAAAGCAGTGCAATATGAGTTATAGTTAATGAAAAGGAAGAAAAACACCTAAATAAAGATAAAATGCACAGCCCTGTTAGCTTAATGATGCATTTTAAATGACTGCATTGTGTTTTTCTACAATACAGATGGTCCTGGTCAAAGTTTTAGTTGGTTCAGAACCTTGATGGCTCCTACTAATGAGTCTTTGTGGCTGAAGCATCTGTCTGGATGTCTAATGCAGCTCACCATGTGGAGAATGTCATTTGGCGTCTGGCCTGTAGCTTTCCTGGAGTCTCTACAGGCAGGGTTGACGTCATAATTAGGCCACAATCAAAACATCTTGAGGTTCATCTGTCATTTTGCTGAAAAAGACCTATCGACATAGACATTTCTTTAAAGAAATTGAGGCAGTACTTTACTCAGAGGGAGAAAGAACTGTACTAAAGGATCAGAAATGATTGTGATTGTTGCACAACTCATGAAATATTGCATTTAATGTTCAAAGGAATGGTTACAGAACAGAAATTTTATGGGTATACTCAAGTTTCTGTTAGAGCTGCAGGGTGCCCATTTGTGTAAAAGTTTAATTTCATCCTCAATAATCCTAAAGTGCATTATGTAAAATAGTTGGGGCTGAAATGAAATGTTCCAGTTTTTAAAAAAAAGAAGAAAAAAAATCAAGCTAGGAGTAAGGCGATGAAACTTGATAATCCTGCAATTTGCGACTTTCTCTGGTACACATACAGACTTCAAACTTTTACAGTCAAGGGCTCTTCAGGCACCTTTTTACTCTATGGAAAGAAAAAACCCCACAAGCGAATACAGGCAAATTGGCATAAAAGCTAATGAAGCACCCACGTACCCGCTGTTGCAAGGTAATGAGTGTACTTAGCTCTAAGGGAAAGGACATCTCCAACGGATTTTCAGTATGTGCCCACTTCCCCAAGTGCTTAATCATGGTGCTTGATTATGAGCAGCCATTAGAATCCTGTGAGTCAGCCACACTCGTACACTGCAAGGAATTATGGTGTGCTTGATTGAATTTAACATTCTTTGCCCCTGGTCTGTAGAAGCTTACCAGAAGATGGCAAAAAAAAGAAAAAATAATAAAATAAAAAGCCCACAAAAGCCTTGTTCTACATGTGTATAACTCCGAGCTAGCAGAGCAGCTTTGTTTGCAGGGAACCCCCTTAGCCGACATGGACCACCTCATGTCTTGGAGTTTGACAACATGATCCTCTCACGCTGAGCCAGCTGTGCATTTTCCACAAGTAGGAGCTCTTCAGTTTGTTGGCGTTGCACACATTCAAACTCATTCTTCCTTTAAGATAGGAATAGCAGCTGAAGAAGTGATTTGTTTACATAGGACACTTGTAGACGAATTGGAAAATAGGATAATGCGTAAGAATGTCAAAACAATTCTACTTTCTAATCTCTAATCTAATCTATACAAATGATTCAAATGTGGTGGAAGCTTCTCTAATGCTTATGCAAATGTAAAATACCCCTAGTTTGCCACCAATTGGGAGTTTCAAAGCAGATGCCAACTTCAGCATCATTAATGGTTAACCAGTCTGGTCTCATTGTCCTTACAAAGTATACATATGTCATATCGCTCTACCACCAGAAAATGGCACCACACAGATTATCTAAAAATGGCAGAGCCTTTTTCTGTGTTTATGTAACCAAGTTTTGTCGGTTTTGCAATCTTTTGATGTATCCAATTTAAACCCCTCTGAGCCTTGAACATCTTTCACAAAGAATATTGAAAATTTCTCTTTGTCATTTTTAATCCATTATCACTTCGGTTTCCTTGCCTGCCTGGTGATCGCTCTCTGTCCCTCTCTCCTCTGTCTCCCTTGTTGTGCTGCCATGTCACCGGGCACACCTGCTTCATCCAGCTGTCAATTACAGCACAGAATTACAGACTGGCACACAATTAGGGAACGCCTCACGCACTGGGCCACGCTGGTAATGAGTTTCTCCAGTCATTGATCAAAGTCAAAACCACCATAGACCAGAGTTTCCCAATTAATTTTTCTTTTTTCTTGGGTTGGCCGGAGAGCATCTATGCTGAGCTGCCTGAGATTTCTCATTCCAGCTTTTATACAAAGAAAAATATGTGTGATGCAGTTTTTAGTGTTAATGTTATGATTTTTTTCAAATAGAACTTACAGAAAACTTTTTACATATTTAACATTTTAACAACAGTTTTGACCTCAGAGCAAAAAGTTAATTGAGTGAGCAGAAAAAAAAAACAAAGGATAAAAATAAGTGGCAAATAATTATTTAGAATGCTTGGAGACAAAGGAATAGATCATTTTGGATTTATTTCTAGCTTAAACAACATTTAAGACATGTTTACTAGGTATGATACATGCAAAGTTGTTGCTTTTTACTGTTTTCTTCAACATGTCTTTAAATTTCTAGCAATGTTTTTCTTGTCCTTTCAGATGTTTTATCATTTTTTAAAATTTTCTATTTTAAAAGAATGCTATTATCACTGTCTTGCTTTTGTATACCTCTAGACACTATGCAACTACTAAAAGTAGTCTAAGCCAGGAGATTCAGACCTCCTACTCATTGGGGGCAAACTAATTTATCCTCAAACTTTTCTATTCTTTACTAAACATTCATGTTATTTATGGCAAAAGTACAGTTTCTGTGTGACATTTTGGACATGTGAACTAGTGTTGGGCATCGAGTCTCAATAATCGATTGGAACCGGGACTAACATTTCGATTCTCCTGGAATCATTCAATCGTTTTTAATTTTGTTATAATTTCGATACCCATTCCACCAACTGGAAGAAGAAGCTGCCAAACACCAACAAAAAAGAATCCACAGGAGGTGTATGCGCAACCATGAACAGTGTGCTGCGGCAATCGAAGGTGTGGCTTAATTTAAATAAATTAAAATGACCAGTTGGCTCAGTGCAACACTTGCAATAAGATTATATCATGCAAAGGATGGTGCATGACCAACACGATTAAACCCCTCTGGATGGTGCAGACGTAGCAGCATGGCCCATCTTTAACGCTGCAGAATCAGGTAAGAAAAACAATCTTATCGTCTTCTACCAACATTGAGGCAGCTAACATGTGATACTCGACCTAAAACGGTGAGTCAACTCAAATGAAAATACCCAGATAACATTAGCCCATGTATGTTTTCATAGGCCTGAAATTGTTAACTCTGGTAGTTGATCAGTTCATAACATTTATAGTCAAGTTAATATGTTTGATATTTATGCGCTGACTGAAAATAGCCCTGTAAGAAATTCATAGTAAAGTTAATAAAAAGTTAAAATTCATAGAAAAGGTCGGACTATTTCATCCAGAAAGAACTGGTTAGCTAGCTGATTTAAATCATGTCAACTTTTTTGACCCTGACTCTTACATGAATTCTCATTCAGAATTGCTAGGAACCGGAATCAAAAGAGGAATTGGAATTATTCAAATTCAAACGAAATCCAACCCTAGTATGAACACGCTGAACCTAGTAGTGCAATGTTCATATTCAATTTAGTTGAGAGACATTGCTATTAGGAAATGACTGATCTCATGTCTGATAATATGTTGCACTTCTCACACTTTGTGCCTTTATAAACTCATTCCCAAGCACACAGATGACAAATCTAGAGACAGATTTCATGACAAAGCTGAATGAGAACTTATTGTTATGGTCCTGGAAACATATTTTTTTCCAGGATCATTTTCCATTGTAGCTGAGGCTGAGTTCTGTGTTATAGTCAAAGAGGTAATGCAATGCATTACTGAGCATCTTTCAGATAGAAATGGTGGATTTGCAGTTGCTTTTTGCTTTAAAACAGCGCTCTTGGTCTGATGGTGCAGAGGACTTGTGGGCTAAACATGTTAGCCAGCTAGTATCCCACGGCAGAAAAAATGGCCTTGGTAATACTCACACAATTTAGACCTACTATTACCTGTGAATCAAGCTTTTTCTCATATGAATGCCATTTAAACAAGGGCACGTTCCCCCCTTACCAGTGAGAAGTTACATGAGTGCCTAAGGATCACTTTCACAAGTTATAAAACTATTTACACAGAAGTTGCAAAATCAATGCAGTGTAATAATTCTCATTGACACCAAAGTAAAAAATGTGTGACATGCACTGTTAAAAATCACATGGCAAACGTTTTGTCATGTTAGCCAAAGTATAATACTTGTTCATATAATTAAAATATTTCTTTGTTACTCTGGTTACAGTTTTGCATAGTTTTAATATGTAAAGTTTTAATATGTAAAATATTGCATTGACATAAAGCTCTTTGTTTGAGATTTGCTTTTTTTGTAAAATAACAGATTTCTTGCAACTGTAAGGACCACTATTATACAATGCTTATATTCCATTTTGCATTAGGACCGTTGATAGTTTCACGTTAAGGTCCATACATTGTTAGTGAAAGGGTTGCAGCAACCGTTTTTTTAATATCTGATATTTATGAAATATCTGTCAGTTTGACAGATCTTGGTTGACTGTATCATGTTTTACTTTTACCAGGTGCCCTGCGATGGACTGGCGTCCTGCCCAGGATGTACCCCGCCTCCCGCCCATAGATGCTGGAGATAGGCACCAGCTTCCGCATGACCCACTATGGAAGAATTGGTTGAAAATGACTGACTGACTGACCTTTACCAGGTATAAATCTTAAGACTAACCTTAAGACTAATAACAGGGTTAAGTTTATGTTAAAACGTAACCCTGTTAGTCTTGTTAAGAACATTAAGAAATGTTGACAATAAATAAGTAATGAAAATAAAACAGTTTTTTTGTTTTTTTTGTTTTTATTTATTTTACTTGTAAAACATGTTAGGTTTTTCTCTCTTGATTTTATTAATTATTCTAGTTGACCTTCAAACAAACAATATTTTTTTTTATTTGACCCTCTTAAAACTGAAGTTGAATAGCCCTGGTTTAGATCACACATGCATGTGTTAGAACAGCTTATTCAAAGTCCAGATCTAAATCCAAAGTGGACCTGTTTTCCATAAAGAATGGACAACATGTTTGTGTTTCTGAATGTGCAAAGCACTATTATTGGGTAATAATACTTTCACAAGGCACTGTATGTTTGCTTTCACCCTGGAAAAAATCTCCATACGTTTTCTGTCTGTGTATCTTTCCTTGTGCTCTAAAGCTCCTTTGAGTGTTGCTGGAGATTATTTAATAGAGCTCTCATCTGTGGGGGCCTGCATGTATATCTACTTCTCATTATGCAGGTGTCAAGACTTGAGTAGTGGGCTTCTCGGCAAATAGCGCAAGAATGACATTGCTTGTTTGTTTTCTCCCTTAGATGTGAAATGCTGTGAAGCAGGAGGGAATTCGGCAATGGGAGGGTGGAGTGACAAAAAGAGTAAAGAACAAGTTGAGCTTAGTCGCACACAGTGTTCAAAGTCACTAGGCACAGGTTTCTGTGACTGATAACCAGTGGTGGATGGGAATTTCCAGGTCACACTTTTCTGAGTCAATAAAATAGCCTAAATGAAAAACGACAGTCTAAAGGTCTGGTTTCACGTTTCTTTCCAATATTCCGTCAAACATTTATTTTGTGCCGTGTCTAGTCTCTTTTTAAACACATTATACAAAATAATATTACTGGATTCCGATTACAAATAAAGCAAAATGTCAAATATTAAAGTCTGAGAAAAAACGGATTGAGAGCCAGGTGAGATAGAAATCTTCTGGATGAAGACACGACAGTGAATTAATTTTGGTTCACGGCTCACTAGTGAGGAGAAGTAGTTTGAATAATGAGAAGAGGAAGCAGTGATAATGGAAATCTAAATGATTAAAGTGCGTGTTTGCATGGTATTGGGGGAGTGATATGGTGGGGACTTGCAGGAGAGTTAGGGTGATGAGACAGTGTACAAAAGTAGTAGCAAAAAGACGTAATGCACAGCCATTGTTTGCTGTCTTGTCAGCAAGCATTGATCTGTGTAGCTGAGAGGGCAATAATTTAGTTTCAAATACAATAAATCTGCAGTGTATTTTTGAAAGCCATGGAAACATAAAATACTTGTCCATTCAAACTCAACAAGAAAATGCTAAATATGCATGAAGGTAAGCAGGTAAAAACAACACAACAGCAAGGAAGATAAACAGTGCCTTGCAAATACATTCATGCATGCATAATTGTGAAGTGAATGGAAAATGAAACATCCATCCATTCATCCATTTTCTATACTGGCTTCTTCCGTACAGGGTCACAGGGGAGCTGGAGTGGTCTACGAGCAGGGTACACCCTGAACAGGTCGCCAGTCCATTGCAGGGCAACACAGAGACACACAGGACAAACAACCATGCACACACCCATTCATACCTAAGGGCAATTTAGAGAGACCAGTTAATCTAACAGTCATGTTTTTGGACTGTAGAAGGAAGCCAGAGAGAACCCACGTATGCACGGAGCGATCATGCAAACTCCATGCAGAAAGACCCCTGGCCGGGAGTCAAACATAGGACCTTCTTGCTGCATGCAACAGTGCTACCAACTGTGCCACAGTGCAGCCCTGGAAAATGAAACATGGTTTTCAAATATAAATATGAATATAAACCTGAAAACTGTAGAACCATCTCTCACCGCAGTTACAGCTCCAGGTTTTTTTGGGGGGGAATGTCTCTACCAGCTTTTAACATCCACTGATTGAATATTTTTACACATTTTTTCCTTGCAAAATATCTGTCAGATTGGATGAAGAGCATCTATGAACATCAATTTTCAAGTTCTACTACAGAAACCTAATTGGATTTAGGCCTGGACTTTGACTGTCCCTAATGCTGACCACAACCGAAGACACAGAGACCTTTATATTCCCCATTTTTATCAATCTAAAACCCAAACACAAAGGTCTTGCCATTTTGGCGCAATAGATAAGGTTAAAATGAAATCCAATTTGCAATCACCTTTGAAGACAATGTCTGAAAACCCACCTTATATCTAGTAGAAGGGTTTGTTATCTGGAAGTTGACAGGTAATTTAGTTCACATACTTCTCAGTAAAGTGAACAAAATTTCTCAGTAGTATGTCCTGGCAACACAATAAGGTATAACCAGTAAATAATGTCAGTGACAATGTGAAAATGGCTTTCTTCACATTAACTTACTTCATTTTGCTGCTGTCATGAATCCCTACTAAAAACGTTTGAAACCAGATATTTAATAACATTTACATATTTGTGGTTCGTTTGTAGCATTACACCTAATCAGATGTCATGTAAGGTTTTTTGTACTTTCTTTACATTTGGAAGTTTACATATATTATAATTACTGTGCCTTTAAATAACTTAGAAAAGTACAGATGATGATGCCTTGGCTTTTACAAATAAAAATCTTAAAAGTGTTGCATTTCTATGTGCTGCTTTGTGTTGGTATGTCACATCAAAACCCAGAAGGAAACATTGACATTTGTGATTGTGACATGACAAAATGTCAAAAAGTTTAAAGTGCATGAATTCTTTTGCAAGGCACTGTAAACTCATCCATGTCTCCTCTGAGGAAATTTTCACCAGCAGGGAAGATTTCCCTAATGGAGAAACTCATTTAGCAAAACTAACAGTAAAACCAGCCAGCAACCTCTGTCGAACTCTTTCACCACGTCAGCACAAATCCTGCATTTTCTCTTGGCTCTGCAATGAAATTTATGTCCATTGATGACTGATTGCATTTCTTCCCTTCACAGTACTCCCAGCCATCTGAAAGTAACCCAGCAGTGCATTAATTTCTCCAAACTCATCATTTTAAGTAAAGTGACAAGCTGGCGAAATAAAACTCAGATGAAAAGAGTTTAATTTTAGTACCTCCTCATCAGTGTTGGCAATAAAAATGTCCATCTATAAGTCATGTAATAAAAAAAAAGAAATGTTTCATATACATGGACAGCCTGTGCATCTATTGGTTTTCATATCTAGTACAGCTGAGCTGTTCTTCCAACATTAAATCAACTTGGATCATCTCAAATTAAAGATCCACTCCTGCTCTTATGCTTGGAGGACTAAGAACAATCCCAATGTGTTTTCCAGAACATTGTTGTAGATCTTGCATTTAGAGAAATCACTGAGGTAGACACTGTTCCTCAGTAGGTGTGCTTCTAATTAAAGGTCTAATGTCTCATCTTGTGCAAGCCTTCTCCACTCCTTTCTTTGCCATTCATGTTGAATGCGAGGAACGCTTGAGCAGAAACAGACAAAAGCTTGACGAAAAGAAACTGATTAACCTGTCATGTTTCCAGACAGGTATCCATTAGGCCCTTTAATCAAAGTCTATATGGCATGAAATTGACATTTTCAGCCTCCTGAGGAGCATTGAACTGTACTGATGCTGCCCTGTGGTTTACGTCAGTGCACTTGTCGCTCTTCCAACCTGTATTTTAATTTGCCATCTTCACGCATCACAGCATCTTAAAGACTCTTTGTTTTATCAGTATGCTGGAGAAAATAAATGTTTGTCTTCTTGAACATTCTGGAGGAACTTGGTGGGATCCCATAGAAAGGTGCCAACCAAACTATAAG
Organism: Girardinichthys multiradiatus; assembly: GCF_021462225.1. Lineage (NCBI taxonomy): Eukaryota > Metazoa > Chordata > Actinopteri > Cyprinodontiformes > Goodeidae > Girardinichthys > Girardinichthys multiradiatus. Next base: position 22,959,079 of record NC_061807.1, read on the forward strand.
CCCAACCGTGACATCAGCAACAGTTGGATACAATGTATAATTTACAACTAGGTTTGAACGTATCCCTGGGATTTGGCCTGGTGTGCTTTTAAAAGCCTTACCTAAATAAGGATGGCTCTTTGAGCCCTATTCCCACTAAACCAACTATATTGCAAATTACAAATGTTCAGTTCTGTTTGAATTTGCTGTCCACATGCAAACTGAGTGACCCATCAGAAGTGACCCATCAGAATCACTGGTGGCACAGATGGTTCACATCATGGACTTGACCCACTATACAACTTTTTGTTAAAGGGGGGTGTCATACACACAGCAGTTTAAGTGAACCACGAATCATTAGGAGTAGAGGAAGAAAAACAACACAGGTTGTTTTTTAGACACAAGTAATTGTGCTGTATGTGACTTTGAATAATCTGGGACCACAAGAAATATTTCATTGTTTTGCTGGTAATAAATTGATTTATTCTTTCTTTTCATTTATTTAATTATTAGTTTCTTTACTAGTAGTCAGGGTAAAACAATGACTCCATGAAACCGGACTAGCCTGCATCAACAAAATTAACCAAATTTTAACATGATCTACTTCTTTTGAATTTTGATGTAGTTAATGTTGACATTATTTCCATCTGCTGGCAGGGCATATGCATTACATTTTGTTATGTTTCTAATTCTGATTGGAATTTACAGACAATGTAAATGCAGATTTCTTTCAAAAGCATAGAAAAATGTACAAAGTAGTTTGGCTTTTTTTTCCAGGCCGTGACATACCAAAGAGCTTTTTGTGTCATTCTTTGAAGCAGTGACAAAAGGGAAGGAGAGACCAACACAGTGCGCAGGTCTGGGAGGAGGACGTGCTAGACAGCTAGAGAAAACCTTACCTTTCATTACTCTTACTCTCCTTATGTGTTTTTGAGCACCAAAATAAAGTCTAAATATATCAGTAATAATTATTACTGGTATATATACATATATACACACACATATATATATATATATATATATATATATATATATATATATATATATATATGATATTCAAGAACCTATCATAACAGTAGTTGTATTTTTGCTTTTAAGTAATTAGATCTGAAGAGGTCTTGACTTAAAATCATAAAAATGAAAAGCCACGATATTTCTTGTCATGTGAAGCGCTGTTTGGTTGCTGTAAGCATGTTACGTTGCCTAAAAAAGTAGGTTTTCTACTCTTGAATTTATAAGTAGAGTACTTCTTGTTTTGCTGCATTTACAGTCTGCCCGTGTTGTTCGTCGAGCTGTTTGACACCACTTGCCACAAAAATGTTGAAAAAGCATTTTGGGTACTCTGTGGAAAAACGAAACAGTGATGAAGTGACAGAAAAGACACAAAGCACTGTGAGAATACTGCAGCTAACGGTATGGTGCTACTGACACTGAAGTTGGTGTTGGAGCGTATCCCACCTTCATTAAAGTGCTATGTCACTGTTTATATTGAAATAGGCCGCTTTGAACCTCTTTAGTTCAACATCTAAATAACTTATACTGGTTTTACAACGAATAGAAATTCCTTTAAACAGAGTTTAATACAAATTTAACAATTTCTCTATTTTTGGGAACACGAATGTGAGCATTTTCAATACCTTTCTGGCATTAAGACCACCTTAGAATTAGACAAGCATAAGGACTAGGGCTGAAACATTTAATCTGATTAGTTGTGATTAATCAGTTATTGAAATAATCATCAACTAAATAAATATTGGAATAATCGTTAACTGGAGTACTGTAAAACATGCAATTTACTTAAAAACAACCTAGTCAGAGCAATAATTACACAAAAACCTTACAAAAAAATATATGTATTTTGCATTTAATATCCAGAACTTATCAAGTAGCAAAGCTTTAGCTTCACCTGGTTCAAATTCTGTAAAAAATCTCCTATTAAGCACCTTTTGCTATCCGATTATTAATCGATTAATTGAAAAAACACTCAACAGTCGACAAATTAATCAATTGGCAAAATAATTGTTAGTTGCAGCCCTAATAAGAACTTTAAATTATGGGCTTGTCAAAATTGGATTGAATTCCTATAAACTTATTATGGATTCTTTAAAACCCCAGATTGTGATTTGTAAACCTATACTCCAATTACATCTACCAAACAAGGGGGATTTTTAGTCTTCCCTAAAATATTGCTAAAATCTTGTGTTGTTCTTGTGAACCCAATATCGTATCTCGTCTCGTGAGCTGTATGCACTTCTAGATCATCTACAGTTTTAAAATGTTTCTGAATTATATTTCATTCAGAATGTAATACTGACCCGTGCTTAAGAACATCCAATCATTTATTGCACCTTTCTGACCTACTGCTACTCATCTTACATTGAATCTGTGACCTGGGATCAGTAATAAAAGGAAGTGAAAGGACTTTCTTTGTGAAGTTACCTTATTCCCTTCTGTTTGTTGTTTATGTTATTTCCTTCACTGCTCCCCCGCTTGTCTTTTCTGCAATGACAGTGTCCTTAAGTTACAGAAGGAGAGAAGGAGAGCACTGTTGTTTTGATTTAGGATTTGATAGATTTGTTTGCTGCCGTATTCATTTGCTCTGTATCAGGGAGCTGACAGGCCGTAAAATGAAAATTTGCCTTAGATTTTCAGCGTGACTGTTTGGGGTCAGATGTGAAAGAACGTTTATTCCCCACATGATATTTCCATTTTAAAAGTGCAGGTGTTCATGCCACTGACAACCACTCCTGATTTTACAGATTTTTAATGCAATAAATGTAAAACAAATTTCACCAAAATACTTTCCCATTCTTCACTAGGTGGATTTACCATGATGATGTTCCAGTTTCACCACTTTTTAGTTTATTTTTGCTTTTGTAATGAGACCCCATGATTAAAAAGTGACAGTTATGGATAGAGTCCTGCTTTTCAGGTAATTAGATTAAATTCAAATGCATGTTGTCATCTCGCGATGCCCACAGTCCGTAATTAGAATGAATGCGTTGCAAATCACTGAAAGTATTTTCTTGTTAGAAAACAAGCTGAAGGGGAGAAAGTCAAACCACACTCCCTTTTTTAAATTTTTCTTATAACGCTAAATCAAAAACAGTCTATAGTGACAAGTTTGGTTCACAAAAACAATATATATTTGGCTTTGTGGGAAAACAGAAAACTGAATTGTTTAAACGCTTGTTGAGGGCAGCAGTAATGGCCTTGATCATGAGCAGTCACTGAGATGCTTCCAGAGTGGAGCTGATGTGTGAGTCGAAATCAAAGCAGGCCTTGTCTCACCAAGAAAGGAAGGTACTCGAGGAGAGCACGACACCCCATTGCTCTTTCCACCCGGTTGGCCAGCCGGTGTCACGGAATGCGTGGGATGATGGAGCACTCTCATTCCGTTTTGAGAGAGTGCTGAAGGTGAGAGTCTGCCGTAGACCCAGTTCTTTAATCCCAGTCAGCTTCTGCCACCTTGTTCAGCAAGATAAATGGACTTTGACACACAGCGGTAGGATCCCACTGTGGCCAAGCTCTGATAAACAAACACATGTGTGCTTGGACTTTTACATTTTCTAAGACATTTGTTTAGTGACTATTGGTAATATTGTAAAATATATCACACTCAAAAAAGGTTTAGCTACAGGTTTTTTGTATTTAAAAAATCTTAAAAGTGTGGCATGCATTTGTACTTGCATGGTATCTTTACTATGATATCCTTGAAGGAAACCCAGTTTGATAAGTTGCCTTCAGATTTAAGCTAACTAGAGCCCACCTATGTGTACTTTATTTTCAGTATAAAATGCTGCTATTGTGTGAAATAATTAAAGGTTTGTTAGAGAACATTAGGAAACAAGCAGCATCATGAAAACCAAGGAAACCCAGCAGACAGGTTATAGTTAAAAGGTATTGAAAATATAAAGTAGGGTTAGGTTATAAAACAATTTCCAAGCTTTAAATATCTCACAGAGCGTTGGTCAATCTATCATCTTAAAATGGAATGAATATGGCACAACCTCAGACCTTCCAAGACATGGCGTGTCATTTAAACTTACAGGCTGGACAAGGAGAGGATCATTCAAAAACAGCCAAGAGGTCAGTGGTGACTCTGGAGGAGTTGCAGGGATCCACAGCTCAGGTGGGAGAATCTGACTGGTCAAATCTGGGCTTCCTGGTAGAGTGACAAAATGAAAATATTGGTTAAAATTTCCATTTTCAAATTGCCACAAGCCATGTAGGTGACACAGCAAACGAGTGTAAGAAAGTTCTCTTCTCAGATGAGACTAAAATGTAACTTTTGAACTATATCTAAAGCATTATATGTGGTCGAAAACTAACACTGCACATCGCCCTGCGAATACCATCCCCATGATAACACATGGTGGTGGCAGCATCATGGTGTGTGAAGGCTGGTCAGAGATGATGGGAAGGTGGATGGAGCTGCAAATGACTTAAATGAGGGACAAATGTTCACCTTCCTGCAGGGCAACACTGACCACATTGACAGAGCACCATGGAAAGCTTTATATCAAAACATATCTATGTGTGAGAACAGTCTAGTCAAAGTCCAGATTTAATTCCACTTGAAATTATGTGGCAAGACACTTTCCACCCAGTATGACTGAGCTTGAGCTATTTGTGCAAAGAGGAATGGACAAAAATGTTAGTCTCTAGGCAGGGTAAACAATGTGTGAAATAAATATTATATCGTATTTTCTTATTTCAAAATTAAAATGACAATTTTATTTGGATTCCCCAACCTATGAATGCCAAAGATAATTTCTAAAAAGATTTTAAACAGTTTGCACCATTTTACCAAATTGCAAGATTGACACTTACTGTGTATACTGGGCTACTGAAGACGTGAACAAACAATGCACCCAGCATTCAGACTGTTTTTATGAGCAGAGAGGATATTGTAAGATTTAAAGAACAATATTTGAAATTCATCGTCCTACATGATTAGGGCTCTCACTGAGGGTTGCTAAAAATGACATACTACTCTCATCCTATTCATTTAACCCTGTAACCATTTCTTTCCTTCTACATGTGGTAATTTATAAAGCAGTAGGACATGGAGGAAAACTAAATTGATGTGTCTATGCAGAACTACTCTGCATAGAAGGGTCTTCACAGATGATCCCGCAATTTCTCTGCTTTGGCACTTTCTAATTCTTTGTGATGTAATACTGTCATATACCCACTCCTCGTCTATAGAGTTTCAAAGCTGTTAGAGATATACATAAAAGACTTGCAGCTGTATTTGCTGTAAAAGGTGGTTTTACAAAGTATTGGTTTAGGATGTCCCAAATTTAGTCTCTAGTCATTTGTTTGAAGAATAGTTCGTAGAAAGGTCTAAATAGTTGCAAAATGCAAAGCTGCTAAGTTGGCCTCTCTGCTCTTAAATTTAGTTCTGATAAAAAGCTTTCAAGTGGATGCTATCTTTGGCATCATTAGCAGCTAAAAAGTGTCCATAAGGCTTTGAAATGTTTGTGTCTTGTCTCTCATATGCACTTTGAATGATCTTGTGAATTAAATGTGTTGTACTAAAAAAACGGCCTTCCTTCACAATACGAGTCTTCGTGTATTTGAGATTGACCCTTTTCTCTATTAGGTGCATACAACTGAACAGCACATGGAGAGTGCTTTGAGTGTTGTAATGATAGGAAAAAAGTAGCTGAGCAAGGAAATGTGGCTTTTTCAGAACTGATGTTGTTTACCAAGCAGTGTGCAGCAATACTATTAACTGTGGTGTAAAAAATACAGCCTCTGTGTCAAGAAATTGCTTATTGTACTGAAATAAAATGTGTGACCTGCAGTTGAATGGTGTTTTTATTATTGTTTCTCTTGATAGTTTGTGTCAGAAATGTCCATAATCCAATTTGAGTCTCAAGTCTGACTCAAAATAAAATTGTCTCATCGAATTCATGCCACCTGCTGTATATTGTTTTGTAACTGGGTGCCCTATTAGAAACATACATATGCATTTATGTATAAAAGAAAAAAAAACAAAAAACATATACATATATATAATGCACTGTCAATTCTAGTAGTAAACTTAACACTAAACATTTTGAGAGGTATCAGTGTAGTGAGTTAATGAGAGAACATGTCAAATAAGCAGGAAGTGCTTTTGATAAAAAGTCAAACGTGTCTTTGTTATTGTCAAGGTTCTGTCACGGTTAACTTGGAATTTGACCCCACAATGCAGACGAGCAGGCAGCGTGATGGTAAGTGAAAAAATTTTTATGACAAAAAAACAAAAACTCACTCACAGCAGGAGGCAGGAACAAAACAAACGGGCAGGCTAGACAGGTATGGCATGATCCGAAAACAAGACTTGAGCATCAAAACTTGACATGAGCAGGAGAACAAAACATGAGAATATAAGCTAGACATGAGCATGAGAGTGAAAGGTGTTTCTGTGAAGACTAACAGAACAGGTGTGAATATATGGCGTGAAAACCAGGTGGAGTAAGGAGACAGATTAACTTGAAGCAGGTGGACAGAATAAACTTAATTAACAGAACAAAACGTGACTGGAGCAAAACAGAGACTTTTGAACACAAACTAGAAAAACATGAAGCAAAAGCATAACCAGATCCGAAAACCAAACTTGACAAAACATGAACAAGACGACAAAACAAAAGCATGACCAGGAAAATAAACAGAAACATGATTCAAAACTTGAACAGTGAAAAACATAAGGAAAAAACCCGAAACCAAAAACCTAACAACTCTCTGGAGTCAGGCTGAGGCTGTGGTGTGTCTGGCCTGGAGTCAGGCTGAGGCTGTGGTGTGTCTGGCCTGGAGTCAGGCTGAGGCTGTGATGTGTCTGGCCTGGAGTCAGGCTGAGGCTGTGGTGTGTCAGGCTGAGGATGTGGTGTGTCAGGCTGAGACTGTGGTGTGTCAGGCTGTGGACCTGACATGCAGCAGCAGCAGCTCCCTGGAGTCCTGGTGTGGGCTGCTCTGCAGCAGCTTCCTGGAGACTTGACGTGGGCTGCTCTTGTTGGAGTTTGTTACCTAGAACCCCTGCGTGCTCGTTTGTTTTGGTAAAGCTAAGTCCTGCTATACTGTTTTAGTAAAACTAAATAATAAAAGAAAATAAAAAACTGCGCAGTCAAGTTATTCTGGCCGGCCAGGAGAAACGCTGCAGCCCCGTTGCTGCTCACCACAAACGCTTTTGCCTTTCTCCCCAGCTTCAGCAGTTTTTATTGAAAAGCCAGGCATGTACATGCAAAACAAAACACACATTCTATCAAGTGTCAGTTGGCCAGTCTGAAGTATCTTCATTGTTGCCGGGTAGAAAAACATACATTCTTATCAAATGTCAGTTGAGCTGTATGTCAGTTGGACTGACTGATATATCTAAGTCAAACACACACAGAAGCCTGACTGTTAGCCAGGCAAATTATATCTAAGTTAAACACACACAGAAGGCCTGCCAGCCAGGCCACCAAGCCACACAATACATTTTATTTCACACATTATTAAACATAACTTGAGCATAACAATTCAGACCCTCTTAAGTATTTTAAATGTTTCCAACATTACCCCCTTTTGAAGTCTCAATAAGACTTCACCCTAAAATGCCCGCAGATTATATTTTAAGCAACTTTAAATCTTCAGCATGCCTTCCTCCTCCTCATCATCACCGTCTACCTCTAGCAGTGGCATCATGGTGAGATGCTGAGAAGCCTTCCCTTCAATAGAGGAGGTGATAAATCTTAACACCAGAGAACGAATACATGGTACACAACAACACCCGCACGTCACCATAATAGCTACAAACACAGCAATAGAAATCAACAAAGACATTATCAGTCCTTTCCAGTGTCCAAACATGCCCGTCATCCACTCCTCCAGGGGATTATCAATTCCAGAATGTTCATGCATGGTTGCGGAGAGGGTCTTAAGTCCCTCTAAAGCCTTTGACACTGAACAATCCGGTGCAGTGTTGTTGGGAATAAAAGTACAACACATATCCCCAAACTTCAAACAGACGCCCCCTTTTTCTGCTTACAACATATCTAATGCCATTCGGTTTTGCACAGCCATGAGGGAGGTTGGTGCCAATTGTTCAGACAGGCCTTCTACTGCATCCCTTGTTAGGTTAGCTAGACGTAAAACATTGTAATGGATGTAGTTGATGCGGTCAACAGTCTTATTTGGGGTCACCGGAAAAAAGGCTGCAATTATTGGGATATTTTCAAAACCTGCTGAGACTTGATCTGCGATTTTATATTCATTTGGCACTCCCCGAGGTAGTCCTATGGCATCAATGTAAGTGGGGGAGCCCTGACTCAGGTCAAAGGTTCCTGCGCTCCTTTTCATGACGTGCCTTCTTCTTCTACGTGTTAACGCCCTGGTCTTATCATGAGTGGTCGTGGCAGATGTTATATTAGGTCCTATCAGGACCAGTGGTGCCTGTAGCCTAACCATGGCACACAATCCTACGGTCTTTTGTGGGATATTAGTGAGCAGTCTATGGTCTCCGCAATAATAGTAGAGTCCTGACCTTGCCCAACGTCCAATACCCCCGCCTGAAGCGGTCCTATTACACCAATCTGAGGGGATCTGTCCCACATTGATTTTAGGGTTTTGAGCAGTAAAATTAAAACAAGTATAAGAGCCATTCCCTTTTTGAGGGGTAAATGGTCCTGTTTTGGTGTTATTGGGGATGGGAGGAAAAATGCTGGCTAGTGTGGTGCAGTTAGCTGGTGTGGCCTCCTTAGTTAGTTATATCATACAATTGTAACCCCACGTGTCCTCTGGATACAGAGGGGCGGGATCAGTGGCCAGATGTGGTTGGGCCGAGGCACAGGCCACACACTCAGCTTTGCTTTGTTCTTTTGCTGTTTGTGTTATCCACTGAAGCCAAACGTTATCTTCGGTATATCCTGAGGCCATTTGGATTACCTCTATAGGTTTCAATGTGGAATAATCAAGTTCCATCACCTGGGGTTTATTTTTTGGCCTGACTGTCGATGGGACGGTAATTGTGTTGTCCTGGTGCACAGACGGTGTTCGAAAATTAATTTTTATTGGTCCCCATGTGTCTGTTCCTGACTGCCATACTGCAAGAGTAAAATACTCTACAGAGGGTTGAGTGCAGTCAACGTGCATGGAGAGCATAAGGGGGTTACGTCCGTTGCTAATGGGTCCACCTAGCGTGCCGCGCTGGATGCTGATATTTGTCAAATTACCGGGTATTGCTTTTTTATCAGGAGTCCATCCAGAGCTCATCCAACTAGTCACCCCACTCCAAGAGCCACATGGTGGGGGCCTGGGCAAGGAGTACCTCCGTTGTTTACAGTACTTAGACCATCTTTCGTCCATGCATAAATAAATGACATAACCTTCCCACCCGGTTCCGCCATTCCCGCAATTCACCACCAGACAGGGGTCAAAAGAAAAGGTGGTGGTGGCCCCACAAACATAATTGAGCTCTACCCCCTTGATTTTATCCATACACCAGTCCGTTTTTCCCTTATTGGTTGCGCGTTTGAACATTTGCTCAGTTTGGCGGCTGTCAGAGCATGTCTGGAGTGGAAGTTCACAAAACAAACCCAAAATTACTGTAATAATGCAAAAAGATATGACACACAAACATCCCATGACCCAACCCTTAGATGGTTTTGGTACTACCCTTTGGCTCCCCATGATTATTCCTGGTAATACTTGTGAGTAATATAATCTTTGATACCTGTAAAAAAGAAGATACAAAAGTTTTAGTTCAGTTTTTTTTTTTTTTATTCAGTATTTTACAAGTGGGAGGGAAAACTCTACCACTTTCAGTGAGAGGGAAACTCAATCACTGCCGCCTCTTCTCCTGATTGTGCTTTCTCCTCTTCAGCTCCCAGGTGTAGACTGACCTGGAGCCTTGCGTTCTCACACCAGGGGATTATTTTGCCCCTTCAGTGGTGTGAGAAATCTGATCTTCAGCTCTCAGGTGTAGACTGACCTAGAGCTTTGCGTTCTCACCCCTGGGGATTATTCTGCCCCTTCTGTAGGGTGAGAAGGTGGCTCTTCTATTGTCATGTTCTCTCTCAGGTTTTCCTGGACCTCAGCGAGGGATCTCTGTGGAGCGTCTGTCACTGTACACTGACTCCAGTGGTACCAGGTGTCGCCTTTACCCTTGAGTCTCACCGCATGTGAGGTTCTTTCTGTGACCTGGAATGGACCGGTCCACCTGGGTTCTGACCACTTCCTTTTGATCACCTTCAGCAGGACCCACTCAGCTTCCGAGGTTGTGGTTGGCTGGGGTCCCTCGGTTGGTTTCTCTGGAACCTGTTTTGAGAAGGCTGCAACCGAACTGTGGATAGATCTGTAATAATCACGGCGAGACATAGATTGTTCACATTCATTTAGAAAAGGTAGCCTGGTTTGGGGACCTGGAAATGGTCTACCTGTTTGCAGTTCATGGGGGGTCAGACCATGCCTCTGATTTACAGAGCTTCTTACTGACATTAAGGCTAATGGTAAGGCTGTGACCCAATTCATTTTGGTCTGTGCACAGATTTTAGCCAATTTGGTTTTGAGGGTCTGATTCATTCTTTCCACCTTTCCCTAGGACTGTGGATGGTACACTGTCCCAAAGGAATGTTTAAGTCCCAAAAATTTCTCCACTTCTCTGAGCTCCTCGTTTTTGAAGTGGGTGCCATTGTCTGATCTTATTTTGGCTGGGAAACCATGTCTGGGGATGTAATGGTTGATCAGACACTTTACCACTGCTTTGCTGTCCCCCTTTTTTGTAGGCCATGCTTCTGGCCATCCTGTGAATGCATCCACACATACCAACAGATATCTGAACCCATTCACTCTCTCAGTCATATCTGTATAGTTAATGATGATTTCTTTCCCTGCAATAGGATCCACTGGGAATTTCCCTGGCGCTGGCTTCAGGGTAGGTTTGGCCTTGAACTGTCTGCAAATTTCACATGAGTTTATCCAATGCACTGCCATTGGTTTTAAATAAGGATGCCACCAGTGTTCGATATTTTTTATCATTTGTGTGGTCCCTGCATGCCCCATACCATGGGCTTCTTCCAGGGCTGCTGTAGTGAGCCCTGGTGGCAGGATTGAACGTCCGTCTGGACTTCTCAAAAGTCCATTTTGGTCCTCACTGCCTCCTCACGCCTTCCACATTGACTTTTTTTCTGGTGAGGCCCCCTTTTGTAGTTTCACTACTTCCTCCAGAGTTGGCTCTGGTGTCCACCCTACCTCTGAACACAACAATATATTTTTTGGTTGATACCCAGCACACTGCTTCGCTGCTTGATCTGCCGCCTGGTTACCCTGCGCTACTCTGGTATTGCTGCTGTCATGTCCTTTGCACTTGATAACTGCCATCTCCTGTGGTAATAGCAATGCTTCAGCCAGCCTTTTCATTTCCTGTTCATGCTTAATGGGTTTCTGTCCTGCTGTCCTGAACCCTGTTCTCAACCATTGCTTTAGTTCCACGTGAACTGCACTTGTGGCATATGCTGAGTCTGTGTAAATGTTTACTTTCTGTCCTTCTCCTAATTCTAGGGCCGCTATCACTGCCAAAACTTCTGCTCTCTGTGCTGATTGTGTGTCTGTCAGCCTTTCCGCTTTAACTGTTACAAAGTCTGACCCCGAGTCTTCCACCACTGCATAAGCTGCTTTAAGTCATTCTGTGTCATGTCTGAAACAGCAACCATCTGTATACAGATTTCTAGCATCTGTCAGAGATGTGCTTTGTAGGTCTGGTCTGATTTTTTCAATAAACTCAACTTTTTCTGCACAGACAAGTGGTTCTCCTGATGTCATTCTGTCAGCCATGTTTATGCCTTAATGTGTGTATGTGATGTTAGGAGCTTCCAGCACCCTGCTCAGTCTCTGTTGCCTCAGTGGTGATCGTGTGAATGTTTTTAAGTTCACAAAAGCCACCATGCCATGTGATGTGAGAATATGAAGAGAGTGTCCCATAACTACATGGGCTGTTTTCTGGATTATTTTGGCCATCCCTGCTGCATGTCTGGTGCATTTTTGATGCCTTTTTTCCATGTTGTCAAGTATAACACTTATGTACATAAGGACAGTTCTGTTTCCCCCCTTTTTCTGGAACAGCACCCCATTGGCTGTGTGTGCTGTTACAGAAACATCCAAATAAAATGGAAGCGTGTAGTCGGGGTGTGCCAAGTGTGCAGCTTGGGATAAGCTTGTTTTGAGAGTGATAAAAGCTTCTTCAGCCTCTCGGGTCCATTCCAGGGGGGCAATGAGATTTCTCATGCCCTGTTTTTTCACTAGATCTCTAAGGGGAGCTGTGAGATCAGTGTAGCTGGGGACAGATGATCTACTGTATCCTGTAAGGCCCAGAAATGACAACATGTATTTTACAAAGAGTGGTTTTGGATGAGAAAGTACTGCAGATTGATGCGCAGGGGACATGCCTGTACCTGGCTGGGAGATCACCCTGCCCAAGAAGTCGACCTGTCTTCTGCAGATTTGAAGTTTAGCTTTACTGACTTTATAGCCTGTCTTGGCTAAATGTGAAAGAACAACAGCAGTCGCCTCCAAACATTCAGTTACAGTAGGTGTGGCCAAAAGAATGTCATCAACATACTGGATGAGTGTAGTATGTGGTGGGAGTGGGCAGTCCTGTAAGGAGTCTTTAAGAGCTTGGTTAAAGATTCCTGGGGAGAGAGCAAAACCCTGTGGCAAACGAGTGTATCGGTACCTATGTGATCTATAGGTGAAAGCAAAAATGTCCCTGCATTCTTCAGCTAAAGGCAGGCAAAATAAAGCATTTGCCATGTCAATGCATGTAAACCATGCATGTTCAGGATTAAGATTAGTGTGAGCAACATAAGGATTTGGAACAGGGACAGTAGGAGTGGACAGTGATGCATTAATGGCCCTCAAATCGTATGCCATTCTGCATTTCCCTGTTCCTTTTTTCTCAACTGGTAAAATAGGTGTATTCCACAGGGAGGAGTCAGCCGACTCTAATACACCGGCATTCCACAGACCCTCAATTGTGTCCTTAATGCCCAGTTCAGCAGCGGGTTTATGAGGGTATTGGGACCTCCAGATTGGTTGATCAGAAGTAAGCTGAAAAGTAATGATAGGCCCATGTCCGTGGGACCTTCTGCCCAGAGTGTGGAGGGCATGTTTTGTACAACTGCAGCTGCCAGTGGGTGATCTGATTTTTCTCTACCATGATGTCTGTCTAACTGTACATGTTCCAGGGTGCCTACATCTGTGGAATGATTAAGAATGCGATAAGTGTTCCCTGAAGGTGAATAGGAGAGGTTAGGAGTGGAAGAGAGGTGCCAATCCTGTAGGGAGAGGGAGCGTTTTAACACACCCCCTAACTCACGTGCTTCATGTCCTGGATGAAGGGCTAAAGAAACATGTGGAACGCCATCAGACCACATTTTAAACCATCCTTCCTGTTCTTTGAATAACTGTACAGAGGCGACAATGCCTTCTGGAGCTACATAAATGTCAGTGGTGACAATGTCCCACGTCTTACCCTCCAGCTCATCAGCAAAGCTTTCCTGGTGGCATTCACAGTTATTTCTGTCATAAAACAGGGTGACATGTGGCGGGTCAGGGGGAGGGATATAGGGTGCCAGTGTGGAGATCCAGGATTTCCACCGAAGGAAAGAAGAGAGAACACCTTTGCATGCTGTGGTTTCTGGGTGTAGCAGGACCCAGTAAATATCAGCCATAGGATCAGGCAAGGGCTGGATTAAATACTGGCCATGTGAAAAGTTTGTGTTGCTGCCACAGGAAAGTCGGGAGCCATTAGGAAGGTGCACCTGCAGTCCATCTGAACCACACAGAATGGTTGCGCTCATTTTGATCAACATGTCTCTGCCCAGTAAATTTACTGGTGTGTCTGTGGACACTAAGTAGCTGTGGTTCAAAATTTGCCCTCCTATTTCAGTTCTTAGGGGCTTGGTGTAAGGTAGGACCTGTTTAGCCCCAGAAAACCCCATGACAGTGGTAGTCCTTGTGGAGAGAGTGTTGGGAGCTGCTTGTTTGATGGTTGAGCATGTAGCCCCAGTGTCCACTAGAAAAGGAAGACTTTGTCCATACACCGTCACGGACAGTAAGGGGTCCTCAGTCCCTCTGTCCGGGGGGCTCTGTGGGGACCCTCAGTAGTGGTCCGACCAGAGACTGGGCTCATCCCAGGCTGGCAGTTGGAGTGAAGGCTGCTGCTGTTGGCCTCCACGGGGTGGACCACCTCTCCCTCTGCGGGGGCAGGCTGGACCATGCCATCCATATCCACCTTGGTCATTTTTGTAGAGACATTCGTGGCTCCAGTGGCCTGGCTCTTCACAATAATAGCACACATCAGCATTTCCCCACCGCCTTGGCGGTCCTCGCTGGAATCCCCTTCCCCTGGGCCCACCCCATCCCCTGAAACGACCACCATGTCCCTGATGAGGACCAGAGGTCATAGGCCCCTGTACAAACGTGTCCTGGTGGCCAGGAAATGGAGGAGCTCGTGGTGTTTGGGACACAGCACCCTCATACATTATTTTAGGGGTTTTATTTTCTTTTTTCTTGTCCCCTGCTTTTTGTTTTGCTTCAGCTAACTGCATTTTTAGCAATTGTGTTTGTAATGTTTTAAGTTCTTCCTCATCTTTCTTGTTTTCCTCTCTTATTTTAGATAAATGGTGAATTAAATGGCGATCCCACGTTCCAGTATCAGCCCCTGGCAAATCAGGATTGTCTTCCATGTTGGTTTTAACCTGTGTGGGTAAGCCTCTTAGCACAGCGTCTCTGAACCAATCCCTCTGTGAGCCCTCATTGGCTGGATTAGTTCCTGTTTGTGTTTGCCACATGGATTTGCATTGATCCAAATATTCTCTTGGATTGGTGTTTGGGTTCCATTCAAATTTAGGGATAGTGCGCCCCCTGGTTACAGGGTATAGGTCCCTTAGCGCGTCCCCTATCCACTGGGAATATCAAGTGAAAAGGTCTGAATCTAGGGCGAAGGTGGTGTGAGCTGTACAGGTCCTTCTCAAAATATTAGCATATTGTGATAAAGTTCATTATTTTTCATAATGTAATGATGAAAATGTAACATTCATATATTTTAGATTCATTGCACACTAACTGAAATATTTCAGGTCTTTTATTGTCTTAATACAGATGATTGTGGCATACAGCTCATGAAAACCCAAAATTCCTATCTCACAAAATTAGCATATTTCATCCGACCAATAAAAGAAAAGTGTTTTTAATACAAAAACGTCAACCTTCAAATAATCATGTACAGTTATGCACTCAATACTTGGTTGGGAATCCTTTTGCAGAAATGACTGCTTCAATGCGGCGTGGCATGGAGGCAATCAGCCTGTGGCACTGCTGAGGTCTTATGGAGGCCCAGGATGCTTCGATAGTGGCCTTTAGCTCATCCAGAGTGTTGGGTCTTGAGTCTCTCAACGTTCTCTTCACAATATCCCACAGATTCTCTATGGGGTTGAGGTCAGGAGAGTTGGCAGGCCAATTGAGCACAGTGATACCATGGTCAGTAAACCATTTACCAGTGGTTTTGCCACTGTGAGCAGGTGCCAGGTCGTGCTGAAAAATGAAATCTTCATCTCCATAAAGCTTTTCAGCAGATGGAAGCATGAAGTGCTCCAAAATCTCCTGATAGCTAGCTGCATTGACCCTGCCCTTAATAAAACACAGTGGACCAACACCAGCAGCTGACATGGCACCCCAGACCATCACTGACTGTGGGTAATTGACACTGGACTTGTGGCATTTTGGCATTTCCTTCTCCCTAGTCTTCCTCCAGACTCTGGCACCTTGATTTCCAAATGACATGCAGAATTTGCTTTCATCCGAAAAAAGTACTTTGGACCACTGAGCAACAGTCCAGTGCTGCTTCTCTGTAGCCCAGGTCAGGCGCTTCTGCTTGACCTGGGGAATGCGGCTTGACCTGGGGAATGCGGCACCTGTAGCCCATTTCCTGCACACGCCTGTGCACGGTGACTCTGGATGTTACTACTGCAGACTCAGTCCACTGCTTCCGCAGGTTCCCCAAGGTCTGGAATCGGCCCTTCTCCACAATCTTCCTCTTCTCATTGTGCAGCGTTTTCTTCCACACTTTTTCCTTCCCACAGACTTCCCACTGAGGTGCCTTGATACAGCACTCTGGGAACAGCCTATTGGTTCAGAAATTTCTTTCTGTGTCTTACCCTCTTGCTTGAGGGTGTCAATAGTGGCCTTCTGGACAGCAGTCAGGTCGGCAGTCTTACCCATGATTGGGGTTTTGAGTGATGAACCAGGCTGGGAGTTTTAAAGGCCTCAGGAATCTTTTGCAGGTGTTTAGAGTTAACTCGTTTATTCAGATGATTAGGTTCATAGCTTGTTTAGAGACCCTTTTAATGATATGCTAATTTTGTGAGATAGGAATTTTGGGTTTTCATGAGCTGTATGCCAAAATCATCCGTATTAAGACAATAAAAGACCTGAAATATTTCAGTTAGTGTGCAATGAATCTAAAATATATGAATGTTAAATTTTCATCATTACATTATGGAAAATAATTAACTTTATCACAATATGCTAATATTTTGAGATGGACCTGTAGTTTCAACCTCTCTACAGGTGTGTGGTTTCATGCAACGTGCTGCAATCGCACGGTAGTCTCCTAGAGCCAAAGTGCTGCCTGCCGTCAGGGAATCTAAAGTTTGTAACCAAATAGAAGCCCCCTCAGTTATGGGTGGGAGCTTGTCTCAGAGTGTGGTAAGATCGCCCAGGGAAAAAGGCTTATATTTGTCCTGGCCCCCGGTTCCAGGCTGATGGAACAGGGGCATCTGGTTTTTATAGAACCCAGGCTCCCCTCTTGATGCCACCTTGCGGAGGACGCGTGGTTGCATGGTTTGAGTTTCTGGTTGGGGGGCACTGTGCTCAGGTGTGTCTTCTGGTGGTTCATGTAGGTTTGAGACGGCTTCATCATTTTCCTGGGCCTCACATTCTACACTAGGAGTGGGTGAAGCCCAAGGAGTAGATGTCTGTGGTGGAAGTGTGGCATCAGGCCGCCAGTCACCATACACAGCAACAGTCACTGAGCCTACTTGCTTAGATGGGGCAGGTGTTGCCATGGTCATGCTTTGGGGTGAATAATCTGTGCAGGTTGGGGAATGGTGCTGAGATGGAGTTAAAGGTGGGATGGGAATTGTTACACCATCCAAGATTTCTCGCAATCTTCTTAGCTTGAACTCATCTGGGCTTACTTGAGTATAAGAGCCAACAGAGAGTGCTTCAGAACAAGCTGGGTCAGTTACAGACAGAGAGTCTTGTGATTCAGATAAGAAAGAAAGAAAGTTCTTTTGTTTTTCTTGTGGAGCTGTAGGGGCGGGACAGTAGGTGAGAGCAGCCTGTGGGCTGGGCAAGCCACGAACAGTTACACGCCCTTCTTTGTTGTCAAGTACAGGGTACAGCCCTGTGGGAGGAGATGTAGGAGGGGGGGGGGGAGACTGGGCGGAAGCAGTGGGAGGTGCATAGGGTGGTGGCTTGTCAGCTACTTCCTTATTTCTGTCAGTGTGTGGTTCTGTTTGTGTGGTATTTGATTTATCAAACATTGCATATTTTCCGCCCTGCCATATTAACACCATCTGAGACCAGAATGTCTCATTTTTTGCTGCCTTGTCCCTTATCTCTTTAAACTTGCCTTTAAACCATCCACTGTCTTTACATTTTCCTTCGGCCACCTCCTTTTCCTTTTTCGCCTTCTTCATATTCAACCAAAACCATCTTCCAACACTTTTTCTACTCTGTTCGTCTGTTCCATCTTTTTCAACTTCCTCCTGTATTTTCTAATAAAATTTTTTAATCAACTTTTCAGCCTGTTTTCCATCCTGAGTCTGCTGTACCAGTTGTCTCGCAACATACACTTGTTCCTTAAACGTTTTCCAAACCGGTGCCTCTGCACTCGACCCTGAGTCATCCGTTTCCCTGTCAAATTCTCCGTCCATGTTTAGAAGAAAAGTTTTCGCACCTTTCTGTAAAACGTTTTCACACCCCAAAAAGTATTTGCACCCTCAAACGTATTGGCACCCTTCTTCACTTCACTCTGTTCATTCACTGGTCAACTGAGGCCGTCCAGAAAATATGGCACGCTATGTCCCGAGTATCTGGACTATTTTGAGAGTGACATAAACACGTCTCAAGACACCTTAGTTTCCCCACATAAAATCCAAACAGCAATCAGCACCCTGTCATTGTTGACACCAGTTAGGTTTCCATACAGGAATGCTGCATTCACTCAACAGCAATGAAGAGTTCTGCCGTCTGCAGGGCATCTCTCCTTTCACACTCTCATAATAACAGATTATACCTTCTGTGAACAGCTCATGTATTGTTTATGTGTTTATGTTTTATGCAACTTCTATCTATTATTGGAGTGCACTAAATGCGCTCCAGTTTCTAACTAGTCTTGCTGAATTATCCTATTCAGCTCATAGTTTCTCATGCTGGTCTTGTTACAAATGTCATTTATAACTCACAGTCATACTCTCACTTTTACTGGTCTCACAGATTTATATGACCTGTTCACAGTAATTAATTTGCTTCACAGGACTTATAGTATGTGCTTTATATATTACTACATCTGTAATCTGGTTTTATTGAGGCAGAACTCGCATAAAACACAGCATTCACACCCTTGTGTTTTTGCCTGGACTCAGCTTCTGACTCCTTTAAACATAAAACTCTCAGGGACTCGAACCCTATATAAAACTGTTTACACTTCGGAGGTCCCCACCCTCCGGGACTTCAACCCAGTTGCCAAACTCAGGAAACACACAGGCCTCGAACCCTTATTCAGAAGGCTTAACATACTGGTCTACACATTTTAAATTTAGCAGAACATTTCACTTACTCAGACATCTGACACCAAGAATTTAGGCCTATCGAGAATGCCAAAAGAGCAGAGTTCGATTAAAACAGGTCTCTGCTTACCTTATTATGCAGTGATGGGTACCCAGTCTCAGACGTCTTTTTGGTGAAGTTCTGATTTAGTCGAAAGTCCTCGCTTTTACCAAATCACGTCAGGGTCACCAAGTTGTTGGAGTTTGTTACCTAGAACCCCTGCGTGCTCTTTTGTTTTGGTAAAGCTAAGTCCTGCTATACTGTTTTAGTAAAACTAAATAATAAAAGAAAATAAAAAACTGCGCAGTCAAGTTATTCTGGCCGGCCGGGCGAAACGCTGCAGCCCCGTTGCTGCTCACCACGAATGCTTCTGCCTTTCTCCCCAGCTTCAGCAGTTTTTATTGAAAAGCCAGGCATGTACATGCAAAACAAAACACACATTCTATCAAGTGTCAGTTGGCCAGTCTGAAGTATCTTCATTGTTGCCGGGTAGAAAAACATACATTCTTATCAAATGTCAGTTGAGCTGTATGTCAGTTGGACTGACTGATATATCTAAGTCAAACACACACAGAAGGCCTGCCAGCCAGGCCACCAAGCCACACAATACATTTTATTTCACACATTATTAAACATAACTTGAGCATAACAATTCAGACCCTATTAAGTATTTTAAATGTTTCCAACACTCTGCAGCAGCTTCCTGGAGACTTGACGTGGATGATGGTGGATGACAGTAAAACGGCCTTACTGCCGCTTCATACTCCATCTCAATCTGCCTTATCCTCTCCATCAGCTCAGGAGAGGAATACAGGAGACCTGTTGTCCTGAGGATCTTGATTTGGCTGGCAGTGAACCTCAAGCGCTGCTCCAGCTCGGCAGGTGTTGCCCCAGAACTCCGGGCTGGAGCGAGCGTAGACGGCATGGGCGGAGGTACAGCGAGCCTGGCAGACAGTGCTGTGGCAGATGAAGATGCGGGCTCACTTGCTGCAGCCCTCACGTAGTCTGGCTGGGAAACCACCTCCGGAACCGCTGCACATCGGCGTTTCTTGCGGTGGGAGGAGGACGTGGGCCTCACTGCCGGACCAGAGTGCACAACCAGGGGAGGAGGCGGAGAACGGTGACGAAGGGGACCTGTCCCCGGAACTGGAATCGCCAACCTGGTTCCATCATAAGCCGACTGCGGCACTGACAGCCCCGCAGAACGGCGCAACGACTTCTCCGCCTCCCGAGACAAGAAAGTAAGGAGGTCAATGGAGCCAGCCTGATGTTCCTCCGCGAGGTCCTTGTTTGGCGGAAACATTCTGTCACGGTTCTGTCACGGTTAACTTGGAATTGGACCCTACAATGCACACGAGCAGGCAGCGTGATGGTAAGTGAAAAAGTTTTAATGACCAAAAAACAAAAACTCACTCACAGCAGGAGGCAGGAACAAAACAAACGGGCAGGCTAGACAGGCATGGCATGATCCGAAAACAAGACTTGAGCATCAAAACTTGACATGAGCAGGAGAACAAGACATGAGAATCAAAGCTAGACATGAGCATGAGAGTGAAAGGTGTTTCTGTGAAGACTAATAGAACAGGTGTGAATATATGGCGTGAAAACCAGGTGGAGTAAGGAGACAGATTAACTTGAAGCAGGTGAACAGAATAAACTTAATTAACAGAACAAAACGTGACTGGAGCAAAACAGAGACTTTTGAACACAAACTAGAAAAACATGAAGCTAAAGCATAAACAGATCCGAAAACCAAACTTGACAAAACATGAACAAGATGACAAAACAAAAGCATGACCAGGAAAATAAACAGAAACATGATTCAAAACTTGAACAGTGAAAAACATAAGGAAAAACCCCGAAACCAAAAACCTAACAACTCTACATCATGACAGTTTTGACACTTAGCAGGAAGAAAGTTGGAAAAAAGTTGATTATGTTCTCAAATGACCCAAAATCATTTGTTACAGAGTTTGGTCTGGGAGACTTCTGTGCGGTCGCTATCATGAGGCTACAGCAAGCGTGAACACATTCATATCAGCCTCCGATAGCTCACTTTCTGTAAATGTACCTGGTAAATAAATCAAGTAAAGTCTTGACTCTGTAGAGCTGTAGTCTAAGTCATGTCAAGTTTGTTTTTTATTTAAATGTGACTCAAGTCGATGTCTGACAATTGGGTCACAATCTATGCGGCCTATTTGGCCTGCACAATCTCAGGAAAACATAATTGTGATACTATTGCTGAATATTGTAATGACATTATAGATAATGATTACTTCACATTTTTCTAACTCTATTCTCTTTTTTTTTTTGCATTATTACAATTTTTCCACTATATTCTGGCAGCCTTACCATCTCGCCCACTAAAAATCGACATCGTTTATAAGCATTAAGGTTACTTCAAGACCATCCAGCTGGGCGGCAATGTTCTAAAAATATGTTCTACCAATGTGCATCCAAGCAGTTCTGAATGCAATATCGCAAATACTGATATTGCGATAATGACCGAAATTTCATATATAGCACAATTTGTAACATATGTACTAATAATGCATTACATTCCTTTATGCCATGGTTCTGCTCGGTCACAGAATGGTGCATAGTTTCTTATTTTTAAAAAAAAAGCTGTTTGTATTGGAATATAAGCTAAAAAACACAGATACACATGCCCTTGGCTGGACAAAAAGAAAACCTCAGGTAGATGGATTGTCAAAATGAAGATTTAAAATCAAACTAAAGATGAGCATTTGAGCTAAAAGCCTATTTTTATTCCTTCAGCCCACAAGCATACGTTACAAACTGTCATCAAGACAGTCGAGACCTGACACCTGCCTTGTATTGATCAACCACCGAGAACCCTGAGGTGCACAGCCTACATTTAATAATGACTTCGTTCAATGGTACCATTGGCTGTGGTCACACATATCTGCTACTACAGATTCATTTATCCATCCTTTGTATCTATTCCCATCTTTTCTGAAGTCTTCCCTCCTGCTCGTACTGCAAATGGATTTTCATGCATCATCTGAGCGGCTGTATTGGAGTTGATGGAGTGAGGAGGATGACGCAGATTCCAGCTACACAGCTCCCATTCTGTACCTTTCTGCCAATTCTCTCTCCTGTCAGCTCTTAGTCTTTCCCCGACCCTTCTTGTTTGGACAGTTTGCTTTCTCTTTGGTTTACACTCTGAGCGTATCTTTAAAGTGTACTCAGAATGGTAGGAGACAACAGTAAAATACCATAAAATGTGCCAAAAAAGATGTGCTTGGCTACTAAACCTTCTACTTCACGTACCGCATATCAGCAAAGGCCTTTTTGTTGTTAAATTATTGAGTTTTGATGAATTTCTATTGTAAAGTTTGGTAATATTTTGCCTGTTTGTCAGTGTGCTCCAGCCTCACTTCCTCCCTCATGTGCCATCAGAGAGAATGAGAACTGATATTGGTCCCTTTATGGGAACGCAGCTTTCCATTTGATTGCTTATCTTTTTTATTAGCTTGATGCTATTACTGGCCAGGCTCCTTGGCTTTCATTATCCCTTTTTATGCTGCAATATTCTTTTGGAATTGTTATCAGAGGCAAGTTCATCTTGTCATGTTGTTTATGCTTGATTGATTTGTGGGTGTCTGATCTAATCCTTTCCAACAGTTTGCTCAGTTCTGACTTGACAAGGTCACTTATTTGAAGATAATATGCATCTTTATTAGGATAAAATAATGGTTTAACATCTCATTTGTTTAGAGCATGGCATCTTATGGCCCAACATTCAACATGCTCTCAAACTATCTTTTAACAGTTGCCTAAATGACTAGAATTGGCTTGTTTACCCTTTCTGTCAGCTGCCAATAAACCATTCATTTAAGTCAGGTTTTTGGCAGAAAGAATACCCTTAAATCATGCTGGATAGTGGGCCCTGAGGACCATGGCTTAGAAACCCTGGTTTAGATCAGAGATGTTCATTTGTTAAGATGACATACGTTATTATGTAAAGAACAACCCAATTCAACTTTATTTATAAACTCCTTTAAAAACAGCAAACACTGACCAAAGTGCTGAACAAGAATGAATAAAATAAATGAACAAAACATTAGAATTCAAAACAAATAAAAGTATCAAAACTAGAAATAAAATCCAAGTAGAAGTAACAACAAAAAATGTGACAGACAGGAAAAAATAAAATAAAATAAACAACTTATAGCATGTCAAATGCAAAAGACAAGTGGTGGGTCTTAATTGCCTTTTTAAAAATGGCTGTTGAAGAAATTCTTATAATTTGCAGTGGAAATGTATTCTACAGTTCGGGAGCCTGCTCTCCCCTGAGCTTCCGCCATGTCCTTGGCGATCTGATCTGAGTGAATTGAGCAAGGACGTTCAGGTGCTGTGGCTCAGAGAGGTAGGGAAGGGCAAGACTATTTAAAGACTTAAAAACAAATAAGAGTTTTAAAATGGACTGACAACCATCGCAGAGAGGATAAAATGTAAGTAATATGCTCTCTCCTCTTTGTTAATGTTAGAAACTGTGCAGCAGCGTTTTGCAACAACTGAAGACGCAATAAGGACAAGTCACTAACTCCAAGATACAAAGAGTTACAGTAATCCAGACAAGTTGCAACAAAGGCATAGTTTACTATTTTGAAGTCATCTTTCGAGAAGATGCTTTTTATTTTGGTCAATTGCTTCAGGTGAAAAGAACCTGGATTTTACTACTGCACTGATCTACCTGTCTAAAATCATTGTCCACTTTAAAACCAAAGTTTGTAAAAATAGGTTTTCTGTAATCTCCCAGACAACCAACGTCTACATAAGAAGACCCACCAGTAACATTCGGTCTAAAATTACTACCTAAGCCTCATTTTTATTGAAACTGAAAATGTTAAAAGCCATCCAAGCATTTCCTTGAGAGATTTATTAAAACCTTACCTACAGAAGTTACCGTCCTGTTTTAGGGGCACATAAACCTGAGTATTATCTGCATAAGAATGAAAAGCAATTTTTGACTTTCTGAAAATGGAGCCAAGGGGCAGGAGATACTGGGAAATAGCATTGGTCTAATAATCGAGCCCTGTGGGACCCCATACGACAACAAAACAGAGGAGGATCTGCAATCATTTAGTCCAACACGAAAAGTTCTCTCAGCCAGGTACAATCTGAATCACTTTAATAGAGTACCCTGGATGCCTACACAATGCTCTAAGCAGTATATCAAAATGTTATGGTCCGAGGCAGATGGATATTTTTCCAAGGCACTGGTACAGGATGAAAAGTAGTATCTTTATGTCTTCCAAGAGGAACCTTTTTCCAAAAATGCAAGCACATTCAGGTAAGGATTTGTGTGTTTCATCATCATAGTGCACTGTGTCACAAGGCAAAAGGGATAAGTGAGTGTCTGAAAGATCATGCCCTTAACCTTAAAACCCATGACCAGAAAACATCTTAACCCAACAGAGAAGTAGAAAGGCTTATAGTAACAAATTATTAGTTCTTTAAAAGGTTACAAAACAAAATAACTGGATTTCAGTTCTTGTAGTTTAGTTTTTTGGATCTACCCAGGACATGGTAGATCCAAAAAACTAAACTACAAGAACTGAAATCCAGTGACTGAGAATCTTTCCCATCTATCTGAATAGAATGAACAGTCAATCGGTCACCAGTCAATATTTGGCCAGGACGTTGCTATCCAGTATGCCAGAGAGAGTTGTAGAAGATGGGTCAGGTGTGAATATTAAATCTTATTAAATGTTCTTTGGTATGAAAGAGAAAAAGGTAAAAAAAATAAATAAGTAAATAAACATTTGGCTACAACGATAAATTGAATTAAATGGTCTTGCCTGTTTTTCCTCCTGCTTTAATGCAAAAAGCAAAAGTATTTGACTTTGAGAATACTTATTATGGATTCCAGTGGCGATAAAAAGAGCCTCGTTTACCCAGCGGCCCAAGTTTGACTCTTTATGCATTTATGCATGTGTAATGATGTTTTTTTTTTTGCCCAGTAGCAATGGCAAATGTCATTAATGCTGCAAAAATGATGACACCGAATACACACATTAAGCCGGAACGTAAATGCTACTTGTTTTCTTTAGGACATGTCATTTTCGTCCTCCTGCTGTGTGTAATGGCAACGGGCATCAATCCTCAGTGACGACTTTATTTAATTTATTTCCTGCCATTTAGAATGTTGAAAACTGGTGCTTGATAGCCTAGAAAAGCTAGATGTATCCTAACCATCATTTTCCGGTCTAAATGAAATGCACAAATATTCATGCTTGGTTTTTGAGTGTCAGAGGTGCAGAGACATTAAAGACCAGTGATCATGTTGGTACAAACAAACCCTTAAACCTTAAATGTGTTTGAAAAGCCGCTTTTAGCTCTGCAAGGTGCCCCACGATTAGTAACAGAGTGTCGGGTATTTAAACACTCTGAGCATCCTCTCTTCCATTACTTAGTGGAACTGATAGCTTTTAACCCTATTGACCAAGAAGTGAATCAATGTAATATTAAACTGAACAAATGAGGCCTATTCCATTCCAATTCAAAATTTCAGCATTTAACATGGCAGTTCTCTTCATCTTTATTGGCGAGCTTAATGGGGTTTTCCCCAGTGCTTTAATTATTCATTCATATTAAAGTTTAAAGCAGCCAGCTCTCAGGTCTGGACTCATATGGCTTTGGAATAAAGGTCATTAACATTAGATGATATTAGGTAAACTGTTCAAATAGACAGTTCAAATATGATATGTCTATATATCCTAATCTGTGGTGATTGAGACATAAAACAATGACATTCAGTTTAGATTTCTTTTGTTTTTGTTAATTCTGGTTAAACATAAAAAAAATATTCTTTCTGAACGCAATTTGCTTTCGTCTTTCAGTGAAAGATTTCTATCCATCTATCTATCTATCTATCTATCTATCTATCTATCTATCTATCTATCTATCTATCTATCTATCTATCTATCTATCTATCTATCTATCTATCTATCTATCTATCTATCTATCTATCTATCTATCTATCTATCTATCTATCTATCTATCTATCTATCTATCTATCTATCTATCTATCTATCTATCTATCTATCTATCTATCTATCTATCTATCTATCTATCTATCTATCTATCTATCTATCTATCTATCTATCTATCTATCTATCTATCTATCTATCTATCTATCTAATATAAGAAGATGGAAGGCAGGTTTTGAGAGTGCAATATGCCTATTTGTTAGCAAGGACTAACCGTTTTTTTGCACATTTGTATAAATAGTTTTCATTAAAAATCTTTTTGGCACAATGTTTTGCAAGGGATTATTCTTTAAAAAAAAATCCTCTAGGACACAATTTAATTATATTTCTTTTCATTATATTGATTTTATGCTGTGCACAGTGGCACATTTTGATAATACACATGACCAAAGGCTATGTCATATGCAGAAGAAATACTACAATAGAAATCAGCACTTTTATTTGACCAGATTCCCTTTTATGAGGTGAAAAACACAGTTGGCACATGTGTCTAAACTTCAACCTGCACCACCTCGACCACCCAGGGACAAACCCTTTCAACGCCATCAACCCAGAAATCCTCCACCAGAAGCTCACCCAGCTCACAGTGATGGCCTTCACCTTTCATCTGACCATCTTTTCCCACACAAGAACCAGAAGCACCGGTGCCCTCCTGGGCCAAATGACTGCACCACAGCGAACTTATCGGTGAAACACCTGTAGTTTGGAGATAACACCACAGTTACTGGTCTGATCTGGGACAGTGTCAAGTCTACATATAGACAGGAGATGGATTGGCTGGTCCAAAGGTACAGTCAGAACCACGTGGAGCTTAAACTGCTCAAGACAGTGGAGATGATGGTTGACTTACAGGGAGCACCCCCTATACTGCCTCCACTCACAATCCTAAACAACACTGAGCCTGCTGTGGATCGCAACCGGATCTTAGGAAACACCCCTTTCTGGGACCTGAGATGATCCTCACACATAGACACTGTTTGTAAGAAGGCCAAGCAGAGATCCTACTTCCTGTGCCAACTCAAGATGTAAAACTTTCTCAGGAGCTGCTGGTCATTTTAAACACTATCAATATTCAGTCTGCTTTGTGCACATCCATCTCTGTGTGGTTTGGCTTATGCACAAAACAGGACAGGTCCAAACTACAACTAATAATTAGGTGTACAGAGAGGTTCATCGAGGCTCAGGTACTCTTCACCCAGGACCTGTACAGGTCTAGCATCAGGAGAAAGGCAGCTAACATCTCTGCAGATCCCACACATCCTGCAAACAAACTGTTTAGACTTTTGCTTTTGGCTACACAGCGCTATTTGCAAAAAGCAACCGCCACAGAGACAGTTTCTTCCCCTGAGCTGTCTCTCTGACAAACACTTAACAACCAGATTGCCCAGATACCATGTATCTTTGCAAAATTCAACCATGTATTTCCTTACCCCCTCCTTGAACCGCCACCTTAACGTGGTGGAGGGGTTTGAGTGCTCGAAAGATCCTAGAGGCTATGTTGTCTGGGGCTTAAATGCCCCTGGTAGGGTCTCCCATGGCAAACAGGCTCTAGGTGACAGGTCAGACAAAGAGCGGTTCAAGAACCCCTCATGACGACTACGAAATCGAGGCACTTGACGTCGCCCGGTATGGCGGAGCCGGGTTCCCACCCCAGAGCCAGGCCTGGGGTCGGGACTCGTCGGAGAGCGCCTGGTGGCTGGGTTTCTCCTCGTGGGACCCGGCCGGGCCAAGCCCGAACGAGAGACGCGAGACCACCCCCAGTGGACACACCACCTGCAGGGGGAACCGTGAAGGACCGGTGCAAAGAGGATTGGGCGGCGGACGAAGGTGGAGACCTCGGCGGCCCAATCCCCGGATGCTTAGGCTGGCTCTAGGGACATGGAATGTCACCTCGCTGGGGGGGAAGGAGCCTGAGCTTGTGCGGGAGGTTGAGAGATATCGATTAGAAATAGTCGGGCTCGCCTCCACGCATAGCGTGGGCTCTGGAACCCATCTCCTTGAGAGGGGCTGGACTATCTTCTACTCTGGAGTGGCCCACGGGTAGAGGCAGCGGGCTGGTGTGTGTTTGCTTGTTGCCCCCCAGGTCAGCCGTCTAGTGTTGGGGTTTACCCCAGTGGATGAGAGGGTCACATCCCTGCGCCTTCGGGTTGGGGAGAGGTCTCTGACTATCATTTCAGCCTACGGGCCGAGTGGTAGTGCGGAGTACCCGGCCTTCATGGCGTCCCTGTTGGGGGTGCTGGATAGTTCCCCTCCCGGGGACTCCATTATTCTGCTGGGGGACTTCAACACCTACATGGGAAACAACAGTGACACCTGGAGAGGCGTGATCAGGAGGAATGGCCTCCCCGATCTAAATCCGAGTGGTGTTTCGTTATTGGAGGAGGTCGATGATCGACTTTGTTGTCATATTGTCAGACCTTTAGTCGCATGTTTTGGACACTCGGGTGAAGAGAGGGGCTGAGCTGTCCACTGATCACCACCTGGTGGTGAGTTGGATCTGCTGGGGGAGGAGATAGCCGGAAAGACTTGGCAGGCCCAAGCGCATAGTGAGGGTCTGCTGGGAACATCTGGTGGACCCCTTGGCCAGGGATATATTCAACTCTCACTTCCGGGAGAGCTTTGACCAGATTTCGAAGGATGTTGGAGTCACAGAGTCCGAGTGGACCATGTTCTCCGCATCTATTCTCGATGCTGCCGCCCGTAGCTGTGGCCATAAGGTCTGGGGTGCCTGTCGCGGCAGCAATCCCCGAACCCGGTGGTGGACACTGGCAGTAAGGGACGCTGTCAAGCTGAAGAAGGAGTCCTATTGGCTGTGGTTGGCTTGTGGGACTCCTGAGGCGGCTGACGGGTACCGTGGGGCCAAGCGTGCCGCGGCGCGGGCGGTGGCAGAGGCAAAAACTCTTTGGTGAGGCCATTGAGAAGGATTATCGGTTGGCCCCGAAGGGATTCTGGCAAACCGTCCGGCGCCTCAGGAGGGGGAAGCAGTGCTTCGCCAACACTGTTTACAGTGGGGGTGGGGAGCTGCTGACCTCTACTGGGGACATTATCGGGCGGTGGAAAGAGTACTTCGAGGATCTCCTCAATCCTGCCATCACGCATTCCCTGGTGGAAACAGAGGCTGGAGAATCGGGGTTGGATTCTTTCATCACCCTGGCTGAAGTCACCGAGGTGGTTAAAAAGCTCCATGGTGACAGGGCTTCAGGGTTGGATGAGATCCGCCCTGAGTACCTCAAGTCTTTGGATGTTGTGGGGCTGTCATGGTTGACACGCCTCTTCAGCATTGTGTGGCGGACGGGGACAGTGCCTCTGGATTGCCAGACTGGGGTGGTGGTCCCTCTACATAAGAAGGGTGACCCGAGAGTGTGTTCCAACTACAGGGGATCACACTCCTCAGCCTCCCTGGTAAGGCCTACGCCAGGGTATTGGAGAGGAGAGTCCGGCCGATAGTCCAACCTCAGCTTCAGGAGGAGCAGTGTGGTTTTTGTCCGGGCCGTGGAACACTGGACCAGCTCTATACCCTCTACAGGGTGCTTGAGGGTTCATGGGAGTTTGCTTGCCCAACCGGTCCACATGTGTTGTGTGGACCTGGAGAAAGCATTCGACTGTGTCCCTTGTGATGGCCGTTGGGGGTTGCTCCAGGAGTATGGAATCGGGGGGCCCTTTACTAGGGGCCATCCGGTCTCTGTACAAGCGGAGCAGGAGTTTGGTTTGCATTGCCGGCACTAAGTCGGACCTGTTCTCGGTGCATGTTGGACTCTGGCAGGGCTGCCCTTTGTCACTGGTCCTGTTCATAACTTATGGACAGGATTTCTAGGTGCAGCCAAGGGACGGAAGGGGTCTGGTTTGGGGACCAGAGGATTTTGTCTATTCTTTTTGCAGATGACGTGGTCCTGCTGGCCCCCTCTAGCCAAGACCTACAGCACGCACTGGGGTTGTTTGCAGACAAGTGTGAAGCAGCTGGGATGAAAATCAGCTCCTCCAAGTCCGAGCCCATGGTTCTCGACCGGAAAAGGGTGTCTTGTCCTCTTCATGTTGGAGGGGAGTTCCTGCCTCAAGTAGAGGAGTTTAAGTATCTCGGGGTCTTGTTCACGAGTGAGGGAAGAATGGAGCGGGAGATTGACAGACGGATAGGTGCGGCTGCCACAGTAATGGGGGCTCTGTGCCGGTCTGTTGTGGTGAAGAGATAGCTGAGCCGAAAAGCAAAGCTCTCGATTTACCGGTCAGTCTACGTTCCTACCCTCACCTATGGCCATGAACTTTGGGTCATGACCGAAAGAACGAGATCCCGGATACAAGCGGCTGAAGTGAGCTTTCTCCGTAGGGTGGCCGGGCACTCCCTTAGAGATAGGGTGAGGAGCTCGGCCATCTAGGAGATGCTCGGAGTAGAGCCGCTGCTCCTCCACATCGAGAGGAGCCAGTTGAGGTGGCTCGGGCATCTATACCGGATGCCTCCTGGACGCCTTCCTCGGGAGGTGTTCCAGGCACGTCCCACCGGGAGGAGGCCCAGGGGACGGCCCAGGACAAGCTGGAGGGACTATGTCTCTTGGCTGGCCTAGGAATGCCTTGGGCTCCCCCCGGAGGAGCTGGAGGAGGTGTCTGGGGAGATGGACATCTGGGCGTCTCTGCTGAGTCTGCTGCCCCCGCGACCCGGTCCCGGATAAAGCGGAAGACGACGAGTACGAGTACGAGTACGAGTATTTCCTTACTGTAAAAAAGTCTTTGAAATAAACTTCACAAATAAACAGTTGTACTACTTAAGGTCAGTGTAGGTTTTGGTATTAGAAATACACCATATAGCAGCAGGATTTTGGTCAATCTACACTACACTGAGAAATAATCAATAAAGTCTCAAGTTTCAGGAGATCCACTTCAGTACTCTGTGATGGCTCACATATTGCTCCATGTGAGAGCACCAAGAAGGTGACTTGCAAATCTTTGTGGCCTCTGATTAGTAAAAAAAAAAACCATGACTGACTTTTCAGGGTGCAATCCACGAGAGCCCTGAATACTGATGGTTCAAAATGGCACGCTTTCAGTATTGATAAGCACTCACGGGATGGAAGGGGGGAAAATGTGTACTTGTTGGATTGTACGCAGCATGTGCAACTTTCAGGTAATGGAACTGTCATTCGTCCTTTCTTAGATAAAAATCGTCTTCCACCTTCCCTCCTTCATCCCTGCCATCTTCTACAATTTGAAATGGGTTATGTATTCAGCAAGGTGGCAACACTATTACTGAAATAACTCCACTGAAATATTTTTTTATAGGTACTGTAGACTAAAAGGAGAAAGGTGTCATAAGAATTTATTTAAAATCTGCCTCCTCACTAATTTTATCAGCTTGTTTGTTTATTCTACTTCGCTGCATCATTAAATTCTGCATTTTTATTGTAGTACATAAAACTATTACTGTTTTATATACAGAATTTGCCATCTTCATGCTGCACCGGAGGTTATAATTGAGATGGAAGGGCATCTTCTATCATCTTTATCACTCAGCGCTCTAATTGGATTAAAGGGGCGAGTAGGAGGATAACAGCCCTATTTTCTTGCCGCGGTTTTCGCAGAGGGGTCAACGTGACATGTGACATGACTCATGCTGTATTTCTGGGTTTCTTCCTACAGTTTTTCTATTTCAGGAGCAGGTGGGATGTGTGGCTTTTTTGTGGCAGTTGACTGACTGTATATGTGTGTCAGGGAGAAGGTAATGGAAAGAAAGATAGTTTCTAGAGATTCTATTAAGGCTGCTGCGTTGCCTAGGATGACTGCCAGGTTTGGAGCAGATAGAGTGGAAGACACAAGTAATAAAGAGGGGAAGAGAATGAATATTAAATGAAATAGGGAATAGTAAGAGTTGTGGAAAAAAAACAGTTGACTGACAGTTTTGTTTTATTTTACCATGAGATTTGTCTTTGAAAAAATCAGTCTGTGATCTTTTATTATGAGGTAAGTTATAAAAGATGAATACCTCCAATTAGTCTCCCTTCAGATGATATAATCCTGCGCAGTAAATAAATCCAATCTAAGGTCAAGTAACCAGATTGCAATTCCGGGTGTTCTTCATTTTTACCTGGATGTTTGTTGCAGCGGCATTCATCAATCAGGTTGTTATCTGATTTGGCACCTGGCTTCATCAGTTGGTACCACACTTTTTCCGACAAGCTTGATAAATAAACATGGAAGAAATACCCCGTCCCATCTGCCCCTACATATGCCATCTGATGTAACACAATGGGGATGCAAGCTTCTGCCTTGCAGAGCGAAAATCAGCACATCTTGGCTGCCAGGTGGCTGTAATAGGATTTATTCATTCAGAGGCTAATGTAGGAATGCTTTAATTTAGAGCGGCGATTCATTCAAGCTTTTTGATAAAAATACTGTGCTGACCTTTCTACTTGACAAGGCTCTGATTAATGTTTTGCACTTGAAAGACAAACTAGTTTAGAAATATTAGGTGTGATTATGCAAAGGTTAAAGCTCCTCGATCATTGGGTTAAATTTTACTTCTCACTCACTTACAGTAATAGCAGTCAATCATAGGAATCCATCTTGTCAGACTTCAATCCACCTTTTTGTAGGGCTTCTACATAGTCTGGAAAAGTATAGTATTACTAGTATTACTAAGAACTAAGAACTAAGAAGAAGTGTGGACAAAAAAAAGTTTTACTCCCTGTCCAATTGTCTGAATATAGTGCCCATTTGTTTGTCCAACTTCCATGTTTAAAGCCATCATTTGCAGTAAATTCGTTGTGAAATTTTATATTCATGCTTTTAAAATGTGCTTAATGAAAGAGACTAACTACTGTAGAACTATAAATATCCAGAAAAATGTTGAATGTTCGCATGAAACATCAGTAAGAACCAATTATTGTGTGGGCTTAAATGTCATGTGAGGTATAATAAAGCTTACAATTTACAAAAAAGGCCATAACTCCAACTAGGACTTGGCAATACTACTTTTGTTGATTCTGTTAAGCTTTGAAATAATATATTGCTAAATGGTATATAGCTGTTGTAGTAAAATTGATTATATTGGTTTATAAACACAAAATATTGAGACATGTTAAACTTTTCTAGTTTATTTATACCATTAATGCCTTAGATTAGAGACAAAACTTCAAGTTATTTTTAATAAGGTTACACAATCAAAATGTCACATTTAATGGTTTTATTTTTGTAAATACGCATGAGCTGGAATGAGATCATTGTTGTATAACCTTGAGAAAAAAATATTGGGGTTACGGTTTTAATGTGTTTACAGGGAAATGTTAAAGAACTGGGTATGATCAAGCTTCAGGAGATTTGTCGCACTATGTAACTATGTTCTTGGACATCTTTTTTTAAGCACTTGAAACTGTGTTCAAAAAAATCAGTGTTGGACAAATTGTAATTGTCAGGTCAGAGTCCAAAAAAAAACCCCAAAAGCCTGATCATCCATCTATATTTTTAGAAATCCTGAGGTATTTTGTCAGCTCTCAACCTCAACTTAACTTAACTAGTTTAAATATGTTTTTTTAATTTTTTTATTTATGCACTTAATAGCTAACCATTCAAAATATAAAAGGTAATCTTCAAGTTGAGGTGTTTGTGTATCTTTACCTAACATCGCTTCTATGAGCTAGCCTGAAATTAAAAAACTGAAAATTCTTCCTTTTGAGTAGATATTTTATGTTTTGCTTTTCAATTATATCCCCATTTTCCACTTCACCTATGATCCTGGGCAGGTCTCTATTATGTGTTTTCTTACACAAAGAAACTTCCATTTCCTCCCAGGCTTTCAGTGGGTCTTAGGCTATGACGGCCAACGTATCCATATTTCTTTTCTGTATGGAAAAATAGGGATGATGAAAATGCAGAGGATATTCTTTCCTTTTTTCATTATTTTTCACAATATGTTCTCATTACTTCTTATCTACACAACTGGCAGTTATTATTATATATATTTTTGAATAAACAAGAGATAAATGAAATCCCCAATCTCTCTGCAACCTTGGCCCAGACCTGGGGCTTTAGATAATGAATGCAATTAAGGGCTTGCAGCATTAAACCTGCTGGTAAGCAGTAGGTTTCGAGGAGCACAATATTGGACTTAGAAATTGTATGGCAGAAAGTAGAGAGAACTACATTAATGTGAGAGATGACATTTTGACAGTAGATTATTTAAAAAAACTAATGATTGCTGCACAAGGGCAACTATTAATTTTAGACAATTTGACAAAAAGAATGAATAACTTTTCTCATAATGGAGGGATGGATGCTGGTAAGTATAGTACTTGGTCTCTGGTAAAGTTTAATGTGACTGAGAAGCATATTTTAAAGTACTTACTCTCTTGTATTTCTAGGGTCCAGGAATGGACGGAATAAAATTGTCTGGTTTTTACCAGGTTCTAGATTATAAAATTATTAAAATTTCACCTCAAATGTTTAAAAACACATTACACATTCAACCCCGTCATTATGTCAATCCAGTCAATCCAAAGAAGAAAGACTAACACCCTACCTTGATGGTCAACTTTTAGAAGCAATAACTTGAAGTTATCATTTTCTGTATGACTTTTATCAGTCTCTTACATCATTGTGAAGGGATTTTTGCTCTTTCCTCTTTGTATAGCACTGTTTCCTTGATTGCAGGACCTGGTGTCAGGTATGTTTTAGCTGTTGGTCAGATGGCCTCACCTTTGGCTCTAGGATCATGGTCAACTAAAAAACTGCAAGGTGCACAGGCCCTGTGGCTGCTAAACAAGATCAAACCATCAACTCTCCACAACCATACTTAACAGTTGGTATATGGTTTTTGTTCTATATGGTGTTTGGATTTTACCAACCTAGTGTTGTAGTACTCTAGACTGAGACTCAAGACTTTTTGATGCTCTCGGTCTCATCTCACACTCAACCACATTTGTACACGGTCTCGTCTCTGTCTGACACTGAGGACTCAGGATTTTAATGCAAAAGCAGTCAAGACCACAGCTGTGGAAATATCACTAAATTGCCAGTTGTTCCTGAACATAAAAATTTCACATAGAATTACTGTATTAATTGCAATACACAGCGCTTCTGCATTTGAAATGTTGAATGTTTGGAATATTTTTCTATTTTACCCAATTAGCTATGTGGTTTTGAAACTGCACACATTTTTACAAGGATTGTTGTTAATTTAAAAACAACATAACTTTATGTATTGTTTATAAAGGCGAAGAAAAGTGAAGACTTTAGTGAATGAAAATGTAGTTTACGTTCTATACTAAATAATGTAAGCCACCAAGGAGTATTGACTAAAGATGGTTAAGTTTATTTTTGCTCGGAGTGTTTAATACCTAGGTGTTTTTATGAGATTGTGAATCTATCAGATCCATTTGAGAAGCACTTTTGATCATGCTTCACATTTTATTGTGTCATGTAGTGTTGGGCTCTGGTCTTGGTCTAGGCTTGGTCTCTCCCTTCCTTTGTCTTGTTCTGAACTTGGTCTCCACCCCTAACAGTCTTGGTCTTGTCTCGGTCTCGATACACTCTGGTATCGGTCTTGACTTGGTCTCGAGTTAGGTGGTCTTGACTACAATGCTATACCAAACTTGGCACTGTGCCTTTTCACTGAACATCTCTTTGGTCTTAGGAGGAATTGGTGAGAAATCAACTCCTGGGACGATTATGCAGTGTCTTAAATGCTTCCCAATTAAAAAAACAATATTTCTCACTCTAGAATGATGAACTTTAATAATTTGATAATTGGCTTCATAAGTCCTCCCAGGTTGATGAGCAGCAGTAATGTCTTTCCATCTTGGGAAGGTTGTAACACACAGCAGTGTTTCAAACTGGTAAACTCTTCCTTTTGTGAAGTTGGTCACACCTGCTGATCATCAATTAATCAGGTGCATTTAATTAGCAGCACCTTGCTGCTACCTATGTAAGCATCAAGGGTGTACTTAGTTACACCACTTCTCCATATTGGCTTGGGCTTTTTTTAATATAAAATGTCATGTTGTAATCTGTAGTGTGTTTTTTTACACCTTAGGTTAGATTTAAATAATTTACAGCTTGGTAAAAAAATATACTTATTTTTGTTATGCCCTAATACGTAAAACAGTATTT